>NC_038252.2:35580868-36180868 GCF_000004515.6 Glycine max
TTAATTAGAAATAGACAATTAACACAGCAAATTAATATTTCCAAATAATGATAATATATAAACTGAAAAGCTTATGCATTAAGAACGCAAATCTTCATAGTTAGATATTTCAATAAATTATATATTTATTTTTCTCTTCTATCACTATTCTTAAAATATCACCACACAAGTAAATGAAATTCAGACAAAGACTTTAATATATGAAGACTTGTGGTCTAACAATAAAATAGCTAAGGCCATAGATAAATAATTTAAAAAAACATGCCACACTTCTTGGTATATCATATCCTCTAATTTACTTTTTAAGCTAAATATGATCTACAATATATGGAGAAATTTGGACCAAGACTTATAAAAGAAAAAGTTATGATCTCAATAATTATGATAGACCAAGTTAAACAAGCATTTTACACTTCTTTGTATCTTACTAATTAATTTTTAATGAAAAAGAAATAATATTCAGGCTAAAATACAATTAGAAATAGACGACACAACAATCTTTCCGATTAATGACAATGAAAATTAGTTTTTTTTCACATATAAGAAGAATATTATTTTGTAAATTAAAAAATAGATCAAAATTAAATAGTTAGATTGAAACGAAAGAGTCTTTTTTATATAGATTTTTTAACCGAAATAGTCTTTAAATTAGATCATTTTCCTATAATTGATGTATTCATCATTTATAATTTTTTCCTTGCTTACTTAATTCTAAACATTTGTTGTCAATGATAAGGAACTTGATATGAAGGTAATGTAGTGACCTATGGTTCATGTTGAAGAAGATAGAGACCTAATATGGTTGGCTGGACTTTGTGGAGTGTCCTAGGTTCAAGATGAAAAAATGAAGACATTGACTTGGACTTGATGGAGTAGTCTATGGTTCAAGTGGGAAAAGTGGGGTCCTTGATATGAATTTGGTGGAGTGGAAGTGGTTTGTCTAGGAGACTAGACAATTTTGTTTTCATTTCTTTTATTTGGAATAATAAAAATTGATATTTTAAAATTAATTATGGGTTCAAACTGCAAGTAATAGAATATTTGAATTTTATAAGCAAGACATTTTGTTATTTACTTAACACGTACAGTTTAACGAAAGGATAATTGATTTAAATAATAGTTAAAATTTTAAGACTAATTAAGCCGAATTTAATTACCTTTGCTGTAAACTACTCAAAGTTTTAAAAAAATTATTAATATTTTCTTAAAATAAAATTTCATTGATTTAAGAAATCCTATACTGTAAATTAAAATAAAATGTTTCTTATTTTAGTATTTGAGACAAGAATAAAATATATTTATTTGTAGAAGATTATTTACGTTTCGTATAAATATATTTTTTAGAATATTATATTGAACGTGAGTATTTTTATGATTGTTTAAATTTGGCATTTACAATTATTTAAAAAGTAAAATGAAAATAAAAATTATGTTTCTCCTATTATTTAAGTTGATAACTTATAAAAAATACAAAATATGATACTATTTTTTATAGAAAAAGTTAAATTTTTTTTCACCACTTTTTTTTTATCAATAATTAATTTTTATATGATAAAGGAAATCATATTTAGGTTTGAATACAATTAAAAATAGATGACACAAACAACCTTTTCAATTGATGAAAATTAAATTTAGTCTTTTTTTTCATATATAAGAGAATATTATTTTGTGAAAGCCAAATTAGAGTTAAGCCAAATTGGTAATATATATATATATATAGGCAATATTTGAGTTAAGCTCATGAAAGCCAAATTAGAAGCCCTGCAACTGTAACCAAACTTTCTAACAATCTCTTCCCGATATAAGATGCACTATTCTTAGCTGTGGCCGTTTCATCTGTCCCTTGCTTTCTACCATTCTGGGAACTTCCTTCAACTGAATGCACAAAAGAACACCAATTGTCCACTAAAGAGTTATATATTATTTCTCGTGGTTATTTATTTATTTTTGTCTAGAGCTTAGTTTTCATGTGGAGAGCTTGAGACGGGTGGAAGACTAAGTTTCAAATGAAACTTTTTTTAGTAATTGTTTTACAAATCATTAGGTGATTTCTAATTAATTAACAATTTAAATTTTTACACTGTGTATCAAAATTAAACTCATGTATTAACAGCATCAAAGTTATTTTCGTTCTAATTTTGATACTTTTGTTTTAATTAAGTACTACGTACTAGTAGTTGGCATTCTCATTATTTTATTATACGTACATTCTACATTCTGCTTACAACTTGCAATGAATGGAAAAAGTGGAGCTTGGACATCATTTGTCTGCATGACATTCACATGTAGAGATAAGAAATGACAGTTCATAGAAAAGAAAAGGAAAAAAAAATGATGGCTTAGAGATCTTTATCTTTGTGTGAGTGTTACTGCTTGCACCTCCTTGCTTGCTATGCTATCATTTACTTAACAAAGGTGTAACGAAAGGACCGATTTAAATAATAGTTAAAATTTGAAGACTAATTAAACCAAATTTAATTACCTTTGATTTAAAGTATTAAAAAAATGTTTAATATTTTCTTAAAATGAAATTTCATTGATTTAAACAATTTTATATTGTGATCTAAAATATTTTTATTTTATTTTAGTATTCGATCTCCATAAGAATAAATTATATTTCTTAGTAGATTATTTAAGTTATCATATGAATATTTTTTTTGAGAATATTATATTGAACATGATAAATTTTATGATTGCTTAAATTTGGCAATTAAAATTATTTAAAAATTAAAATGGAAATTAAAATTATGTTTCTCCTATTATTTAAGTTGATGGCGTGTAAAAAAATACAAAATATGCTACTAATTTTTTTAGAAAAAAATTAATATTCTTTTGCACACTTCTTTTTATATCACCAATTAATATTTATATGATAAAGAAAATAATATTCATGTTTGAATACAATTAGAAATAGATCACACAACAACCATTCCAAATGACGATTAAATCTAGTCTTTTTTCATATATAAGAGAATATTATTTTGTGAATTAAAAAATTGATCAAAATTAAATAACAAGATATGAATGAAATAATCTTTTTTTATATAGATTTTTTAACTGAAATAGTCTTTAAATTAGACCATTTTCCTATAATTGATGTATTTATCATTAATATATTGTTTGTGCCCTATGGGCTATGGTTCAAGTTGAAGCCAGAGACCATAACATGGCTGGACTTTGTGGAGTGTCCAAAGGTTCAAGATGAAAAAATACAGGACCTTGAGATAGACTTGATGGAGTCAGCTATGGTTTAATTAACAAAATAATATTTAAATTAACAAAAGTTGAACTTTTAATAAAAGGCTTGAATTAAATAATAGTTAAATTCAATACCAAATTTTGTAATAATTAACAAAAGTTGAATTAACAAAATTTTGTAAAAGACTTGAATTAACAAAAGTTGGACTTTTAATAAAAGACTTGATGGAGTCCATGAAATAGAAGACTTGAATTTTTTTAATAAAATGTTGGACTTTTATTGTTTAATTAACAAAAGATTAATGAAAGGATAGATTAAATAATAGTTAAATTCAATATAAAATTTTGTGTATATAGGAATTTTAAAAAGGGAGATAGATAAAGTAAATTCAAAATTATTTCCTATTCTAAGAATTAACTCGGGAGAATTGGATAATAAAGTCAATAATTAAAAAAGGAAACATAATAAAAAAATAAAAAAGTCAAGAAAGACACTTGCAGCAGTATAAATAATAGAAGTTTTATGATTTATATGCAGAAGCAAGAAGCACTTATACAATTAAGTTGTTTTCTATATATGCGTTGCAGAAGTTGAAGAAGGCAGAGACCTTAATATGGGTGGACTTTGTGGAGTGTCCTAAGGTTGAAGTAGTCTATGGTTCAAGTTGGAAAAGTGGGGACCTTAAAATGGAGGACCTTGACATAGACTTGATGGAGTAGTCTATGGTTCAAGGTTGAAAAGTGGGGACCTTGATATGGATTTGGTGGAGTGGCCAACGGTTTCTCTAGGAGACAATTTTGTTTTCATTTCTTTTATTTTGAATAATTAAAATTTGATATTTAAAATTAATTATGGGTTCAAACCGCATGTAATAGAATGTTTGAATTTTATAAGACAAGACTTTTTGTTGTTTACTTAACACGTACAGGTTTAACGAAAGGATTGATTTGAATGATAGTTAAAATTTGAGAAAAAAGTTAATATTCTTTTTACTTCTTTTATATAACTAATTAATTTTTATATGATAAATAAAATAATATTCAAGTTAGAATACAATTATAAATAGATGACACAATAACTTTTCCAATTAATGATAATTAAATCTAGTCTTTTTTTCCTATATAAGAGAATATTATTTTGTGAACTGAAAAATTGATTAAAATTAAATAATTAGATTGGAAGGAAATAATTTTTTTTATGGATTTTTTAATAGAAATAGTCTTTAAAGTACACCCTTTTCCTATAATTGATGTATTCATCAATTAATTGAGTTAGATATTTCAATAAATTGAATATTTATTTTTGTCTTCTATCACTATTCTTAAACTATCACCATAAATGAAATTTAGACAAAAAATTTAATATATGTAAACTTGTGGTCTAACAATAAATAGCTAGGACCATAATTTTATAATTTAAAAAACATGTCACACTTCTTTGTAGATCTTCTAATTTACTTTTTAAGTTAAATATGATCAACAATACATGGAGAAATTTGGACCAAGACTTATAAAAGGAAAAACTATGATCTCAATAATTATGATAGATCAAGTTAAACTTCTTTGTATCTCACTAATTAATTTTTAATAAAAAGAAAATAATATTATGATTAAAAAAACAATTAGAAATAGACAACACAACAATCATTAATGACAATGAAGATTTATTAGTCTTTTTCACATATAAGAAGAATATTATTTTGTGAATTGAAAAATTGATCAAAATTAAATAGCTAGCTTGGAATGAAATAATTTTTTTTATAGATTTTTTTAACCAAAATAGTCTTTAAAGTAAACTCTTTTCCTATAATTGGTTTATTCATCAATAATATTTTTTTTCCTTGCTTGACTTAACTCGCAACATTTGTTGTCAATGACAGGGAACTTGATATGAAGGTAATGCAGTGACCTATGGTTCAAGTTGAAGAAGTTAGGCCTTAACATCCATGGCTGGACTTTGTGGAGTGTCCAAAGGTTCAAGATGAAAAAATGGAAAACCTTGAGATTGACTTGATGGTGTAAGCTATGATTTAGAAGACAATTTTCTTTTACATTATTTTTAGTTTGAATATTGAAAATTTGATAATTTAATATTAAATTTGATGAAATAAAGACTTGATTTTTTTCTTAAAAAAATGTTGGACTTTTGTACGTAACAAAAGTTTAACGGAAGGATTGATTAAATAATAATTTAGTGTATATAGGAATTTTAAAAAGGGAGATAGATACAGTAAATACAAAAAATTTCGTATTCTAAGAATTAATTCGGGAGAATTGGATAATTAAATCGATAATTTAAAGAGGCCAGCGTAAAAAAAAGAATGGAAGAATATTTTAGTATTTGGCACAATAATAAAAAAGGTAAAAAATAATGAAAGTGGAGAAAAAAACAGGCAGGGCAGCAGTATAAATAATAGAAGTTTGATGATTTATATGCAGAACCAACAACTACACTTGTTTTCTATATATTCTTGTGTGATCATGAATTCCTCCATTTATATTCTTGTCTTTGTCCAGCTTTGGTTGTTGAGCTTACCATGCAGAGAGAGTGTGTGCATCCCAAGTGAGCGTGAGACACTTTTGAAGTTTAAGAATAATCTCATAGATCCTTCCAATAGGCTTTGGTCTTGGAATCATAATAATACCAACTGTTGCCACTGGTATGGAGTCCTCTGCCACAACGTCACTTCCCATCTTCTTCAGCTTCACCTCCACACTTCACCTTCTGCTTTCTATCATGACTATGATTACCAGTATCTCTTCGATGAGGAAGCTTATAGGAGATGGAGCTTTGGTGGAGAGATAAGTCCTTGTTTGGCTGATTTAAAGCATTTGAATTACTTGGACTTGAGCGGCAATAGATTTCTTGGAGAAGGTATGTCAATTCCTTCTTTCCTTGGGACAATGTCCTCCTTGACTCACCTAGACCTCTCTTATACTGGATTCTATGGGAAGATTCCTCCTCAGATTGGGAATCTCTCAAATTTGGTGTATCTTGACCTGAGTTCAGATGTTGCCAACGGAACAGTACCCTCTCAGATCGGGAATCTCTCTAAGCTTCGATATCTTGACTTGAGCGCCAATTATTTACTTGGAGGAGGTATGTCAATTCCTTCTTTCCTCGGGACAATGACTTCCTTGACTCACCTCAACCTCTCTCATACTGGATTCATGGGGAAGATTCCTCCTCAGATTGGGAATCTCTCAAATTTGGTGTATCTTGACCTGAGTTCTGTTTCTGCCAACGGAACAGTACCCTCTCAGATCGGGAATCTCTCTAAGCTTCGATATCTTGACTTGAGCTACAATGATTTTGAAGGTATGGCAATTCCTTCTTTCCTTTGTGCAATGACCTCCTTGACTCACCTCGACCTCTCTCATACTGGATTCATGGGGAAGATTCCATCTCAGATTGGGAATCTCTCCAATTTGGTCTATCTTGACCTCGGAAATTATTTTTCCGAACCTCTGTTTGCTGAAAATGTAGAATGGGTATCAAGTATGTGGAAGCTTGAATATCTTTATTTGAGTTATGCAAACCTATCCAAAGCATTTCATTGGCTACACACTCTCCAATCTCTTCCTTCTTTGACCCACCTATATTTGTCAGACTGCACACTCCCTCACTATAATGAACCATCCTTGCTCAACTTCTCATCTCTGCAAACTCTCCATCTTTCCTTCACTAGTTATTCCCCTGCCATTTCTTTTGTCCCCAAGTGGATATTCAAATTGAAGAAACTTGTTTCTCTTCAATTACTGGATAATGGCATCCAAGGTCCGATTCCTGGTGGTATCCGAAACCTCACACTTCTTCAAAATCTTGACTTGTCTTTCAATTCATTCTCATCTTCTATACCTGATTGCTTATACGGTCTTCATCGCCTCAAGTATCTGGACCTAAGTTACAACAACTTGCATGGGACTATTTCTGATGCCCTGGGAAATTTGACTTCTCTTGTCGAACTTGATTTGTCACATAATCAACTTGAAGGAACCATTCCAACTTCTTTGGGTAATCTCTGCAACTTAAGGGTGATAGATTTATCATATCTCAAACTCAACCAACAGGTTAATGAACTTTTAGAAATTCTAGCTCCTTGTATTTCCCATGAACTCACAACTCTTGCAGTTCAGAGTACACGACTTTCAGGCAATCTGACAGATCATATTGGGGCATTTAAAAATATTGAGCATCTAGATTTTTCCAACAACTCAATTGGTGGTGCTCTTCCTAGATCATTTGGAAAACTTTCATCATTAAGATATCTCGATCTGTCTATTAATAAATTCAGTGGAAATCCATTTGAAAGTCTTGGATCACTCTCTAAATTGTCATTTCTCGACATTAGTGGCAATAATTTTCAAGGAGTTGTCAAGGAAGATGATCTTGCAAATCTTACAAACTTGACGGACTTTGGTGCATCAGGGAACAATTTCACTTTAAAAGTGGGTCCCATTGGATTCCTAATTTTCAACTTACCTATTTGGAAGTGACATCATGGCAGTTAGGTCCCAGCTTTCCATTGTGGATTCAGTCACAAAACAAACTTCAATATGTTGGACTATCTAACACGGGGATTTTCGATTCTATTCCCACACAGATGTGGGAAGCACTTTCTCAGGTTTTGTATTTAAACCTCTCTCGTAATCATATCCATGGTGAGATTGGGACTACATTAAAGAATCCAATATCTATCCCAACTATTGATCTAAGGTCAAATCACTTGTGTGGTAAATTACCCTATCTTTCAAGTGATGTGCTTCAGTTAGATCTTTCAAGCAATTCATTCTCTGAATCCATGAATGACTTTTTATGTAACGATCAGGACAAGCCAATGCTATTACAATTTCTGAATCTTGCATCAAATAATTTGTCAGGAGAGATACCTGATTGCTGGATGAATTGGACATCTCTTGTGGATGTAAATTTACAAAGCAACCATTTTGTTGGGAACTTACCCCAATCCATGGGTTCCTTGGCAGACCTGCAGTCTTTACAAACTCATAACAACACACTCTCAGGAATATTTCCAACCAGTTTGAAGAAGAATAACCAATTGATATCCTTGGACCTTGGGGAAAATAATCTTTCAGGAAGTATTCCAACATGGGTTGGAGAAAACCACTTAAATGTGAAAATCCTCCGCCTTCGATCAAACAGATTTGCCGGCCACATTCCAAGTGAAATATGTCAGATGAGGCATCTTCAGGTTTTAGACCTTGCACAAAACAATCTGTCTGGCAATATACCGAGCTGTTTCAGTAACTTGAGTGCCATGACACTAAAGAACCAAAGTACAGATCCTCGTATCTATTCTTAAGGACAATATCATGGTAGGTTTTACTCTTCCACGCAAAGTATAGTTAGTGTGCTACTATGGCTGAAAGGAAGAGGAGATGAGTACAGAAACTTTCTGGGTTTGGTAACAAGCATTGATCTGTCAAGTAACAAGTTATTAGGGGAAATACCAAGAGAAATCACATATCTAAATGGATTGAATTTTTTAAACTTGTCCCACAACCAATTGATTGGTCATATTCCACAAGGTATAGGTAATATGAGATTATTACAGTCCATTGATTTTTCGAGGAATCAACTTTCTGGTGAAATCCCTCCAACCATTGCAAATTTGAGCTTTCTGAGCATGCTAGACTTGTCTTATAATCATTTGAAGGGGACTATTCCAACAGGAACTCAATTGCAAACCTTTGATGCCTCCAGCTTCATCGGCAACAATCTATGTGGTCCACCACTGCCCATAAACTGCAGCTCCAATGGGAAAACCCATAGTTATGAAGGAAGTCATGGGCATGCATATGGAGTGAATTGGTTTTTTGTCAGTATGACAATTGGATTTATTGTGGGATTCTGGATAGTGATTGCTCCTTTGCTGATTTGTAGATCATGGCGGTATGCCTATTTTCATTTCCTTGATCATGTGTGGTTCAAACTTCAATCTTTTCGCTTAGGTAGTATCACTGTTTAGTGTTGCTTAGAATACTCCGAAGTTTTATCATTGTATTGGCAGGTTGATCAATTTGTAGTCATTGTTATCTTCTTTTTTTTTTTTCAAATTTGAGAGCCTTATTTAAATTCTGTTTTTGGATGTAAAGAGGGAGAGTAGCTGAACGTAAAGAGGGGAAGGATAGGAGGTGTGGGGAAATGGAACTAAGGATAACCAAGTAATTTCAAATGCTTTGGTAGTCTCAATAGCATTTTTGGTAGTGACAATAGTAGCCCATATATATATATAAATGATTATATGTGTGATAAAACAAAATCCAGGATAGATAAAACAACCCATACCAACTATACAAATTACAAGTTAATTATTATTTTTACATATTTTGATGCACAATAAATAGCGCCAACACAACAATGTTATATTTACTAATATATTTTTTAATATTAACTATTTTAATACAATTAATACTGTTATTTGAACAACATAGACATTATCTTCATTTTTTTTCCTTCACCGTCTTCACCCATCTCCCTTTGTTACTAAAAAATGTAACAATTACAGTAAAAGTTAATTTCTTATGAAACATGCTTCATTTAGCTTATTTTAAAAATTAATGTGATAACATTTTTAATAGATGAAAATAAAGAAGAGTAATTATTTTAAAAAGAATTATATAAACATACACTTATTAGTATTGGATATGATGACTTTACACTCCATATAAAACAAATTCAATAAACGATACCTGAATCTTTTGTTCATAAATTTAGGGACATGAAAGGTGCATAGATTTTTCTAGTAGTGTCACAGTCCTACTATTGTACGTATCCCACTTTTTCTCTTTTTCAGAATGATAGATACAACCACGCATATTGTTTCTGGTTCTATACTCCTTTCAGGACAGATTCCTCCATGAACAGTGGTATTTGGCTAAAGAGTGTTGTGTAGGTACGTATAAAAAAAACAATTCGACACGCAAATTTCCAAACAGAGCACTAAAATGGCAAATATTACATACCTGGATATAACTAAATTTGGGTTTATACAACTGACTAATAAAATTTTAAAAAACAGTTTGCCATTGCAATTTCTACTTGATCATGATTTACTAAACATTTTCTTTGAGGAGTCTTTGTAATTGCAACATGACAATAATTAATTATGACTGTATCAATTATATTTGTCCATAGTATTTTCCAATACAAAAATCACGAGAAAACTATAACAACAACTGTGGTGGGTGAATGCATGCAAGTGATGCAACACAAACCTTGGGGTGGGGTCGATCCAATTCAGATGGCTATGACTAGGAGGGATGATCTAGGCCCAAAATGTTTGAACTTTGAATCTACATTTGGGCATATATATGTGTACTCTGCCAATACAAAACAATTATTTTATATTTTTATCATTTAATATTCAGTCTCTCTTTTACACTATTAATACATAGACCTTGAGTGAGTTTATCAGATGTGCATCAAGCATTTTTTTTTTCTGTGGCTGTGCAAGATCTTTTACAGTTGCTGATGTGTGTAATTATAACCACCGCCATGATTGGTATGAGCCTCTGTCTAATCTTAAAGTAATGCTTTTCTGTCTTTGATGAGTGTTAAATTGACTCAATATAATTTTTGTAGTTATAAACAATTGTACTTTATTATAAAGAGTTTTTATCTGCAATTTAAGTAACACGTTTAATCATAAAGTAATAGTATATACGTACTCCGAACAATGGTGGAAACAAAACTAACAATGATCGACATGGTAGTTATCGGACTAATTTAATAGTATGAATAACACAACAATTGATTCAGGGGGAAATAAAATAAAGTGAAAAAACTTGTGTAAAAGACAAATACACTTTGATGAAGGGGATCTAAATTGTTTTACAAAACATGAAACCATATTCGACTTAGCTGGAATTATGGTTAGAGTAACATGCAAGTAACTTTGTTACTTTGATTTTGATGTTACTCCACACAGGAAAAATGATATATATAGTAACATAACAAGCATAATTAATTAGTTTGCCTTATTTTACACAAAGAATCAAATTTTAATTTTGTTTATGATATCAAGAGTCTAATCCATTTGATTCAACAGACTATACGTGAGCTGTTAGAATCAAGAATTTAAAATTAATTTTATTCATTTAATCAATAAGGTTTAATCGTTAGTGGAAGCAGAGAATGGAGAATGGAGACACATGAGATGATGCAAGGAACAAAAGTTTATGCAAGTGCTATCAACCGACATGTTAGATGATGCAAGGAACAAAAGTTTACGTCAAAATACTAAAATTATATATAGCGCCGTTATTTAACAACGATTTGACAATCGACGATTCCTAAGGATATATTGAAACCTGCGGCAAACAACTGAGGCAAACCACGTGAAATTAAGGAATATAATTCTCGAAGAATTAAGGAATTTTTGCTATGTAGCAGTAGTAATTAACTAGTTTTTTTATGTATAAAAGTAGTAATTAACTAGTAGTTAAGAAGTTGTTTTGTGAGAGTTTTTGTATTAATATAAAATAAAATTGTATTAGAAAAATTAAATAAATAATGCTGTACATTCATACTGCATGGTCAATAATTTCAATCTTTTTGTTCATGTAGTATCACTTTTTAGTGTTGCTTAGAATAAACCGATGTTTTATCATTGTATTGGCAGATTGATCAATTTGTAGTCATTGCTATCTTCTTTTTTTTCTTCAAATTTGAGAGCCTTATTTAAATTCTGTTTTTAGATGTAAAGATTTGCATATTTAGTATAGTTTTGTACTTAAGATCAACTAGTTGTAATTCTCTGATAGAAAACATTAGCTAGATCACGTAGATTAAAATTCAAATAGTTGGTAAGTTCTTTTAGTTTTGAAACCACATGTTGGGAATCTCTCCAATTTAGTGTGCACTGGATAATACTATTCTCTAATCCAAATCACATATTCGCTTGAATTTTATTTACTTGAGATAATGAATGCATTCTTGCATGCCCACTTTAAAATCAACCTTACCTTTAATAAGCATTATTCTTTCACATGTACCCGTTTTGCAACTATGTACAACTTAAAAGGCAAAGAGACAATGCTTGGCTTCATCAAGACCAGTGGCAAGGAACAGGAGCACGATAGCAAAAAAGCATAAGCATGATCTTGTCTGCTATTGGTATTTAAGACCTATAAAACATTGAAAACATTACATTGTGAACATTTCACGTGAACCATTGAAAACTACAATCCATTGTATCCTGAATGAAAGACCATTTGCAGAATTACCCTCCTCTTAAATGCCAAGTTGCCAAATTATTGTTGAAATTTATGGTGTGTGGACTCCAACTATGTATGGCCAGGTATGGAGGCTTCAAAAGTAGGACTTGATCAGTTGCTCAAATTTGAGAGACAATGTGTTCTGCCACAAGACGACGCAAAATCTTTCCGGTGGCAGTCTTGTGCAAAGAATCAGTAATGAAGACCTTTTCAGGGACTTTGAAAGATGCAAGATTCTTCTTGCAATATCTTAGCACCTCTGCATCATCAATGTTTGATCCTTCTCTTGGGATGACAGCACAATATATCTATTAAAAGGTAAAAATAAATATGACCAATACAAATTTCAAAGAACTAATAGACACATCATTTGAGCAAATTGCAATCCACAAATTTCTGAATTTTTTTCATTTATTCCTCTCCTAGTACAAACAAGAAAAAAGGTCATATACTAATCTTTTGAGAATTTTGAATTAATTATGAAGATTACGAAATATTGAACACTTTAAGGAAATTTTGGTAATATTGATGAAAAACAGTGAAGGTTATAACAATTTATTTCACAAGCATCTAGGGTCACTAAGTGCGTGTGAAAGCAAGCAATTCAAGCTGTTGCTAGGTAACAAGTTGCAATTGTTTTTTGTTGGGGAGAATGACATCAAAAGGTTATGAAGTAGCTGACCGTTTCAGAAGTTAATTAGTCATGCGTAGCCAAAAGTAATCAACTAATCAAGAGATTTAGTACACTCAAGAGTGTAAATATTTTTTACACTATCAACTAATCAATGGTTTACATTTCAACGTGATATGAAAATGGTAATATATAGGTAGTATTTGAGTTAAGCTCATGAAAGCCAAATTAGAAGCCCTGCAACTGCAACCAAACTTTCTAACAATCTCTTCCCGATATAACATTCATCTGTCCCTTCTAGGAACTTCCTTCAACTGAATGTAAAAACATAAGTTGTTATATGACAACTAACAAGACTGATAGATCATTCATTGCATAGGAAATGGAAACATAACACTGTAGTGTAGTGTTCTTTAAGAAAAAGGAAGGCTTAATTAGAAATTGAACGTGCCAGAACACTGAGAGATTATCAGGTGTTTTGCAAAGAGAAGGGAGACCAACAGCAATTGTCATGTTAATCTTTAAGCCAAGGTCAGGATCATCCCTGTCTTTGAGAATAAGGCAGACACACTTCTTGTTGGTCTTCATGGCTTGTGTGAGACAACTGCAACAATCTGCTGTGGGTGCTTTCGCGTCAGCACCCAAATATGGCAGACACGTTGCAACACCTGTCAGGGATTCTGCACATTTCTGTTTGTCTTTAGCTGAATCTCCCATTGCATGACTAACCAATACCAATGTTATTGCTAACACTAGCAAGTGTGGTAGACAAGCATTTGAATCCATTTTTCAATCTTGATGAATGAATGAGTGGAGATAGATTATATTATAGTCTATAGAAAAAGTTGTAGGTAGAAATTGTTAGGTTGTGGTGCTACATGTAAAATATTAATTTTTTTGTGGATAAACATATAATTTTCTTTTCTTAAAGTACATTTTCCTACTCCAAAAGTGTTAAATCCTCTCATGTTATTGTACCCCTAGTAGTTATTTGTTTCTGACCGAGTCTCTTTAGTGTCCAATTTGCTGATGTGAAGGGTAGAAGGACCCAATGACAATGTTGTCATCAAATTTGAAAAGAAATAACTATAAAAAAACAAAAAAAAAATAGACCAAAACACTATTAAACACTAAATGAAATTAAATATATTTTTATTCTTAATAAATACTCAAATTTTGTATTTTTTTTTAATAAATTGTTATTTTACATTGAGTTCCTAATAAATTAACACTAAATGAAATTAAATATTGATATTATTGTTGTTCTTCTACCTCCAACGTTGGTTGGCTCGATATATGTGTGTGCTTATTTTAACGTTATTAGATGCTACTTGTTTATTTCGTACGTTATTGTTGTCTGAAGCATAGACACGTTGTGGAATTCCTTAGAAATTGTTAGGAGTGGTGTGTGAGAATTCCCTCGGCCTGAGGCATACGCATGGTTGAGGACGCAACAAAATTAACACATTGTCATTTCGTCGCATGGTTGAGTTATGATATTTAGACATTTAGGTTTATTGTTTAAATTAAGGCTATAGTATATCAAAATCTTGCCCATAACTTAGTATTTCTATCTTTTTACGGCTATTTTGACAATATGACTCTTTTTTTTTTCAGGACTGTGTGATTTAGGCTCATTCAATTTAGAAACACTACATGATTATACAGAGACTTGCTTATAATATTAAGATAATTGTATATTTAATTAAATGAATTTGATAATATAAAGATGATCGTGAAAAGTTTACGAAAGATAGTGTGCGTGAGCAAGAGGAATATGTTAGCTATTTAGGTGTAACTTATTGGAAAGTAAGACATAGTCATGTAGATGTGGTAGGTTTAACCCTTGCTGCCAAAGTCAAAAATTAAGTGGGAAAAAAAAAGATAGAAACCCTCAGGGTAGCTTATAGTTAGGAGGGCTCAATATGTCTCCCTTGACCAAACAATTTTTATAAAATCATAATATTTTTGTGTATAAAATTTACTTTAAAATACATTTAGTAAAACATTTTAGTTTTAGCTTTATAATTTTAAAAACCTAAGACTTAATATATGAGAAAAATTTGCTGAATAAAATATGAGATCAGCTGAATTTTTTATTTTGATAAATTTTAAAATAAAAATAATATATTAGAAAAGTGTGTTAACATTTCTCTTGAAATGATTAGTGTTTTTGCTAGCCTATGTTCCTAACCGCAACAGGCGCCGAAATTGTGGGTTAACCAGGCATAGAGAAATTCCAAAAGTTGTGAGTTATAAGAAGTCTTTGAAAATCACATGTCCTTAAAAAAAATCCAAATAAACTGAAACAATGTTTGACTGATCTATTTCCTATCTTCAAAGTTAAAGGCAAGTCTCTGGAGAAGATGACTTCGATAAAGACACAATAAAACTGCTTCTGGTGAAGAGGGAATTTCAAGACATTAGTTCTTCCCCAAAAGCAACTTAACTCTAATGAGAATGTGAAAACTGAACAAGAGGATATATAGTCTAAAACCAACTAACATTCCAAAATTCCTCACCAACCATCCCTATTATATTAGACAACCACACCCGTGATGAAAATTATAGTGCGATCTCATTCCACTGTCTCAATTAAATAAAAAATATACAAAATATCACAATAAGGATATGTTAATTAAGAATTTAATTTAAATACACTTTCATTTGCAATTAATTAATTATATATATTTCCTATAACTTTTTTAGTAATTGTTTTACAAATCATTTGGTGATTACTAATTAATTAACAATTTAAATTTTTACACTATCTATCAAAATTAAACTCATATATTAACAGCATCAAAGTTATTTTCGTTTTAATTTTGATACTTTTGTTCTAATTAAATAGTACTAGCAGTTGCCATTCTCATTATTTTATTATACGTACATTCTACATTCTGCTTACAACTTGCAATGAATGGAAAAAGTGGAGCTTGGACATCATTTGTCTGCATGACATTAACACCACTAACAAAAAGTGAGTGGAAATTTTTAGACAAAATAGATGAAGAATTATTAATGTTCAACCATCATTGGAAGTGGAAAGTTCATTATGAGAAAGAAAAGCAGTTCGCCAAAATGGAAAGCAGTATAGGTAAAGAAAGCTCAAGTAATTTTCAACTTCTAGACATTCCATGTAGAGATAAGAAATGACAGTTCATAGAAAAGAAAAGGAAAAAAAAAATGATGGCTTAAAGATCTTTATCTTTGAGCTGTTTGTCTCTACTAATCAACTATAGTTAGCTATTTTAATTTATGATTGTCAACTTGAGATACCATTAAGATAAAAGTGGTGTGAAAAAAGAGCATCAAAGTAGGCGTACGTATGGCGTCGATCAAGAGTTTCATCACTTGTTCTGTGAGGGAAACAAAAAACATTACAAGTTCAAAATTAAAAAAAATAGAATTCCCTTAATAAAACACATATATAATTTTTTTCTCAATTCTCATAAGAAAAAACCCCTTGCACTAATGGGTTGGTACAAGGGTCCTTGTGGCAGCCATCATGCACAACAATGCAAATTCCCTGACTTGCTAAAAAAGGCTAGGAAGGAATTCGTAAAAACCACTGAATCAAATTCTTTTGTAACATTTGGAAATATGTGAGTGAGATTTTCAAAACACCAAACAGTTATAGTATCAAATGTTGTATCTTCAAATGTTGTCTGGAGCAATTCCATCTGAAATTTCCAAGCTATCTGCTTTGCGGTTTTTGAACTTGTCTAGACGAGCTTCAAATTCTGTTTTGTATTTATGACGCATTATTGTCTTCTACTATCTGTGCACTAACAATGACTTAACAAACACCCCATGTAATTGTTGGGGTTAAATCAATGAAAAAATTGTTGGGGTTTAATTTCAATGAAGTTTCTATCACCTAATAACTACACATTCATATTTAATAAAGGTTATATTATCATAAATCCATCATATTATCTTCATTTTAATTCCTAGTGAAGAGACCTAAATTCCTTGATTACACTATCAATCCCTTAAATTAATATAACTAAATGATTTTCATTAAGATAAAGTGTTTATTGATGCTCAATTCTTTTTATCTTATTCCTAGACATAAAAATTATTAGGTGTTTTTTGCAATTCGTAGTTCAAAGAAATTTTTTAATTACAATTGAATAAAAAAATCATACAAACAGGTGATTAAGCCAAAAACACATATTAAACATAGAAGAGAAACAATTAGAATGCTTTATTCAATAAAAAAAATAATCATTACATGAAAAATGAACCAATTATATTCAACTCCAACAAAAGAGAAGATTAGTTCATGACAATAAAAAAGCATAAAAGACATATATCACATAAATATCCTAAAATGACACCAAAATCTAAGAATGCATGATAATTATCTATCATCCAAACTTAACTCAGGATAAAAAAAAAGTAGCACATTAAAATTTTATAGGGATAGAAATGATATATTTTACCCTATTTTTTTTCATGCTTGACTTAACTCTCAATATTTGTTGTCAATGATAAGAAACTTTGGCATAGATTTGATGGAGTGGCCTATGGTTCAAGTTGAAAAAGTGGGGACCTTGATATGAATTTGGTGGAGTTGTCTGTGGTTTGTCTAGAAGACAATTTTTTTTTCTTTTCTTTTATTTTGAATACTAAAAATTTGATCATTTAAAATTAGTTATAGGTTCAAATTGCATGTAATAGAAGACCTGAATTTAATAATGCAAGACTTTTTTGTTGTTTATTTGGCACAAGAATAAATTATATTTTTTTGTAGATTATTTAAGTGATCTCATGAATTATTTTTTAAAAATATTATATTGAACGTGAGTATTTTTATGATTGCTTAAATTTGGCACTTAAAATTATTTAAAAAGTAAAATGGAAATTAAAATTATGTTGCTCCTATTAGTATTTAAGTTGATAACTTGTAAAGAAAATAAAAAATATGATACTAATTTTTATGATAAAAAATTAAGATTCATTTTCAAATTAATTAGAAATAGACAATTAACACAACAAATATTTCCAAATAATGATAATATATAAACTGAAAAGCTTAAGCATTAAGAATGCAAATCTTCATAAGTTAGATATTTCAATAAATTATATATTTATTTTTCTCTTCTATCACTATTCTTAAAATATCACCACACAAGTAAATGAAATTCAGACAAAGACTTTAATATATGAAGACTTGTGGTCTAACAATAAAATAGCTAAGGCCATAGATAAATAATTTAAAAAAACATGCCACACTTCTTGGTATATCATATCCTCTAATTTACTTTTTAAGCTAAATATTATCTACAATATATGGAAAAATTTGAACCAAGACTTATAAAAGGAAAAAGTAATGATCTCAATAATTATGATAGACCAAGTTAAACAAGCATTTTACACTTCTTTGTATCTTACTAATTAATTTTTAATGAAAAAGAATATAATATTCAGGCTAAAATACAATTAGAAATAGACGACAAACAATCTTTCCGATTAATGACAATGAAAATTAGCCTTTTTCACATATAAGAAGAATATTATTTTGTAAATTAAAAAATAGATCAAAATTAAATAGTTAGATTGAAACGAAAGAGTCTTTTTTTATCTAGATTTTTTAACCGAAATAATCTTTAAATTAGATCATTTTCCTATAATTGATGTATTCATTATTTATAATTTTTTTCCTTGCTTACTTAATTCTAAACATTTGTTGTCAATGATAAGGAACTTGATATGAAGGTAATATAGTGACCTATGGTTCATGTTGAAGAAGATAGAGACCTAAATATGGTTGGCTGGACTTTGTGGAGTGTCCTAAGGTTCAAGATGAAAAAATGAAGGACATTGACTTGGACTTGATGGAGTAGTCTATGGTTCAAGTTGGAAAAGTGGGGTCCTTGATATGAATTTGGTGGAGTGGGAAGTGGTTTGTCTAGGAGACTAGACAATTTTGTTTTCATTTCCTTTATTTGGAATAATAAAAAATTGATATTTTAAAATTAATTATGGGTTCAAACTGCAAGTAATAGAATATTTGAATTTTATAAGGCAAGACATTTTGTTATTTACTTAACACGTACAGGTTTAATGAAAGGATTAATTAATTTAAATAATAGTTAAAATTTTAAGAATAATTAAGCCGAATTTAATTACCTTTGCTATAAACTACTCAAAGTTTTAAAAAAATTATTAATATTTTCTTAAAATAAAAATTTCATTGATTTAAGAAATCCTATACTGTAAATTAAAATAAAATGTTTCTTATTTTAGTATTTGAGACAAGAATAAAATATATTTCTTTGTAGAAGATTGTTTAAGTTATCGTATAAATATATTTTTTAGAATATTATATTGAACGTGAGTATTTTTATGATTGTTTAAATTTGGCACTTACAATTATTTAAGAAGTAAAATGAAAATAAAAATTATGTTTCTCCTATTTAAAAAGTACAATGAAAATAAAAATTATGTTTCTACTATTATTTAAGTTGATAACTTATAAAAAAATACAAAATATGATACTATTTTTTATAGAAAAAAGTTAAATTCTTTTTCACCACTTCTTTTTATATCAATAATTAATTTTTATATGATAAAGAAAATCATATTTAGATTTGAATACAATTAGAAATAGATGACACAAACAACCTTTTCAATTGATGACAATTAAATTTAGTCTTTTTTTTCATATATAAGAGAATATTATTTTGTGAATTAAAAAATTGATCAAAATTAAATAGTTGGATTGGAATTAAATACTCTTTCTTTTATATAGATTTTTTTAACCGAGATAGTCTTTAAAGTACACCCTTTTCCTATAATTATTGATGTAAATTATCTTACATAATATCCTTCCAAATAAAAAGCTTTCCCTCCAATCACCCACTAAAATACTCTACCAAAAACATCCGGCCTATACTCACCTTCGTGTCTTTGGATGTCTTTGCTATCCTCTCATCCCTTCATCATCTAGGAATAAGTTACAAGCTCGGTCCACACCTTGTGTCTTCTTAGGATATCCCTCAAATCATAGAGGATACAAATGCTATGATTTATCTAGCCGTAAAATATTTATTTCCCGGCATGTCATTTTTGATGAAACTAAGTTTCCATTTTCTAATCTAAATGTCCCTACAACGGTTGGCTATAATTTTCTGGATGACGACACACCCTTCCTTCCATCCTATTCCTATAGTGCTCCACCCTCTAACCATCAAAATCGTACTCCACCCCTAACTACACCAGTTCAAACAAACATTTATCAACCATCACCATCTTCTTTTAATTCGCCTCTGTCACCCTCCCACAATCACACCTCACCAACCACAGCATCAGCCCCACCCATAACATCACCTCCAAACCCATCATTACCAACTATCATATCATCCCCATCCCCCACATCACTTCCGACTCCTCCACCTTCACAACAAAAACCGCCCCTCTCCCCTCAAATGACAACCAGAGCCCAACACGGTATTGTCAAACCTCGCAAACTCTTCAATCTCCATACATCAACCTCAACCTCCATATCCCCTCTACCTACAAATCCCATTGATGCATTAAATGATCAAAATTGGAAAATGGCCATGAAAGACGAATATGATGCTCTTATTGAAAATAAGACGTGGGACTTAGTTCCTCGTCCGTCTAATGCTAATGTTATTCGGAGTTTGTGGATTTTCAGGCATAAAAAGAAATCTGACGGATCCTTTGAAAGATACAAAGCTCGCCTTGTAGGTAATGGTGCAAATCAACAAACGGGTGTTGATTGTGGTGACACATTCAGCCCGGTGGTCAAACCGGCTACCATTCGAACGGTTCTAAGTGTTGCCTTATCAAAATCATGGTGTCTTCATCAATTAGATGTTAAAAATGCTTTCTTGCATGGGAACCTTCATGAAACAGTATACATGCATCAACCTCCTGGATTTCGTAATTCTCAATTTCCTGATCATGTCTGTTTATTGAAGAAATCACTATATGGTCTCAAACAAGCACCTCGCGCCTGGTACCAGCGCTTTACTGATTATGTAGCTACAATAGGTTTCTCTCACAGTATTTCAGACCACTCTCTTTTTATATATCATCATGGCAATAACATAGCTTATATTCTTCTGTATGTGGATGACATTATTCTTGCTGCATCATCTGACACTCTTAGAGAATCTATTATGGCACAACTGAGTTCTGAATTCTCCATGAAGGATCTGGGGCCTCTAAGTTATTTTCTGGGTATTTCTGTCACCAGACATCCCGAAGGCCTTTTTCTTTCTCAAAAGAAATATGCAGAAGAAATTATCGAACGAGCAGGTATGTCTTCCTGCAAACCATCCTCCACACCAGTAGACACAAAGGCGAAACTTAGTGGTTCATCCGGTAACCCTTACCATGATCCAACCGAATATCGTAGCCTTGCCGGAGCATTGCAATACTTGACGTTCACTCGACCGGACATCTCATATGCAGTCCAGCAGGTGTGTTTATTTATGCATGATCCAAAAACTCAACACATGTCTGCCTTGAAACGCATTATTCGATACATTAATGGTACCATAGATTTCGGCCTCCATCTGTACCCTTCATCCATCGACAAGCTCATTTCTTACACAGACGCAGATTGGGCCGGTTGTCCAGACACAAGAAGATCTACCTCCGGCTACTGCGTTTATCTCGGTGACAACTTGATCTCATGGTCCGCAAAACGCCAACATACCTTGTCTCGTTCAAGTGCTGAAGCCGAATACAGAGGTGTCGCTAATGTTGTGTCTGAATCATGTTGGTTACGCAACTTACTCTTGGAACTATGTTGTCCTGTCACAAAAGCTACTCTAGTATATTGTGACAACATCAGCGCAGTTTATCTTTCCGACAATCCTGTTCAACATCAACGCACCAAACATATTGAAATGGATATACATTTCGTGCGTGAGAAGGTTGCTTGCGGTCAAGTACGCGTTCTTCACATTCCCTCGCGTTTTCAGATTGCTGACATCTTCACAAAGGGACTTCCGTTGCAACTCTTTGATGACTTTCGTGATAGTCTCAACATTCGTTCACCTCCAGTTTCGACTACGGGGGTGTATTAGATATGTAAATATAGAAACATTATTATTAGTATTAACTACAATGATTATTAGAATCATAACCAATGATTTATTAGATATGTAAATATAGAAACATTATTATTAGTATTAACTACAATGATTATTAGAATCATAACCAATGATTATTAGAATCATAACCACATAATTGTATTGTGCATATAAAAGACTATCAGATCAATGGAAAAGGCACGGCCTAAATTATCTTACATATTCATCAGCTATATTTTTTTTCCTTGCTTGACTTAACTCACAACATTTGTTGTCAATGACAGGGAACTTGATATGAAGGTAATGTAGTGACCTATGGTACCTATGGTTCAAGTTGAAGAAGTCAGACCATGACATGGCTGGACTTTGTGGAGTGTCCAAAGGTTCAAGATGAACAAATGGAAAACCTTGAGATGGACTTGATGGTGTGAGCTATGGTTTAGAAGACAATTTTCTTTTGCATTATTTTTAATTGGAATATTGAAAAATTGATAATTTAATATTTATTATGGGTTGGGATATGATGAAGTAGAAGACTTGATTTTTTTTTAAATGTTGGACTTTTGTACATAACAAAAGTTTAACGAAAGATTGATTAAATAATGGTTAAAATTTGAAGTTTAATGACACCAAATTTTCATTTAATCAGTTCTAAAGGGTAAATTAAAATAAAATAATGGTTAGCAAAGTAATTTTTTGTCACATGGTAATCCAAAGCTAGTTCCATTTGCCAAAAGAGGTTCAATTAAAGATCGACTGTTCCCAAATAGAAGAGTTTTCTTGTACGCCACAAAATTTTGGTACATGATTAGAGTGTGATCTTTTAGGGCAAAAAGTGATAAAAGTGATAAAAGTTAAATGCCACATAAATCCTTGATTCGATTTGGTTTGACTTTCATGTACATGTTACTAAGAAATAAATAAAAAATTAATAAATATTTTATATGTAAATATATAAGAGATATATGATACATAATAGTTTGTAGTAATAGTACTTGACTTATATTTTCAAAGACTTCTCTATATAAACAACATTATATAAGATGCACTTTCATTATTTTTGGAAATGTCTATTTGTTTTTCACCTAAAGGAAAGGAAAACATCATGGAGGAAATGTTCTCTAAAATCAATAATTTGTTCTTCATATCCTTATTTTGAAACAAATCTTTTAAAATTTGAAGTGGCAGATAAAAATATTTCAATGTGATTTTTCCTTGCATACCACTTTTTTGTGTTAAGCAAAATTTAGATTCGCATATAGCATCTCCAATATCCCAAATACCTATAAACAAATGTAAATGTAGAACGATTTAGATTTATTTCTTAATTATTGTTAAAATATAATTGAAAAACATAAAATTATTTGTAAATTTAATATCCTGAATTTAATGCATTCATGTGATTCTCAATGAATTAATCGTTACATCAACATTGTTCTCCAATGATATTGGATGTTCGTTTTGCCACAAATGATACGCGATTGAAGAAATATCAGTTATTATCAAATGAAATTAAGTGCAATAAATATTAGTTGTCAAGTATCAATTATAATACGAAATTAATGATTAAATTGTTAAATATTTTTATGATAATGAATACGGATTTTTTTTGATAATTAGAATTTAATACAATTATTTAAATTAGGCATCAATTATTCTTAACGGATACGAAAACTAATGTCCCTATTTGAATTAAAAAAGAATTTGATTCACTAAAAACAACCTATATGTAAATTTTTTTGTATAAAATTAATTTTGATGTGTAGCTAAATATAACATTGAATGGGAAAAAAATCACATAATATAACATTGCATGTGGAGGACCTTGACATAGACTTGATGGAGTAGTCTATGGTTCAAGTTGGAAAAGTGGGGACCTTGATATGGATTTGGTGGAGTGGCAGGTGGTTTCTCTAGGAGAGAATTTTGTTTTCATTTCTTTTATTTTGAATAATTAAAATTTGATAGTTTAAAATTAATTATGGGTTCAAACCGCATGTAATAGAATGTTTGAATTTTATAAGACAAGACTTTTTGTTGTTTACTTAACACGTACAGGTTTAACGAAAGGATTGATTTGAATAATAGTTAAAATTTGAAGACTAATTAAGCCAAATTTAATTATCTTTGATGTAAATTACTTAAAGTTTTAAAAAAATCATTAATATTTTCTTAAAATAAAAATTTCATTGATTTAAGCAATTCTATACGGTAAACTAAAATAAAAAAATGTTTCTTGTTTTAGTATTTGGCACAAGAATAAATTATATTTCTTTATAGATGGTTTAAGTTATCGTATGGATTTTTTTTAGAATATTATA
Source organism: Glycine max (assembly GCF_000004515.6). NCBI lineage: Eukaryota > Viridiplantae > Streptophyta > Magnoliopsida > Fabales > Fabaceae > Glycine > Glycine max. The sequence continues at coordinate 35,605,336 of NC_038252.2, forward strand.
TTGAACGTGAGTATTCTCATGATTATTTAAATTTGGCACTTGCAATTATTTAAAAAGTAAAATGGAAATTAAAATTATGTTTCTCCTCTTATTTAAGTTGATAACTTGTAAAAAATATAAAATATGATACTGATTTTTTTTTTTGAGAAAAAAAGTTAATATTCTTTTTACTTCTTTTATATAACTAATTAATTTTTATATGATAAATAAAATAATATTCAAGTTAGAATACAATTATAAATACATGACACAATAACTTTTCCAATTGATGATAATTAAATCTAGTCTTTTTTTCCTATATAAGAGAATATTATTTTGTGAACTGAAAAATTGATTAAAATTAAATAATTAGATTGGAAGGAAATAATTTTTTAATAGAAATAGTCTTTAAAGTACACCCTTTTTCTATAATTGATGTATTCATCAATTAATTGAGTTAGATATTTCAATAAATTGAATATTTATTTTTGTCTTCTATCACTATTCTTAAACTATCACCATAAATAAAATTTAGACAAAAACTTTAATATATGAAAACTTGTGGTCTAACAATAAATAGCTAGGACCATAATTTTATAATTTAAAAAACATGTCACACTTCTTTGTAGATCTTCTAATTTACTTTTTAAGTTAAATATGATTTACAATACATGGAGAAATTTGGACCAAGACTTATAAAAGAAAAAACTATGATCTCAATAATTATGATAGATCAAGTTAAACTTCTTTGTATCTCACTAATTAATTTTTAATAAAAAGAAAATAATATATGATTAAAAAAACAATTAGAAATAGACAACACAACAATCATTAATGACAATGAAGATTAATTAGTCTTTTTCACATATAAGAAGAATATTATTTTGTGAATTGAAAAATTGATCAAAATTAAATAGCTAGCTTGGAATGAAATAATTTTTTTTATAGATTTTTTTAACCAAAATAGTCTTTAAAGTAAACTCTTTTCCTATAATTGATTTATTCATCAATAATATTTTTTTTTCCTTGCTTGACTTAACTCGCAACATTTGTTGTCAATGACAGGGAACTTGATATGAAGGTAATGCAGTGACCTATGGTTCAAGTTGAAGAAGTCAGACCTTAACATCATGGCTGGACTTTGTGGAGTTTCCAAAGGTTCAAGATGAAAAAATGGAAAACCTTGAGATTGACTTGATGGTGTAAGCTATGATTTAGAAGACAATTTTCTTTTACATTATTTTTAGTTTGAATATTGAAAATTTGATAATTTAATATTAAATTTGATGAAATAAAAGACTTGATTTTTTTCTTAAAAAAATGTTGGACTTTTGTACGTAACAAAAGTTTAACCGAAGGATTGATTAAATAATAGTTAAAATTTGAAGTTTAATGACACCAAATTTTCATTTAAGCAGTATTATAGAGTAAATTAAAATAAAATAATTCTTATTTATTTTTGTAAAAAAAAACTGTACCTAAAAGAATTTAGTGTATATAGGAATTTTAAAAAGGGAGATAGATACAGTAAATACAAAAAAAATCGTATTCTAAGAATTAATTCGGGAGAATTGGATAATTAAATCGATAATTTAAAGAGGCCAGCGTAAAAAAAGAATGGAAGAATATTTTAGTATTTGGCACAATAATAAAAAAGGTAAAAAATAATGAAAGTGGAGAAAAAAACAGGCAGGGCAGCAGTATAAATAATAGAAGTTTGATGATTTATATGCAGAACCAACAACTACACTTGTTTCAGCTCTAAAAAAAAAACACTCGTTTTCTATATTTGCGTTGCATGATCATGAATTCCTCCTCCATTTATATTCTTGTCTTTGTCCAGCTTTGGTTGTTGAGCTTACCATGCAGAGAGAGTGTGTGCATCCCAAGTGAGCGTGAGACACTTTTGAAGTTTAAGAATAATCTCATAGATCCTTCCAATAGGCTTTGGTCTTGGAATCATAATAATACCAACTGTTGCCACTGGTATGGAGTCCTCTGCCACAACCTTACTTCCCATCTTCTTCAGCTTCACCTCAACTCTTCAGATTCTATTTTCAATGATGATTGGGAAGCTTATAGGAGATGGAGCTTTGGTGGAGAGATAAGTCCTTGTTTGGCTGATTTAAAGCATTTGAATTACTTGGACTTGAGCGCCAATGAATACCTTGGAGAAGGTATGTCAATTCCTTCTTTCCTTGGGACAATGACTTCCTTGACTCACCTCAACCTCTCTCATACTGGATTCATGGGGAAGATTCCTCCTCAGATTGGGAATCTCTCAAATTTGGTGTATCTTGACCTGAGAGCTGTTGCCGACGGAGCAGTACCCTCTCAGATCGGGAATCTCTCTAAGCTTCAATATCTTGACTTGAGCGGCAATTATTTCCTTGGAGAAGGTATGGCAATTCCTTCTTTCCTTGGGACAATGACTTCCTTGACTCACCTCGACCTCTCTTATACTGGATTCTATGGGAAGATTCCTCCTCAGATTGGGAATCTCTCCAATTTGCTCTATCTCGGCCTTGGAGGTCATTCTAGTCTTGAACCTCTGTTTGTTGAAAATGTAGAATGGGTATCAAGTATGTGGAAGCTTGAATATCTTGATTTGAGTTATGCAAACCTATCCAAAGCATTTCATTGGCTACACACTCTCCAATCTCTTCCTTCTTTGACCCACCTATATTTTTCTGAATGCACACTCCCTCACTATAATGAACCATCCTTGCTCAACTTCTCATCTCTGCAATCTCTCATTCTTTACAATACTAGTTATTCCCCTGCCATTTCTTTTGTCCCCAAGTGGATATTCAAATTGAAGAAACTTGTTTCTCTTCAATTAGTGCGTAATGGCATCCAAGGTCCGATTCCTGGTGGTATTCGAAACCTCACACTTCTTCAAAATCTTGACTTGTCTGAAAATTCATTCTCATCTTCTATACCTGATTGCTTATACGGTCTTCATCGTCTCAAGTTCCTGAACCTAATGGACAACAACTTACATGGGACTATTTCTGATGCCCTGGGAAATTTGACTTCTCTTGTTGAACTTGATTTGTCATATAATCAACTTGAAGGAACAATTCCGACTTTTTTGGGAAATCTCCGCAACTCAAGGGAGATAGATTTAACATTTCTCGATCTCTCTATTAATAAATTCAGTGGAAATCCATTTGAAAGTCTTGGATCACTCTCTAAATTGTCAGTTCTTCATATTAATTACAATAATTTTCAAGGAGTTGTCAACGAAGATGATCTTGCAAATCTTACAAGTTTGAAGGCGTTTGATGCATCAGGGAACAATTTCACTTTAAAAGTGGGTCCCAATTGGCTTCCTAATTTCCAGCTTTTCTTTTTGGATGTGACATCATGGCATATAGGTCCCAACTTTCCATCGTGGATTCAGTCACAAAACAAACTTCAATATGTTGGACTGTCTAACACAGGGATTTTAGATTCTATTCCCACTTGGTTCTGGGAAGCACATTCTCAGGTTTCGTATTTAAACCTCTCTCATAATCATATCCATGGTGAGCTTGTGACTACAATAAAAAATCCAATATCTATCCAAACTGTTGATCTAAGCACAAATCACTTATGTGGTAAATTACCCTATCTTTCAAGTGATGTGTATGGGTTAGACCTTTCAACCAATTCATTCTCTGAATCCATGCAAGATTTTTTATGTAACAATCAGGACAAGCCAATGCAATTAGAATTTCTCAATCTTGCATCAAATAATCTGTCAGGAGAAATACCTGATTGTTGGATTAATTGGCCATTTCTAGTGGAAGTGAATTTACAAAGCAACCATTTTGTTGGGAACTTCCCCCCATCCATGGGTTCCTTGGCTGAGCTGCAGTCATTAGAAATTCGTAACAACTGGCTCTCGGGAATATTTCCTACCAGTTTGAAGAAGACTGGCCAATTGATATCCTTGGATCTTGGAGAAAATAATCTTTCAGGATGTATTCCAACATGGGTTGGAGAAAAGCTCTCAAATATGAAAATCCTCCGCCTTCGATCAAACAGTTTTTCCGGTCACATTCCAAATGAAATATGTCAGATGAGTCGTCTTCAGGTTTTAGACCTTGCAAAAAATAATTTGTCTGGCAATATACCCAGCTGTTTCCGTAACTTGAGTGCCATGACACTAGTGAACCGGAGTACATATCCCCAAATCTATTCTTATGCACCAAATAATACAGAACACTCTTCGGTATCAGGTATAGTTAGTGTGCTACTTTGGCTAAAAGGAAGAGGAGATGAGTATGGAAACATTCTGGGTTTGGTAACAAGTATTGATCTGTCAAGTAACAAATTATTAGGAGAAATTCCTAGAGAAATCACAGATCTAAATGGATTGAACTTTTTGAACTTGTCCCACAACCAATTGATTGGTCCTATTCCAGAAGGTATTGGTAATATGGGATCGTTACAAACCATTGATTTTTCGAGGAATCAAATTTCTGGTGAAATCCCTCCAACCATTTCAAAATTGAGCTTTTTGAGCATGCTAGACGTGTCTTATAATCATTTGAAGGGAAAAATTCCAACAGGAACTCAATTGCAAACCTTTGATGCCTCCAGCTTTATTGGCAACAATCTATGTGGTCCACCACTGCCCATAAACTGCAGCTCCAATGGGAAAACTCATAGTTATGAAGGAAGTCATGGGCATGGAGTGAATTGGTTTTTTGTTAGTGCGACAATTGGATTTGTTGTGGGACTTTGGATAGTGATTGCTCCTTTGCTTATTTGTAGATCATGGCGGCATGTCTATTTTCATTTCCTTGATCATGTGTGGTTCAAACTTCAATCTTTTTCCTCATATAGTATCACTGTTTAGTTTTGCTTACAACCGATGTTGTATCATTGTATTGCCAGGTTGTTCAATTTGCATTGTAGTTATTGCTATCTTCTTTTTTTTTTTTTTTTTTTTTTTAAATTTGAGAGTCTTATTTAAATTCTGTTTTGGGATGTACATATTTGCATATTGAGCATATTTGTAGTTAAGATCAACTAGTTGTTCAATTCTGTGTATCACATTCTTGTTTCCAAAAATGGGGGACTAGTGGTTCAAGAAAACGTGGTTTAATAGGAAAAAGACTTATATTTAATTTTAGTCACTAACCATTGAAGTGAATAATTAGTTCTTTCGTGTTAATTAAAGTCGTGACTCGTGGCTGCATACAAGACTTGACTCTCCAAGCCGGCAAGGCCAAGAACTTTGATGAGATATCCATAGATAACCAATGATGCTTGAGAACAAACAAAATTGTTGGAGTAATATTCTAAATTACCCTAACTATAAAAAGGGCAAATAATAGGTGTAACTTTTTAAGTATTATTCGTTTTGCTTTTTCAAGTTTTACTTTATATAATAATAAATGTCAGCTTTTAAAATTAATTATCAAATTGAAATGTTAACTTTACTTAAAAATTAACACAAAAAATACTAAAGAATTTATCTTTATAAAACAATTTTTTTGAAGAGTCAAAATGAATTAATATTCAAGTGTTCCAGGATCAGTATTAATTACAACCAAAACTAACGGAATATGAAGCCTGAAACAGAAAAGTGATAACAAAATCGCAGGAAGTATCTTGGCTAATTTTTTATTTGATAAATATATAAATTTTTGGAATTCATTTTTGTAAAAATTTAATAAATTTTTTATCTTTACAAAATTAAAATACATTATTATTATTTGGTCTGAATGTAGATTCAGGTAAATTTAAATTATGAGTTTTTATATTGATTGTACGCAGCCTTACCATTGCATATGCAAAGAGGCTGTTTCCGGATTCAAACCCATAACCAACAAGTCACTAAGGCACAACTTTTATCACTGCACCAGGGCTCGCCCTCAATTATACATATATATAATCGATGTAAATATATTATTTTTATATTAATTATACATATAATAAAAAATGTAATAAATAATTTGGAATGTTTAAATGTTACTTCAAGAAAAAAATAAAATATTTTATTTTTTTGAGAACGAAAAATATATTGAAATTTTATCCAGATAACTTTTCAATATTTTAATATTTATAAGATTAAAAATATATTTTAACCTTATAAAAATATCAACAAATAAACAAAATGTCTTTTGTTTAACAGTTTTAAGAATTAAATAATTGATAGTAATCATAATTTTTAAAAATTAATTAACGTATTATACAAAATGTTGAGCTAACGATCAATTAAGGGTATTTTTGAATGATCATGGCCCAAGCATTCTTTGACAAGGTCAGCTACCGATATCGCATCAACATTTACTCACTTCTTCCATTAAAAGGAACTGGAGGCTGAAAGTCGTAATCTTCATTTTTATACTTTTTAGATTATACAAAGTTGGAAATATTAAAACATTATGTGGTGGGCGAATTAGTGAACAAAAATTATAAGATCTGCACAGGTTATTCTAATTTAATTCTAATCAAGAAATTAATTATTTTCCATTTTACTCCCTTTATGACAAATTTAATTTTTACTTATAAGCCGGTCTCTGATAAACCTTGTACCATATTTTAAAGCAAACCGTAACACATCATAAAACTTAGTGATATAATTTTAGATGTCTTTGTGTGTGTGAGATGTATTGTTAAATTTATAGCATCCTTCCTCATAAAATTTAGGGATATAAAATAATTTGATTTGCCTTTTATGTGTGTGTGCGTGATGTAATGTTAATGTTTACGACCAAGCTAAAAGTACAACAAAAATAATTTTTATCTAAAGGTTTTCTTGTAATAAATATAATGGCCGGGTGAAATTAGCCATAATCAAATTCTACTTTTTTTATTTCCTTTTTATATAGAGTGCCATATATAACAGGAAACTGAATTTGTCGGTTTTCACACTAGACAAACAGCGCCAAGAATGAGAATGAACATAATTTGTGGGTCATGTTGAAATTTATAGCTCTGAACAAAGAGTAGTCCAATTTCACATTGAATGCGAAATGCATGTTGGATGATGAGCTATTGCAATCTTCCAATGGAACCCACCAAAGATAGGTGGCATTAGCACAAAACATCTCAGCAACATAAAATGCTACAAAATAAAATAAAATATTTTTAAACTATGACATACTTTGTACATTGGCATAGCTACAGTCCCAATCAAAACCATCCCCTTCATGGTCATCATCATCGTCATCGAAGGGTGGGTCTAAAACAGATACTGGACTGCACTGTTCCTTATCTTCCTCTTCTTCCCCTGATTGGAATTTGTTGACGCCATCAGCACCATTAATTTCTTTGTCCTATAAAAAAAATTCACAACCACCATAGTTAGAATATTGTCCTAATTGGGGTAGTTAACACAAGTCCCTGATCATTCTTATAATGCCCATGGATTTAGACTCTACACTTGCTTCATAATTGGGTGGTTGTTGTTGTTGACTTGTTTTTTTTTTTGGTTTTGGTTACTTCCCACACGAATTAATTAATGTGAACAAAAAATACAAAGGAGAAACTATTTTTCTAGAAATCGAATGTCGGGGTCCAATAATTCCAATAGAACAAACAAAAACACGATTGTCTTTTTTAAAATAAAAAAAAAGAAAAGGAATTCATTTACCGAGTAACCCCAAAAAGTAAAATTGTAATAGACAGTAAAGGTTAAAACATACACAATAATCAATAAATTGTTTGTTAAATGTGATAAAAACCATTTCAGAAAGAAGTAAAAAATCAACTTAGTGCAATTTTTTTTGAACATGTTTGTATTTCGAAATTATATTTTAAAACGGAAAATTGAAAATTGACAATCACCCCTAAGGCGACCTTAATTTTTAAATAAGTAAAAAGTATTGTATGTGTGGTGCACAGGGCAGAGATTAATATAAAGCCATGGCATATTTTGTTGGGAGGGTTGAAAGAAGGCACTACGGGGATACCATGGCTGAACAGAGAGCCTTATGCTTACTGGAAAGGTAATCCAGCTGTTGCTCAAACCAGACAAGATCTCAAGAAATGCAATGTTTATGAAAATCAAGATTGGAATGCTCGTTTATTTGCCCAGGTACCACACTTCTTATTAGCTTTGTTTGATTACACTTATTGAAAGTAGTTTTATTATTTGGATATGAAAAAATTAATTTTGTATGTAATATTTCTTATAAGCAAAAGTTTCATTATATAAAATTGGCTTAAGCACATGGTGTGCAGAAACAAGAAATAACAGGCAAATTCAACGAACACAATGGCCAGCAGCAATATTGTATATAACATTATACACTTTTTTAACTTTTAATCTTTTATTAATACACAACTTAAAAGTACATTCAAAATCAAAGGAAATAACCTGTTATTGAACATTACTGATTTTTTCCTTCCGAACAATATATTTTGTCTGTTAATTGACTCACAATAAAGCCACATATATAGCTTCCTTCTTGACAAATGAAAATTTTGCTTCAGGATTGGTTTCGAGAATCACAAGAGGGGTTCAACAAATCAGACTTGCCAAGTCAATGCACTTATAGGTATAACATTAAAACTGTCCATTCATGCTTCAGTTGTAATTATATGTAATAATATATTTTTGTTATTGGATATATAAGTTCAGTTTATCAATAAATAAATGTTTCAATTCAATCATGATCGTGCAGATATAAGGTGTACATTGAAGGTTCTGTTTGGTCAGTCAGTCAAAAATACATTCTGTCATGTGACTCTACCACTCTACGTGTACGACTACATGTTTCATCTCCTGAATTCATATGCTAAACTCTTCAGATACAAACCCTCCATAAGTGCTAATGCTACAGAACTATGTGTGGAGTCAATGGTTTGTGGAGCAGAAGGATCAGTAAAGAAATTTATGATGGAATCATTGGTCAAGGTTCCTGCAAATACCGACCCTTGCACCATGCCTGCCCCTTTTGATCCTCCAACTTTGTATGCAACATTACAGAGAAAGGAAAGCTCAATTCAACAAGTTGAATCATTTGAGAAAAGTTGTTGGGATAATCAAACCATAACATCTTAATGAATATTTGTTTTTCCATATTCAACTTAACTCATTCATTCTTAGACTATCTTGGGAGGATACAAGTAGAATCTAGATTATCTTGTACTTGGCTAAAGAAACCATATCATGCTTGACGAATTATCAGTTTTAGACTTTACGAGGAAAAAAAAATTAGTTTGTTAATTTTGTAAATATGGATACCAAAATGTAAAATTTGATATCAATTAAGTTAACTAATGAATCAAATTTGTAAAATTTGAAAATATGGAAACGAACCGAGCAATTGAAAAGTGGGATACCAAAATCATCCTCAAGTGTACTTAAAAAAAATAATAAGATTTTAATTTCTATTGCAACAAGTCGTTATTTCTTATTAGAGATAAAAGAATTTTAGGACTGAACAATAAGATTTGTGTAACAAGCATTTAGTTGTATGAGATTAAAGGCAAAATGCTCACAAAAATAAATCTCCAATAAGGTTTTGCAATAATATCTATTGTGAGTCTGTCAGAGATTTAATACACTCGAGTGTAAATATTTTTACACTATCAACTAATCAATGGTTTACGTTTCAATGTGATATGAGAATAGTAATATATAGGTAGTATTTGAGTTAAGCTCATGAAAGCCAAATTAGAAGCCCTGCAACTGCAACCAAACTTTCTAACAATCTCTTCCCGATATAAGACGCACTATTCTTAGCTGTGGCCGTTTCATCTATCCCTTGGTTTCTACCATTCTGGGAACTTCCTTCAGCTGAATGCACAAAAGAACACATTAAAAATAAATGCAAAATTTAGTACTACACCATTGAAACTCAAATGTCAATGTCAAAAATAAATTCTAAAAATGAAATATTTTGTTGAAAGGATCACTACCAGAAGTAGTGGGCGAAGGACTGATAGAACCACCATTGGATTTCTGACCAATTTGATTAAAAGCTTGAGCTTCAGGTGATTTAGGATCCAAGTGAAGAAGTGCTGTTCAAATCGTTTCAAACAAGAATTTCTTGAGAAAAAATCAAACCTCAAATATTTTTAACTTTCGCAGTTGAAAACTCAGAGATAACAGATACACAAACAAAGTAAAATTGGCAAATTTAGATGCCCTTTTTTTCCCCTTTAAAATGTGTTATTGTCTAGTTATGAATGAGAAAAGTAGAAAAGTTTGAAGTACATGACTTGTTGACCATTCATTACATAGTAAATGGAATGTAACACTCTTTTGTTCTTTAAGGAAAATGAAAGGCTTGATAATGATAAAACTTAGACCACAAATATTCTGATTTTTTTAGAAATATACTAAAATTGGAAGATTTAGGGCCTGAGTATTCTCAGTTAAGAAACTGTTTTATAAAATAATTTTAGACTACTTAGTAATCAATTTCTTATCCAAAATATATAAGTTTGGAGAATCCTATCCAAAATAAGTGTTCTAAAATCCAAAAAACAAAAACAACGGGAAATTGTTTTCTCAGCTTCTTCTGTTTTAATCTTATTCAAGTTCCCTCTCAATTTCACATTCTGTGTCTCACATCATTCTCCGCCAAACAGTCTGAAGAACTGATAGCAGAGGCTATCTGCTAAGAGCAAAACGAAGGAAATAAAGAGAAGATAAGCAAATTCAAATTCTGTTCTGTGCTTTTTCATTCCTTTTCTCTTGATATTTACAGGCTTACACTGCTTATTGTTTTCTAGCAGATAATAACAAACTCTGTTATAACAGAATTTGAGGATAACAGAATTTGGGAAAAGCACTATCTCTGTCCCCTAACTAACTGCAGTGCACTAATGCTGTCGCGGCTAAACGTAATCTCTGAGGTGAGTGGGTCTGTTGTGGTTCCTTGCTGGTCTGCTATTAGCTGCTACCTCTGGTTCTTCCGTAATGTTGTTGTTGCTATCAAGAACCTTGTTTAGTTGTATCTTGAAAACTAAAAATAGTTTTGAAAATAGAAATAAAGACTCTTTTTTTTCCTATTAAAAACATGTTATCATCAGACAATGAAAGATAAAAACATTAGTTGTTATATGGCCACTAACAAGACTCATTGCATAGGAAATGGAAACATAACACTGTAGTGTAGTGTTCTTCAAGAAAAAAGGAAGACTTAATTTGAAATTGAACATACCAGAGCACTGTGAGAGATTATCAGGTGTTTTGCAAAGAGAAGGGAGACCAACAGCAATTGTCATGTTAATCTTTAAGCCAAGGTCAGGAACATCCCTGTCTTTGAGAATAAGGCAGACACACTTCTTGTTGGTCTTCATGGCTTGTGTGAGACCACTGCAACAATCTACTGTGGGTGCTTTCGTGTCAGCACCCAAATATGGCAGACACGTTGCAACACCAGTCAGGGATTCTGCACACTAATAAATTCTGTGGTTTCATTGTGAACTCACTGAAGAAGACCAGTTTGTTGACTTAGTCTGGATCATTTCAATTTTGTTTCTGTTAAAAAAACACTAAATGAAATTAAATATGTTTTTAATAAATTTTTATTTTATATTGAATTTCTAATAAATTAATATTTTTATTTTTTATCATTGATTTTTTATTTTAGTCTATGATAAATTAAAAAAAATTGTTTACTTTCTAGTAAATTTTATTTTAATATGTATTAATAATAAATGAAAAATATTTATAATGAAGAAAAAAAAATAATTTATTAGGGACTAAAAATAAGTGTTTAATATAAAAAATAAAATTATCATTTTATTAAAAATTTATCATAAATTAAAAATTTATTAAATATATATATATAATCAGATATTTATTAAAAATAAAAAAATATATTTAAGCCCCTTAAATAATTAAGCAGTACATGTGTGGGATAGTAGACTTCCTTCTTGTGAACAGGACCTGATCCTGAGTGTATTTTTCATATTTGTCGAAGCAAAAAAACCAAATAAAGTGAAACAATGTTTGACTTCCTATCTTCAAAGTTAAAAGTTAAGTCTCTGGAGAAGATGGCTTCGATAAAGACACAATAAAACTGCCTCTGGAGAAGAGGGAATTTCAAGACATTTGTTCTTCCCTAAAAGCAACTTAACTCTAATGAAAATGTTAACACTGAACAAGAGGCTATAGTCGAAAACCAACTAACATTCCAAAATTCCTCACTAACCATCCGTATTATATTTGACAGCCACACCCGTGATGAAAATTATAGTGTGGTCTCATTCCACTGTCTCAATAAATAAAAAATATACAAAAAATCACAATAAGGATATGTTAATTAAGAATTTAATTTAAATACACTTAGAATTGCAATTAACTATATATATTCTCCTATAACTTTTTTTAGTAATTGTTTTACAAATCATTAGGTGATATCTAATTAATTAACAATTTAAATTTTTACACTGTCTATCTAAATTAAACTCATGTATTAACATCATCAAAGTTATTTTTGTTTTAGTTTTGATAGTTTTTTTTCTAATTAAGTACTACTAGTAGTTGCCATTCTCATTATTTTATTATACGTACATTCTAATTAACTTGAGATACCATTAAGATAAAAGTGGTGTGAAAAAAAGAGCATCAAAGTAGGCGTACGTATGGCGTCAAGAGTTTCATCACTTGTTCTGTGAGGGAAACAAAAAACATTATAAGTTCAAAATTCAAAGCAAAAGAATTCCTTTTATAAAACACATCATTTGTTTCTCAATTCTCCTAAGAAAAAAACCACTTGCACTAATGGGTTGGTACAAGGGTCCTTGTGGCAGCCATCATGCACAACAATGCAAATTCCCTGACTTGGTAATAAAGGCTAGGAAGGAATTCGTAATAACCACTGAATCAAAGTCTTCTGTAACATTTGGAAATATGTGAGTGAGATTTTCAAAACACCAAACAGTTATAGTATCAAATGTTGTATCTTCAAATTTGGTTTTTTTCCGTTAGGCCTAGATTTCTTCTTGGTATCAGAATGTATCCTAGATCCATTCAAAAGAATTACGCATCATGCCGAAAGAGTGCTAGACGTGAGGGGTGAATTAAAAAAAATAAAAATCCAAGTCCCATATTGGTTAGAGATAGTCTCAAGATAGAATTTATAAGGTGAGGACAACCCTCACCTGAGCTAGCTTTTAGGGTTGAGTTAGGCTCAAATTTTTTCTCTTTCTACCCAAATAGAGTTGCAAAAATGGAAGATTGAGAGCTTAATTAGATAGAATTCAAAGTTGCAAATTCCAAACCTGTTTTTACAAAAAAAAAAGGTTTAATTATCCTTTTGACCCTTAAAGTTACGACAATATTTCTTTTTAGTTCTTATAGTTTAAATCATTCTATTTTAGTCCCGGTTGAATTATTTTTTTTACTCTTTGATTCTCACCATCAAGTTTCGACTAAAGTCAATTGTTGAAACTAATGTTATGGAGAGGGCAAAGACACTCTCCTATGCACACACGAGACATGGCTGATTATCTTTTCTCTCAACAACAAACCGGCACCTGCAACATCATCCCAACCATGAAGGCACAAACTACCACACCTCTGTTACTCATGGAACCAGAAACTCACAATCACACACTTTATCTGCAGCAATCAAAACCATCATCCCATTGGAACGATCAACTTAGTTCAATGCTGTGATACCACTCCAACTTGATGAGACACAGTAAAGAAGGAGATTACATCATGGCAATTGGCAAATGCTAAGCTTTCAGAGGTCGGTGGCAGACTCAAGAATAATGGAATGTGTAGTGCCTTTGTCTCATACCTCCATTACACTTCAGTTGTACCTGAGCTTGCTTCCCTATTTTTATTAATTTTCTTCATGTTTATGTGTGAGTTGAATCTTCCCCGCGAGGACAAAAAGGTAAAAAAAATATAAATATAAGAACCAAAATGAATATCTTAAATTATAGGGACTAAAAAAAATTATCACAACTATAAGGATTAAAAGAGTAATTAAATCAAAATAAAATAAACTAGTGCAAAATAATGGTGGTGTGGTTAGACACTTTTAATCCTAAATGTCTCGTTGTTGACATATATACTTCTACATATGTGTGCATTTTGCAACCACCACCATTAGTGGAGTAAAATTTTAAATGCTAACCCTTCTACGGTATATATCCTACATAGGCATTGTTAGTAGTAAATACCAACCGTGAACCAGAAAATTGTGGATTCAACCTTTTTCGTCTTCCTTCTTCTTCATGGCAGTGCTATTTGCAACTCATGTTCTTCTCTTGATATTGTCCACTGCAACAACTCTCCACTTCAGTGCAAGCAAGGCAGCAAGGCTCAATATGACTTGCAGTGAGAAGGAAAGGAATGCACTCCTCAGCTTCAAGCATGGACTAGCAGACCCTTCAAACAGGCTTTCATCATGTCGGATTGCTGTACATGGCCAGGGGTTCACTGCAACAACACTGGTCAAGTCATGGAAATCAATCTTGACACACCTGTGGGCTCTCCCTATAGGGAGTTGAGTGGAGAGATTAGTCCTTCTTTGCTTGGACTAAAATATTTGAATCATTTGGACTTGAGTTCAAATTATTTTGTTCTTACTCCAACACCAAGCTTCCTAGGCTCATTGGAGAGTCTGAGATACTTGGACCTTAGCTTAAGTGGGTTCATGGGATTAATCCCTCATCAACTAGGAAACCTCTCAAACCTAGCACCTTAATCTTGGATACAATTATGCTCTTCAGATAGATAACCTTAATTGGATATCAAGGCTATCTTCCTTGGAGTACCTTGATTTGAGTGGTTCAGACCTTCATAAACAAGGTAACTGGCTTCAAGTACTGAGTGCACTTCCATCTCTTTCAGAACTACACTTGGAGAGCTGCCAAATTGATAACTTAGGACCACCAAAAGGAAAAACCAACTTCACACATCTCCAAGTCCTTGATCTTTCAAATAACAATCTCAATCAGCAAATCCCTTCATGGCTATTTAATCTCAGCAAAACTCTTGTCCAACTTGATTTACACAGTAACCTTTTACAGGGTGAAATTCCACAAATAATATCAAGCCTACAGAACATAAAAAACCTAGACCTGCAGAACAATCAACTCAGTGGGCCACTTCCAGATTCATTAGGCCAGCTAAAGCATCTTAAAGTTCTAGATCTCAGTAATAATACCTTTACTTGTCCAATTCCCTCACCATTTGCAAACTTGTCATCCTTGAGAACTTTAAACCTTGCTCACAACCGACTGAATGGAACCATTCCTAAGAGTTTTGAGTTCCTCAAAAACCTGCAGGTATTAAATCTTGGAGCTAATTCTTTGACTGGTGATGTGCCTGTAACTCTTGGAACTCTCTCAAATTTAGTGACGTTAGACCTTTCATCTAATTTGTTAGAAGGATCTATAAAAGAGTCAAATTTTGTAAAACTTTTTACATTAAAGGAACTACGTTTGTCTTGGACAAACTTGTTCCTCAGTGTCAACTCTGGATGGGCTCCTCCTTTTCAGCTTGAATATGTTTTACTGAGCTCCTTTGGAATAGGTCCTAAGTTTCCAGAATGGCTAAAAAGGCAAAGTTCTGTGAAGGTTTTGACAATGTCTAAGGCAGGTATTGCAGACTTGGTTCCAAGTTGGTTTTGGAATTGGACTTTGCAAATTGAATTCCTGGATCTGTCAAACAATCTGTTAAGTGGAGACCTATCTAACATCTTTCTAAATTCCAGCGTCATAATTTTGAGTTCTAATTTGTTCAAGGGTAGATTGCCAAGTGTGTCTGCAAATGTTGAAGTGCTGAATGTTGCCAATAACTCAATTTCCGGAACAATTTCTCCCTTTTTATGTGGAAAGCCAAATGCTACTAATAAGTTAAGTGTGCTTGATTTTTCAAATAATGTCTTGTCTGATGATCTTGGTCACTGTTGGGTGCATTGGCAAGCTTTGGTGCATGTGAACTTGGGCAGTAACAATTTGTCTGGTGAAATTCCAAACTCCATGGGGTATCTGTCTCAACTTGAGTCTTTGCTGTTAGACGACAACCGCTTCTCAGGATATATTCCTTCAACACTGCAAAATTGCTCTACAATGAAATTCATAGACATGGGAAATAACCAACTTTCTGACACAATACCAGATTGGATGTGGGAAATGCAATATGATAGAAATGTGATTAGTGAAGTGGGGCCTAGGCCAAGGGTGTGGAGAGTTTATACTAGGAAAAAGACAAAAGGAATGAAAGATGATGACGTGGCTGTGAACGTATGAGAGTGACTATAGATAGCTATTGCTGGAAGGGAATAAGGAAGAGGGAATTCAGTTAGGACTTGGTGGGGTCACCTCTAGGTGATTTGGGAGCACTGCGTGCTTGGGAATTGGTTGTTACTACCAGTTTGTTATTCTTTCTTTCTTTCTGCTCTTATCTTCCTGCAATTGTGTATCTCACAGCAATACCATTGCAGTTTCATTACTTATATTACACTGTTATATCCATTTTATCACTATTTCTGTGCATTAAGACCCATCACAATATCTAATGGTTCTTCGTCTAAGATCCAACAATTTCAATGGCAGCATTACTCAAAATATGTGTCAACTTTCTTGCCTTATAGTGCTGGATCTTGGCAATAAAAGCCTGTCAGGATCCATTCCAAATTGTTTGGATGACATGAAAACAATGGCTGGTGAAGATGACTTCTTTGCAAACCCTTCAAGTTATTCATATGGCTCTGACTTCAGTTATAACCACTACAAGGAAACTCTTGCCTTAGTTCCCAAAAAAGATGAGTTAGAGTACAAAGACAATCTGATATTGGTGAGAATGATTGATCTTTCAAGTAATAAGCTGTCTGGAGCAATTCCATCTGAAATTTCCAAGCTATCTGCTTTGCGGTTTTTGAACTTGTCTAGAAATCATCTGTCTGGAGAGATACCAAATGACATGGGAAAAATGAAATTGTTAGAATCCCTTGATCTCTCACTAAACAACATTTCAGGTCAAATCCCTCAAAGCTTATCTGATTTGTCCTTCCTCAGTTTCCTGAATCTATCATACCACAACTTATCAGGCAGAATTCCCACGAGCACCCAACTTCAGAGCTTTGAAGAACTTAGCTACACTGGAAATCCTGAGCTTTGTGGTCCTCCTGTAACAAAAAATTGCACAAACAAGGAATGGTTGAGGGAGAGTGCTTCTGTTGGACACGGTGATGGTAATTTCTTTGGAACATCAGAGTTTTATATCGGTATGGGAGTTGGATTTGCAGCAGGATTTTGGGGTTTTTGCAGTGTTGTTTTCTTCAACAGAACTTGGAGGCGTGCTTATTTTCATTATCTTGACCACTTGAGAGATCTGATTTATGTGATGATAGTTTGAAGGTAAGAAGGTTACTTGGGAAATTATGAGTTTACCTGTTAACTGTTAAGAAGTGAGACATTACAACGTGTTAGTCTAGCCATTAAAAATGTGAAAAGGTTTACCATACTATGTACCTGTTCATCTGTGGTGTTCTGTCTGTTTTGCTTTCATTGGTATTAAATGTTCTTAATGTTAAGAGAACTAGACGAGCTTGAGACTTGAGTATCAAATTCTGTTTTGTATTTATGACGCATTATTGTCTTCTACTATCTGTGCACTAACAATGATTAGCATTAAAATAACTGAAATGACACACTCGGTGATTGGATTTAAGAAGATTGTTTTACACAACATGTAACTAAGAATTTGCCTGAATGAATTTAATTAGTGTAGAAAGTTGGAGCTTGCATAGGATTCTGCAGTTTCTAAGCTCTTCCACATCTTCCTTCTCTCGCTTTTCCTTACTCTGATACATTCCACATTCCCATTTCCTGAGTATTGATGCATTTATTCTATAATACTCATTAACAAGTTCATTTGACAAATCATGATTGATTAAATTTTAAAAATCATGAAATATTACTTTTTTCATTCATAATAGTTCCTATCGTTTTATACAAGGGTCACTAGTTGTATTGAATTCCCTCATACAAAATAAAGTTTCAAGCTATCAGATATAGGGTTTCCATCACACCTGTATCACCAGTGTGTGTATTAGAGAGAGAGGAGCTGGTATCTTTATTAAAGAAATAGGGAAATATCCAAAAAGATGGTTTTCCATCTGTTCATTTTCTTCCACTGGCCGATGTCTAGTTCTTCATCCACCCTATCTATTTTCACATCGGTTTCTCTCACTGTTTCAGTTCCGAGATCATAAATGTAGGGAAAAAAAATAGAAAAAAAGAATAGCATATACACTATATATGCATGTACAAAAAAAAAAAAAATACAAAACACTTGTCAAGTCCTTTTGCTCCTCAGACAATGAAAACAGATTTAGAATGCTCTGATAATTTATATTTACTTTAATTTCACTTTTGATCTCCATGCATTATGTAAATTAGGTATTATAATTTTGTAAGCTTAATTTGGTCCCTTAGATGTGGCTTATTCACTTCTGCTTCCTTATAACTGCAATATTCTAAGGGATCAAAAGTTTAGTTCAGTATGTGTTAGGCAACATGGTAGTTGTCATATTATCTACCTTTCATCTAGTGTCATGCCAGCAAATATCTGTTAAATATTCAAAGAAAGATGGATGTAGGGATTGAAATTGCAATGCCTAGTGGATCCAATCCAATTCTCCCAATTGGAACTTACAATAGACCAAAATCGCACAATTACTGTACCTGAAAAATAAAGAATGCAATTAAACTTTTATATTTTTTATCTTTGATTTTAATTTCATAAAAAAAATCTTTTCAAACTCAAATTCAGTCAATTATAATAGAACCATACAATAGTTTTTTTTCCAGGGAAACCACACAATAGTTTTAAAAACATTTATATGCAGTTTTTTAATTAAAAGTCAAATCAGAATTCAATTAATGCATTGAAATCAATTTATTAATTACTTTCATTCTACTAAAAACACCAATCTTTTTTAAAAAATTTATTAACATAAAAAATATAATGCAATTATTGAATTACAATAGCGACAATTAGACTTGTGTTTTATTGAATTGTTTGATTATATTTTTAATCACTAGATGGACCTAGTGACAAGGGAGTTTGACTAATTCGCACAAGGGAGTTAAATATTTCAATAAATTGTATATTTATTTTTCTCTTCTATCACTATTCTTAAACTATCACCACATAAGTAAATGAAATTTAGACAAAAACTTTAATATATGAAGACTTGTGGTCTAACAATAAATAGCTAGGACCATAATTTTATAATTTAAAAAACATGCCACACTTCTTAATTTGTAGATCTTCTAATTTACTTTTTAATACATGAAGAAATTTGGACCAAGACTTATTAAAGAAAAAACTATGATCTCAATAATTATGATAGACCAAGTTAAACAAGCAATTTACACTTCTTTATATCTCACTAATTAACTTTTAATGGAAAAGAAAATAATATTCATGTTAAAATACGATTAGAAATAAACGCCACAACAATCTTTCCAATTAATAACAATGAAAATTAGTCTTTTTTTACATATAAGAAGAATATTCTTTTGTGAATTAAAAAATAAATCAAAATTAAATAACTAAATTTGAACAAAATAATCTTTTTTATATTGATTTTTTAATCTAAATAGTCTCTAAATTAGATTCTTTTCCTATAATTGATGTATTCATCATTTATAATTTTTTCCTTCCTTACTTAATTTTAAACATTTGTTGTCAATGATAAAGGACTTGATATGAAGGTAATGTAGTGACCTATGGTTCAAGTTGAAGAAGTGGGGGGACATTGTCATGAAATTGATGGAGTGGCCTATGGGATATGGATCAAGGTGAAGAAGTCAGAGACCTTAATATGGCTGGACTTTGTGGAGTGTCCTAAGGTTCAAGATGAAAAAAAGGAGGAGCTTGACATGGACTTGATGGAGTAGCCTATGGTTCAAGTTGAAAAAGTGGGGACCTTGATATGGATTTGGTGGAGTAGCCAGCGATTTGTCTAGGAGAAAATTTTGTTTTCATTTTTTTTAATTTTGAATAATAAAATTTTGATAGTTTAAAATTAATTATGGGTTCAAATTCCAAGTAATAGAATATTTGAATTTTATAATGCAAGACTTTTTGTTATATACTTAGAGGATTGATTTAAATAATAGTTAAAATTTGAAGACTAATTAAGCTAAATTTAATTACCTTAGATGTAAACTACTCAAAGTTTTAAAAAGTTGTTAATATTTTCTTAAAATAAAACTTTCATTGATTTAAGCAATTCTATACGGTAAACTAAAATAAAAAAGTTTCCTATTTTAGTATTTGGCAAAAGAATAAATTATATTTCTTTGTTGATTTTTTAAGTTATCGTATCAATATTTTTCTTTTTGAGAATATTATACTGAACGTGAGTATTTTTATGATTGTTTAAATTTGGCACTTGCAAATTATTTAAAAAGTAAAATGGAAATTAAAATAATGTTTCTCCTCTTATTTAAGTTGATAACTTGTAAAAAAATACAAAATATGATACTGATTTTTTTGAGGAAAAAAGTTAATAGTATTTTTCACACTTCTTTTTACATAACTAATTAATTTTTATATGATAAAAAAATAATATTCAAGTTCAAATACAATTAGAAATAGAAGACTTGAATTTTTTTAATAAAATGTTGGACTTTTATTGTTTAATTAACACAATTTTAACGAAAGGATTGATTAATCAAAATTAAATAATATTTAAATTCAATACAAAATTTTGTGTATATAGGAATTTTAAAAAGGGAGATAGATAAAGTAAATTCAAAATTATTTCCTATTCTAAGAATTAACTCGGGGGAATTGGATAATAAAGTCAATAATTAAAAAAAGGAAACGTCATAAAAAAAAGAAAAAAGAAAAGAAAGACACTTGCAGTAGTATAAATAATAGAAGTTTTATGATTTATATGCAGAAGCAAGAAGCACTTATACAATTAAGTTGTTTCTATATATGCGTTGCAGAAGTTGAAGAAGTCAGAGACCTTAATATGGGTGGACTTTGTGGAGTGTCCTAAGGTTCAAGATGAAAAAATGGAAGATCTTGACATGGACTTGATGGAGTAGTCTATGGTTCAAGTTGGAAAAGTGGGGACCTTGATATGGATTTGGTGGAGTGGCCAGCGGTTTCTCTAGTAGACAATTTTGTTTTCATTTCTTTTATTTTGAATAATTAAAATTTGATAGTTTAAAATTAATTATGGGTTCAAACCGCATGTAATAGAATATTTGAATTTTGTAAGGCAAGACTTTTTGTTGTTTACTTATCAGGTACAGGTTTAACGAAAGGTTTGATTTGAATAATAATAAAAATTTGAAGACTAATTAAGCCAAATTTAATTATCTTTGATGTAAACTACTTAAAGTTTTAAAAAAATAATTAATATTTTCTTAAAATAAAAATTTCATTGATTTAAGCAATTCTATACGGTAAACTAAAATAAAAAATGTTTCTTGTTTTAGTATTTGGCACAAGAATAAATTATATTTCTTTGTAGATTGTTTAAGTTATCGTATGGATTTTTATTTTTTTTAGAATATTATATTGAACTTGAGTATTCTCATGATTATTTAAATTTGGCACTTGCAATTATTTAAAAAGCAAAATGGAAATTAAAATTATGTTTCTCCTCTTATTTAAGTTGATAACTTGTAAAAAATATAAAATATGATACTGATTTTTTTTGAAAAAAAAAGTTGATATTCTTTTTACTTCTTTTTTTATAACTAATTAATTTTTATATGATAAATAAAATAATATTCAAGTTTGAATACAATTAGAAATACATGACACAATAACTTTTCCAATTGATGATAATTAAATCTAGTTTTTTTTTTTCCTATATAAGAGAATACTATTCTGTGAACTGAAAAATTGATTAAAATTAAATAATTAGATTGGAACGAAATTATTTTTTATAGATTTTTTAATAGAAATAGTCTTTAAAGTACACCCTTTTCCTATAATTGATTTATTCATCAATTAAATGAGTTAGATATTTCAATATATAAATTGAATATTTATTTTTCTCTTCTATCACTATTCTTAAACTATCACCATAAATGAAGTTTAGACAAAAACTTTAATATATGAAGACTTGTGGTCTAACAATAAATAGCTAGGACCATAATTTTATAATTTAAAAAACATGTCACCCTTCTTTCTAGATCTTCTAATTTACTTTTTAACTTAAATATGATCATGGAGAAATTTGGACCAAGACTTATAAAAGGAAAAACTATGATCTCAATAATTATGATAGATCAAGTTAAACAAGCAATTTAAACTTCTTTGTATCTCACTAATTAATTTTTAATAAAAAAGAAAATAATATTATGATTAAAAAACAATTAGAAATAGACAACACAACAATCATTAATGAAAATGAAGATTAATTAGTTTTTTTCACATATAAGAAGAATATTATTTTGTGAATTGAAAAATTGATCAAAATTAAATAGCTAGCTTGGAATGAAATAATTTTTTTAACCAAAATAGTCTTTAAAGTAAACTCTTTTCCTATAATTGATTTATTCATCAATTATATTTTTTTTCCTTGCTTGACTTAACTCACAACATTTGTTTTCAATGTCAGGGAACTTGATATGAAGGTAATGCAGTGATCTATGGTTCAAGTTGAAGAAGTCAGACCTTAACATCATGGCTGGACTTTGTGGAGTGTCCAAAGGTTCAAGATGAAAAAATGGAAAACCTTGAGATTGACTTGATGGTGTGAGCTATGATTTAGAAGACAATTTTCTTTTATATTATTTTTAGTTTGAATATTGAAAATTTGATAATTTAATATTAATCATGGGTTGGGATGTGATGAAATAGAAGTTTAACCAAATGTACGTAACAAAAGTTTAACGAAAGGATTGATTAAATAATAGTTAAAATTTGAAGTTTAATGACACTAAATTTTCATTTAAGCAGTATTATAGGGTAAATTAAAATAAAATGATTCTTATTTATTTTTGTAAAAAAAACTGTACCAAAAAGAATGTTTCTTATGTTAGTATTCAGCACAAGAATAAATCATATTTCTTTGTTATTAATTTTGATTTTTTATGAATTTAGTGTATATAGGAATTTTAAAAAGGGAGATAGATACAGTAAATACAAAAATTTTCGTATTCTAAGAATTAATTTGGGAGAATTGGATAAATAATAGAAGCAAGAAAAAAACAGGCAGGGCAGCAGTATAAATAATAGAAGTTTGATGATTAATATGCAGAAGCAAGAAGTAGACTTGTTTCAGCTCTAAAAAAAAAACACTTGTTTTCTATATTTGCGTTGCATGATCATGAATTCCTCCTCCATTTATATTCTTGTCTTTCTCCACCTTTGGTTATGTAGGTTACCTTGCAGAGAGAGTGTGTGCATCCCAAGTGAGCGTGAGACACTTTTGAAGTTTAAGAATAATCTCATAGATCCTTCAAATAGGCTTTGGTCTTGGAATCATAATCATACCAACTGTTGCCACTGGTATGGAGTCCTCTGCCACAACGTCACTTCCCATCTTCTTCAGCTTCACCTCAACACTTCACCTTCTACTGCTTTCTATCGTTACTATGATGGCTACTTTGATAGGGAAGCTTATAGGGGATTCCAGTTTGGTGGAGAGATAAGTCCTTGTTTGGCTGATTTAAAGCATTTGAATTACTTGGACTTGAGCGGCAATAGATTTCTTGGAGAAGGTATGTCAATTCCTTCTTTCCTTGGGACAATGACTTCCTTGACTCACCTCGACCTCTCTGGTAATGGATTCATGGGGAAGATTCCATCTCAGATTGGGAATCTCTCCAATTTGGTCTATCTTGACCTCGCAAGTTATTATTTAAATTCTCTGATTGCTGAAAATGTAGAATGGGTATCAAGTATGTGGAAGCTTGAATATCTTGATTTGAGTAATGCAAACCTATCCAAAGCATTTCATTGGCTACACACTCTCCAATCTCTTCCTTCTTTGACCCACCTATATTTGTCATACTGCACACTCCCTCACTATAATGAACCATCCTTGCTCAACTTCTCATCTCTGCAAACTCTCGATCTTTCCCGTACTCGTTATTCCCCTGCCATTTCTTTTGTCCCTAAGTGGATATTCAAATTGAAGAAACTTGTTTCTCTTCAATTACAGGGTAATGAAATTCAAGGTCCGATTCCTGGTGGTATTCGAAACCTCTCACTTCTTCAAAATATTGACTTGTCTTTCAACTCATTTTCATCTTCTATACCTAATTGCTTATACGGTCTTCATCGTCTCAAGTTCCTCAACCTAGTGCACAACAACTTGCATGGGACTATTTCTGATGCCCTGGGAAATTTGACTTCTCTTGTTGAACTTGTTTTGTCATATAATCAACTTGAAGGAACAATTCCGACTTTTTTGGGAAATCTCCGCAACTCAAGGGAGATAGATTTAACATATCTCGATCTCTCTATGAATAAATTCAGTGGAAATCCATTTGAAAGTCTTGGATCACTCTCTAAATTGTCATCGCTTTTTATTAATGACAATAATTTTCAAGGAGTTGTCAACGAAGATGATCTTGCAAATCTTACAAGTTTGAGGGCGTTTGATGCATCAGGGAACAATTTCACTTTAAAAGTGGGTCCCAATTGGCTTCCTAATTTCCATCTTTCCTATTTGGATGTGACATCATGGCATATAGGTCCCAACTTTCCATCGTGGATTCAGTCACAAAACAAACTTCGATATGTTGGACTGTCTAACACAGGGATTTTAGATTCTATTCCCACTTGGTTCTGGGAAGCACAGTCTCAGGTTTTGTATTTAAACCTCTCTCATAATCATATCCATGGTGAGCTTGTGACTACTATAAAAAATCCAATATCTATCCAAACTGTTGATCTAAGCACAAATCACTTATGTGGTAAATTACCCCATCTTTCAAATGATGTGTATGAGTTAGACCTTTCAACCAATTCATTCTCTGAATCCATGCAAGATTTTTTATGTAACAATCAGGACAAGCCAATGCAATTAGAATTTCTCAATCTTGCATCAAATAATCTATCAGGAGAAATACCTGATTGTTGGATTAATTGGCCATTTCTAGTGGAAGTGAATTTACAAAGCAACCATTTTGTTGGGAACTTCCCCCCATCCATGGGTTCCTTGGCTGAGCTGCAGTCATTAGAAATTCGTAACAACTTGCTCTCGGGAATATTTCCTACCAGTTTGAAGAAGACTAGCCAATTGATATCCTTGGATCTTGGAGAAAATAATCTTTCAGGAACTATTCCACCGTGGGTTGGAGAAAAGCTCTCAAATATGAAAATCCTCCGCCTTCGATCAAACAGTTTTTCCGGTCACATTCCAAATGAAATATGTCAGATGAGTCTTCTTCAGGTTTTAGACCTTGCAAAAAATAATTTGTCTGGCAATATACCCAGCTGTTTCCGTAACTTGAGTGCCATGACACTAGTGAACCGGAGTCCATTTCCCCAAATCTATTCTTATGCACCAAATGATACAGCATACTCTTCGGCATCAGGTATAGTTAGTGTGCTACTATGGCTAAAAGGAAGAGGAGATGAGTATGGAAGCATTCTGGGTTTGGTAACAAGTATTGATCTGTCAAGTAACAAATTATTAGGAGAAATTCCTAGAGAAATCACAGATCTAAATAGATTGAACTTTTTGAACTTGTCCCACAACCAATTGATTGGTCCTATTCCAGAAGGTATTGGTAATATGGGATCGTTACAAACCATTGATTTTTCGAGGAATCAACTTTTTGGTGAAATCCCTCCAACCATTTCTAATTTGAGCTTTTTGAGCATGCTAGACGTGTCTTATAATCATTTGAAGGGAAAAATTCCAACAGGAACTCAATTGCAAACCTTTGATGCCTCCAGCTTTATTGGCAACAATCTATGTGGTCCACCACTGCCCATAAACTGCAGCTCCAATGGGAAAACTCATAGTGATGAAGGAAGTCATGGGCATGGAGTGAATTGGTTTTTTGTCAGTATGACAATTGGATTTGTTGCGGGATTCTGGATAGTGATTGCTCCTTTACTTATTTGTAGATCATGGAGGTATGCCTATTTTCATTTCCTTGATCACGTGTGGTTCAAACTTCAATATTTTTGCTCATGTAGTATCAGTGTTTAGTGTTGCTTAGAATACACCGATGTTTTATCATTGTATTGGCAGGTTGATCAATTTGTAGTCATTGCTATCTTTTTTTTTTCCAGAGTTTAGAGCCTTATGTAAATTCTGTTTTGGGATGTAAAGATTTGCATATTGAGCATAATATTACAGATGAATTCTAGTTAATGTCGTAATTTAGATCAACTAGTTGTAATTCTATGATAAAAAACCATTTGCTAAATCACGTAGATTAAGATTGAAATAGTTACTAAAAAAAAACATTTGATAAACTCTTTGGTTTAAACCAAGTTTTGAAACCACGTGTTTGGTCAGTTGCTTAAGTTAATATTGGGTGAGTTTTTTTAAATTAAAGAAAAAAAGTAATTTTGAAATAAACATTTTTTATATAAGCATTTTTTTTAAGCAAGCTATGGGATGTTTCTTAAAAGAAACAAAAGCAGTTTAGATAATTATACTAAAAAAAGTTACTTATTTTATTAAAATAATAATTTATTTCATCAAATAAATTTAAACAAACTAATCCATTATATTTCAATTTTCAGTAATGTGTTATATTTAATGCATAAGAGTTGTACTGTGGGAATTGTTGTCATTGCATCTACATACACAAGTGTATCTATTTTTTTTTAAGTTATGTTTCTTTGAAATTTATCCATATGCTTGAATCTCTCTGGAAATGAGATTTCAAATATTCCCTTGTTGTTGGGTAATGAAATGCAAGGTCCGATTCCCTGGTGGTATTCCAAACCTCACACATCTTCAAAATTTTGACTTGTCCAAAAATTCATTCTCATATTTTGTTTATTTAAAATTTAGATAATCTTTTAATAATGTCATTTAATTTTATTTTTTATAAATGAATAAATAAAATATTTATTTAATAATTAAATAAATACTAATTAACAATTTTTTTTAAAGGAAAACAAAATAAAAAAATAAAAAATTCTAAAATTAAAAACTTTAAACGTAAAAAAAAAAACCAAAATGACTATAAAGTCCTAAAAGGAAAAATAAAATAAAATAAAATAAAATTTATCACTTTAAAATCCTAATAGAAAAACTTATAACTTTGAAGTCGTAAAATTAAAAAAAAAAATCTAAATGACTTTGAAGTAATAAAAAAAAGGAGGCATAAATAATTTTACGATTTAAGTTAAAAAAAAAAAAAAGTCATATTACGACTTGTAACTTAAATATTATAATACCACTTATTCACTTTTGGGGCATGATTTGAAAAGTACCCACATGAGAAAAAAAAACAGAAAAAATTTGTCCCTAGATGATAAAATAACCCAATTTGACGGATTAAATTGGAGTTTTTAAAAATATTGACATGCTAGATTTTTACAACAACTCAATTGGTGGTGCCCTTTCTAGATGATTTGGAAAACTTTCAACATTAAGATATCTTGATCTGTCTATTGATAAATTCAGTGGAAATCGATTTGAAAGTCTTTGATCACTCTCTAAATTGTCATCTCATGAATATCTCTAAATTGTCATCTCTTCATATTCATGGCAATCTTTTTCAAAGAGTTGTCAAGGAAAATGATCTTAGAAATCTTACAAGCTTGAAGGAGTTTCATGCATCAGGGAACAATTTCACTTTAAAAGTGGGTCCCAATTGGCTTCCTAATTTTCAGCTTACCTCTTTGCATGTGAGATCGTGGCAGTAAGGTGCCAATTTTCCATCATGGATTCAGTCACAAAACAAACTTCAAGATATTGGACTGTCTAACACGGGGATTTTAGATTCTATTCCCATACGGATGTGAGAAGCACTTTCTCAGGTTTTGTATTTAAACCTCTCTTACAATCATATCCATGGTGAGCTTGGGACTACATTAAAGAATCCATTATCTATCCATACTATTGATCTAAGCTCAAATCACTTATGTGGTAAATTATCCTATCTTTCAAGTGATGTGTTTCGGTTAGATCTTTCAAGCAATTCATTCTCTGAACCCAAGAAATTAGAATTTCTGAATCTTGCATCAAATAATTTGTCTGGAGAAATACCAAATTGTTGGATGATTTGGCCATTTCTAGTGGAAGTGAATTTACAAAGCAACCATTTTGTTGGGAACTTACCCTCATCCATGGGAATGACTACAGAGATAGAAATGAGGAGGAATTTTACTGTCTTTGTTCTGCATAATGAAGTTTTCTCGTATTATTTAGTTTTTTCACCATTTTTTGTTTCCTTATCTTCCTGATGCTATTTTAGACTCTTCTCAATCATCAAACTGACAGCCTAGACTTGTTTATTTCAGCTTTGGTGGAAGTTAATTTTTAATGTAATGAATTATTATATCACTTTGTGGGATAATGTACTGTCTTACTCTATCCCACTCAAAATATCTTTATTGTTTTTCCTATTATTGATTTCATCACGAGTCAAGAGTTGTTGTAATTGTTTCTCCAACTAATGGAATTAATCCGAGAAGACCCACAAACCCAACTTGAACATTTTGTTAGATCACAGGGTGAGAGAAAGCAGTGCATACTAAAGTCAATTTTGAGGGACCAATGGACTTGGAAGAAGATCCTCATTCCCACAAAGTACATATCAAGTATATATGCTCCAGCCAATTATCAAGCAGTGGATCCAACAGCAATTGTCATGTTAATCTTTAAGCCAAGGTTAGGATCATCCCTGTCTTTGAGAATAAGGCAGACACACTTCTTGTTGGTCTTCATGGCTTGTGTGAGACCACTGCAACAATCTGCGGTGGGTGCTTTCGTATCACCACCCAAATATGGCAGACACGTTGTAACACCTGTCAGGGATTCTGCACATCTCTGTTTGTCTTGAGCTGAATCTCCCATTGCATGACTAACCAATACCAATGTTATTGCTAACACTAGCAAGTGTGGTAGACAAGCATTTGAATCCATTTTTCAATCTTGATGAATGAATGAGTGGAGATAGATTATATTATAGTCTATGGAACAAGTTTAGAATGAGTATACAGAGGAGGGTTGTAGCTAGAAATGGTTAAGTTGTGGTGCTACATGTAAAATGTTGATTTTTTTTTTTAAAAAAAATTTATTAGAAGGTTCTGTAGTGTGTTATGTTTTAGAAAACATGGTAGTTGGGAAGGAAACTAGTGGATGAAAATAAATTCTGTGGTTTCATTGTGAACTCACGGAAGAAGACCAGTTAGTTTCTTGACTTAGTCTTGATCATTTCAATTTTGTACAACACCAATTGTGAGTTATATATTATTTCTCGTGGTTATTTATTTATTTATTTTTATCTAGAGCTTAGTGTTCATATGTGTGTGAATGTGATGAAGATTTAAAATAAAATTTTTCAAATATTAAAGATTTTCTTTCAAGAAAAAATTTGTCAAAAGATCAAATAGTCGAATATATATTATGGATTAAACACATAATTTTATTTTCTTCAAAAAGTACATTTTCCTACCCCAAAAGTGTTAAATCCTCTCATGTGACAATGTTGTCATCAAATTTGAAAAAAAATAACTATAAAAAATTAAAAAATATATATAACACTACTAGACCAAAACACGGTTAAACACTAAATAAAATTAAATATGTTTTATCTTTAATAAATACTCAATGTTTATTTTTATCATTAAATATGTTTGTTTGCTTCAACAATCTCATCAGCAACCTCAGCCAAAAACATTGTCGCTTAGAAGTTCAGATATGATGCTGACACCGGAACAACTCAATCAAGGGATCACCCAGAGAACACAGGCAGTGCAAAACCATCAACAATCTCTTCAGCAACCTCTGCAATAGCTGATAATGCCATATCAGCCAAAAACACAGTCACTTCCAAGCTCGGATACGGTGACAACAACACCGAAGCAACTCAAACAAGCCATCAAGAGAACACACAACCATCAACAATCTCTTTAGCAACAGTTGCAATAGCCGATAAAGCCGTGTCAGCAAAAAACACCGTTACTTCCAAGCTCAGATATGGCGACAACACTGAAACAAAAAAAACTCAAACCACTCAAACAAGGAATCAATTAAAGAACACAGGCAATGAGAAACCTTCAACAATCTCATCAGCAACCTCTGCAATAGCTGATAAAGCTGTCTCGGCCAAAAACACCGTAGCTTCAAAGCTTGGTTTTGGCGACGCAGCAACAACAACACAACAAGAGAAGAGAACTGACCATGTTGCTGCTCCTACAAAATATGGAAAAAGTGTTGCTAAATAATTGTATTTTGATAATAGAAAATAAGGCAAAATTGTCTTTAAAAATAATTATTTAGCAGTTATTTGCGCTTAAATATTAAAGAATTGATGTTTTGTTGAATTTTGGTTGCAGATATAAAAACTGGAGGTGTAACAAGCAAAAAGGCCAGAAAAATTGAAGAAAAGAAGAAAATCTGAAGTAGGCCCAGCCCAATACGCGCGCTGAGCGCGCGTCACACGCTAAGCCCAATACACACGCTAAGCACGCGATCTACATGGGCTAAGCGAGGGGTGTCGCACTGAGCACGCCTACGAAGGTCCAAAGCCCACTTCAACAACTATAAATAGAGAGTCAGTCCGAAGGAAAGAGACTACGACAGAACCCCCTCTCCCAGGGGTTTCATTTACTCCCTCTCTTTCTTTCACCCCTTCTCATTGTAAAGCCCTCATGATCATGAGTGGCTAATTCCCTAGCTAGGGTCTGGCAGGCCTAAAAGGCCAATGATGTATGGATCATTTCAAGAGTTATCAATAAAAAAAGGAATTCCCTCCAGATTCTTTTATTTATTTACCGTTCTTTCTTTTTACATCCTGTATCTCGGAACTTGCTTTCTGTTAGGGTTTAGTCCACTCGGGAGAGGGTAAAGCCTAATTAGGGGTAAGGAATTAATACTTGAATCTGTTTTAAGGGTTAGACCACTCGGGAGAGGGTAACGCTTAATAGAACACTAAAAGGAAGAAATTATCTCTTAGAGGGTTTTCCTTCTAGGTTCTTTTATATGCTTTTCTTTCTTATTTATTCTGCATTTCAAACTTTATTTTCTGTTAATCTTTAGGCCACTCGGGAGAGGGTAAAGCCTAAGTAGGGATAAGGAATGAATGCGTGAATCGATTTTAAGGGTTAGGCCACTCGGGAGAGGGTAAGGCTTAATAGAACAATAAAAGAAAGAAATCATTGGGTTAGCATGACTTAATGCCCCAATACCCATGCTTTAGCAATTATCTAGAATGTAATCTTAATGCATCTTAGTTATTGAGTCTTCGCAAAGGGCATTTGAAAGATAGGTAATTAAGGTAGGCTTGTCATCATGAGGCATCAGGGGCAAGTAGATGGATAGATGTGGGACAGAATTAGTTCACTGGTATTGATAACAGACAAATCCAGAATCCAGGCTAATTAGACTTGTTAGGTTTTAGCGATTTTTAATATATAGATTTTATTCCCTATTATTATTGTTGGTTTTTCTTAGAAGTAGTTATTCCTTTTATTTTATTGTTGTTGGGTTTTAGGAGTAAGTATTTAGATTTAGTAGATTTAGATTTTATTTATTTGAATTTCGTAGAAGTAGTTATCTTTATCGCAATTTAAATATTCTATCTTCTATTTTGATCTTTGAATCTTTCATCTTTTTCTTTTATCTTCTCATCTTATCTTTAAATATCTTATCTTTTCTTTTATCTTCTAATTTTATCTTTAAATATCTTATCTTTTCTTTACCTTATCTTAATCTAAGTACAAACAAGAGAAGAGAACTGACCATGCTGCTGCTCCTACAGAATATGGAAAAAGTGTTGCTCAGTCTCTGACAGAGAAACTAGCTCCAGTTTCTGGAAAAGTTGCTGGTGCAGGAAGTGGTGTGAAGTCCAAAGTTTCTGGAACTCAAACTAGTAGTATGGGTGTGGAACAGGACAAGGGGGTTTCTGTGAAGGACTATTTGGTGGACAAACTGAGGCCTGGTGATGAAGACAGGGCTCTCTCTGAAGTGATATCAGAGACTCTGCACAAGAAGGAACTGCCCCCAGTGGAAGTTACTGAAGAAGGTGTGAGAAAGGTGGTTTCTGATGCTGTGCATAAGAGAGAGGATGATCCTGAGAGAAGAATGGAACATCAAAGAATACTGGGAAAGGTAACTGAGTCAGAGGAAGTGAAGAGAAGGTTAGGAGGTGAAAGTGTGGTGACAGAGAAAAAGAACCAAGAGATGTATGTGAATAGTCCAGGGAAAGGTGTGGTTGATAAGCTTAAAGGTGTGGTTGGGACATGGTTTACCAACCCAGCAGAGAATCAATCTTCACAAGGTAAATAACAATGAATAGTAGCTCTAGTTGTCTCCATGAGGTTTCTCTTGTTTGATCAATGCCTTTTGCAAATTTTACTTATTTCTAAATTAGTTGATTGTATTCTTTTACCATACTTCTCTGACTAATTCTTTTGTTACTCTTCACATTCTGCTTGAGTTTTACAGCTAGACAAACATATTTTGTATCGATATTAAAATTGATTTTCTCTCTATATGTTTATTATATTTGTCTTGTGACATTTTTTCTATTTTCTTATCTTGGAAAAAGTGTTTTGAGAAACAAACGAAATTATGATTATGTATGTTTCTGTTAGTCTTAAGACTTGATTCCAAGATGAATCGCAGTTACTTGTTTACTTGTTTTGGTCATGCTTGCATATTTTTCTATACGTTTCTTTTTTTTTTTTTTCATTTTGTAAGAACTGTTTCAAAAAAAGTGGAGTATTTTTTATCCTAGTGGTTTTAGACTTCAGTCCAAGGTGAGTTACAATTTTATTTTTTTTTACTTTATTTTGGGTATGCTATTTTTTACTGAAGCAAAGTGCCACATTAATTTTGAATTTGTGTTTGCATGGGTCGAAGATTCATCTATGAACTATGAGGCAGGAAGGGCAGAAGTGGAACAAGTTAACCAAGGTGCAGCAGGTGAAAGAAGGCTGCAGGAGTCATCTAATTGAAGAAGGGTCTTTGCTTTGGGTGATTGTGTAGATTTTCTTAAAAGCTGTTTCTATATCTGTGTGTCTAGTTCTTTGTTGGAAGAAAGCTAGGATGTTCAAGTCACAGTAAAATAAAAAAATTGTGTTTTTTTTAATGTTTATGTAAATATCCAATTTTTTCCGGGTTTATTTTTATCTTTTAAATAAAAATATTTAAAATATTTTTGAGAAAAAGAAAAAAGAAAAATTATAGAAGATGTGACAGTTACAAAATTGATCATCAGAAAACTGGAGTAATGGTGATTCAATTGAGCAAAAAATAAAATATTAGTAAAAGAAAACGTCATTGAAGTTGGTAGTCTAAAAACAAGGAGATGGTGGTATAAAGGAATCCTAAGTTGTTCTTGGAATATAAAAGAAGAGACGCACTAGCATACAAGGAGGGGGACGGAGAAAAAAGGAGAATTCTGTGACGGGAAACCCGTAGAAAGATTGTTTTTTCGCAATTCTTTAAAGATGATTATGATGCTATAAGATCAGGTCCTTGTTCTTTTTTCTCTATAAGATCAGGTTTGTTCTTTTTTTTTTTCTTTTCCCTCGTTCATTTGTTGTTATGTTTGGCTTTTTTATTTAATTTTTGGTTTCATGAATTCGTGTATGTATGCTATCCAAATGTTTATTTTCTAATAAGTATATACATTTTGACAACATGTTTACCTTCATATTGTAGGTTAAAAAGCATCATTTTTTTATTGCTTATTGGTCCTCGAAAAATATTCATTTTTTTTATCTCTAATAATTTTTTTTCGGATCAGATTTCAAATATTTAAAATTTTTTGTTTCAGATCTTTATTGTTAGTTCAAAATCATTATTTATCCACGTGGTTGTTAATCGGCCATGATGCATGTCACTTGTGTGTGTATTCTTTGTCTGATTGGGATGATCGGGTTGGGATTATTGGGATTACACAAGTGCAAATCTTTTTTTAAAAAAAATAAAAATGATGTCGTATTACCCCTTTTTTCTTTCTTCTATTTGTCTCCATCATCTTTCCTCAGATGGTGTTTCATTTTCTATTTGTCTCCATCACCCATCATCTTCTCCAGATGGTGTTTCATTTTTATTTGTCTTCATCACCCATCATCTTCCTCAGATGGTGTTTCATTTTCCCCCCAGTAGGTGGACTAAATGAAAACAAGCTAGATGAAAGAATAGACATGAACCAATAAAATCTTAACAACAAAAAATCAAATCAAAAAATCGAGAAAAGAAAAACTGTTTGATGGGTTTCACTAGGTTTCACGAGTGGATTCGCAGTTGGATTGATCACAGTTGTTGGGTTTTATGACGGGGTTGCAGTTGAGATCAAAGTTGGGTTCCTGCCAATAATTCTACACTATGAATAAAGATAAAGAAATTTCTACACTATGAATATTTGGAATTGATTAAGATTAGCTAATTCGATCTAAATAACAATATGCATAAAGATAAATATAAAAAAATTAAAGGAAGAAATAAAAATAAGAAAATTCAGGAAGGAAATAAATGAAAAAAAATAAGGAAAAACTTTTTGTTTGGGAATTTTAACAAACACTAAATCAATGAAAAAATTGTTCAGGCTTAATTTTATTGGAGTTCCTATCACCTAATCACTCACATTTATATTTAATAAATGTTATATTATCATTAATCTACCATATTGTCTTAACATTAATTCCTTTAACATTAATTCCTTAAGTGAGGAGATCCAAATCCATTGATTAAACTATTAATCTTTTGAATTAGCATAATCAAAAGATTTTCATTAAAACAAAGTATTTATTGTTGTTCAACTATCTTCAGACATAAAAATTATTGAGTGCTCTCTCCAATTCGTAGCTCAAAGAAATTTTTCTTAGAATTGAATAAAAAATCATACAAATATGTGACCAAGTTAAAAATACTTATTAGACATAGAAGAAAAACAATTACAATATTTTATTGAATAAAAAAGTAATCATTACATGGAAGAACCAATTACATTAAACTCTAAGAGAAGATTGGTTTATGGAAATAAAAAAACATAAGAGATATACATCACATTCTAAAATGACACCAAAATCTAAGAATACATATGATAATTATCACTCATCCAAACTTAGCTTAGGATAAAAAAATAACATTAAAATTTTATAGGGACGAAAATGATATACTTTAGTCTATTTTTTTTCTTGCTTGACATAACTCTCAACATTTGTTGTCAGTCATAAAAAACTTTGACATGGATTTGATAGAGTAGCCTATGTGGTTCAAGTTAAAAAAATGGAGAACTTGATATGGATTTGGTGGAGTTGTCTAAGGTTTGTCTAAAAGACAATATTTTTATTTTATTTTATTTTGAATAATAAAATTTTGATAATTTAAATTAATTATAGTTTCAAATATGTAGTAAAATATTTAAATTTAATAATGTAAGACTTTTTGTTGTTTACTTATCACACATGTAATAAAAGGATTGATATAAATAATAGTTATAATAAAAGGATTGATTTAAATAATAGTTATAATTTGAAGAGTCATTATTAAACCAAATTTTATTACCTTTATTGTAAACTACTAATGTTTTTTTTATAAAAATATTAACATTTACTTAAAATAAATTTTTTATTAATTTAAACAATTCTACACATTGAACTAAGAAAATAAAATATTTCTTATTTTAGTATTTGGCACAAGATTAAATTATATTTTTTATAGATTATTTAAGTTATCGTATGAATTATTTTTTTAAAATATTATATTGAAGGTGAGTATTTTTATGATTGCTTAAATTTGGCACTTAAAATTATTTTAAAAGTAAAATGGAGATTAAAATTATGTTGCTCCTATTATTTAAGTTGATAACTTGTGAGGAAAATAAAAAATATGATACAAATTTTTGTGATAAAATAATTAATATTCATTTTCAAATTAATTAGAAATAGACAATTAACACAAACAACCTTTCCAAATAATGATAATGAAAACTAAAAAACGTATGCATGAAGAATGCAAATCTTCATAAGTTGGATATTTCAATAAATTGTAAATTTATTTTTCTCTTCTATCACTATTCTTAAAATATCACCACACATGTAAAAGAAATTCAGGCAAAGACTTTAATATATGAAGACCTGTGGTCTAACAATAGAATAGCTAGGACCATGGATAAATAATTTAAAAAGACATGTCACACTTCTTGGTAGATCATATACTCTAATTTACATTTTAAGTTAAATATAATCTACAATACATGGAGAAATTTGGACCAAGACTTATAAAAGGAAAAACTATGATCTCAATAATTATGATAGACCAAGTTAAACAAGCATTTTAGACTTCTTTGTATCTCACTAATTAATTTTTAATGAAAAAGTAAATAATATTCAAGTTAAAATAAAATTAGAAATAGTCGACACAACAATCTTTCCAATTGATGATAGTGAAAATTAGTCTTTTTTCATGTATAAGAAGAATATTATTTTGTAAATTAAAAAATGGATCAAAATTAAATAGCTAGATTGGAATGAAATAGTCTTTTTTTATATAGATTTTTTAACCGAAATAGTCTTTGAATTTAGATCCTTTTCCTATAATTGATGTATTCATCATTTATAATTTTTTCATTTCTTAATTGTAAACATTTGTTGTCAATGATAAGGAACTTGATATGAAGGTAATATAGTGTCCTATATGGAGGACCTTGACATGGACTTCATGGAGTAGCCTATGGTTCAAGTTGGAAAAGTGGGGACCTTGATATGGATTTGGTGGAGTGGCCAGCTGGTGGTCAGGAGAAAATTTTGTTTTTCATTTCTTTTATTTTGAATAATAAAAATTTGATAGTTTAAAATTAATTATGGGTTGAAATTGCAAGTAATAGAATATTTGAATTTTATAATGCAAGACTTTTTGTTATTTACTTAACACAAGTGTAACGAAAGAATTGATTTAAATAATAGTTAAAATTTGAAGAAGAATTAAGCTAAATTTAATTACCTTTTATGTAATTAAACTACTCAAAATATTAAAAAATTATTAATATTTTCTTAAATCAAAATTTTCATTGATTTAAGAAATTCTATACGGTAAACTAAAATAAAAAATGTTTCTTATTTTAGTATTTGGCACAAGAATAAATTATATTTCTTTGTAGATTATTTAAGTTAACGTATGAATTTGTTTTTTAGAATATTATATTGAAGGTGAGTATTTTTATGATTGCTTAAATTTGGAACTTGCAATTATTTAAAAATTAAAATTATGTTTCTCCTCTTATTTAAGTTGATAACCTGTAAAAAATATAAAATATGATACTGATTTTTTTGAGAAAAAAGTTAATATATATTCTTTTTCACACTTCTTTTTATACAACTAATTAATTTATAATATTCAGGTTTGAATACAATTAGAAATATATAATACAACAACTTTCCAATTGATGACAATTAAATCTAATCTGTTTTTCATATATAAGAGAATATTATTTTGTGAATTGAAAAATTGATCAAAATTAAATAGTTAGCTTGGAATGAAATAATCTTTTTTTGTAGATTTTTTTAATCCGAAATAGTCTTTAAAGTACACCCTCTTCCTATAATTGATTTATTCATCAATTATATTTTTTTTCCTTGCTTGACTTAACTAGCTCGCAACATTTGTTATGAATGACAGGGAACTTGATAGGAAGGTAATGCATTGCCCTATGG
This sequence comes from Glycine max, assembly GCF_000004515.6. Taxonomy (NCBI): domain Eukaryota; kingdom Viridiplantae; phylum Streptophyta; class Magnoliopsida; order Fabales; family Fabaceae; genus Glycine; species Glycine max. The sequence continues at coordinate 35,643,032 of NC_038252.2, forward strand.
TTAAAGTTGAAGAAGACCATAACATGACTGGACTTTGTGGAGTGTTCAAAGGTTCAAGATGAATAATGGAAAACCTTGAGATGGACCTAATGGTGTGGGCTATGGGTTGGGATATCATGAAATAGTACATTTGTTGTCAATGACAGGAAACTTCATATGAGCACAAGAATGTTAGAAGACAATTTTCTTTTACATTATTTTTGTAAAAAAAACCCATAACCCATAACATGGCTGATGGTGTGGGCTATGGGTTGGGATGTCATGAAATAGTACATTTGTTGTCAATGACAGGAAACTTCATATGAACACAATAATGTTAGAAGATAATTTTCTTTTACATTATTTTTGTAAAAAAAACTGTACCAAAAAGAATGTTTCTTATTTTAGTATTGAGCACAAGAACAAATCATATTTCTTTGTTATTAATTTTGATTTTTTTATGAATTTAGTGTACATAGGAATTTTAAAAAAGGAGATAGATACAGTAAATGCATAATTTTTCGTATTCTAAGAATTAATTCGGGAGAATTGGATAATTAAGTCAATAATTTAAAAAAGCCAGCATAAAAAAAGAAGAAGTGAATTAAAATTTTAAAAAAGGAAACGTCAAAAATAAAATTTCCTAATTTTTTTACTTAAAATTAAAGTTTTAAAAATATATTTTAGTATTTGGCACAATAATAAAAAAGGTTAAAAAAAATGAAAGTGAAGAAAAAAACAGTCAGGGCAGCAGTATAAATAATAGAAGTTTTATGATTAATATGCAGAACCAAGAAGCACTTATACAATTAAGCTGTTTCATATATCCTTTTTGTGATCATGAATTCCTCCTCCATTTATATTCTTGTCTTTGTCCAGCTTTGGTTGTTGAGCTTACCATGCAGAGAGAGTGTGTGCATCCCAAGTGAGTGTGAGACACTTATGAAGATTAAGAATAATCTGAATGATCCTTCAAATAGGCTTTGGTCTTGGAATCATAATCATACCAACTGTTGCCACTGGTATGGAGTCCTCTGCCACAACCTTACTTCCCATGTTCTTCAGCTTCACCTCAGCTCTTCACATTCTCCTTTCGATGATGACTACAATTGGGAAGCTTATCGGAGATGGATCTTTGGTGGAGAGATAAGTCCTTGTCTGGCTGATTTAAAGCATTTGAATTACTTGGACTTGAGCGCCAATGTATTTCTTGGAGAAGGTATGTCAATTCCTTCTTTCCTTTGGACAATGACTTCCTTGACTCACCTCAACCTCGCTCTTACTTCATTCATGGGGAAGATTCCTCCTCAGATCGGGAATCTCTCTAAGCTTCGATATCTTGACTTGAGCTTCAATTATTTCCTTGGAGAAGGTATGGCAATTCCTTCTTTCCTTTGTGCAATGAGCTCCTTGACTCACCTAGACCTCTCTGGTACTGTATTCCATGGGAAGATTCCTCCTCAGATTGGGAATCTCTCAAATTTGGTGTATCTTGACCTGAGTTCTGTTGTTGCCAACGGAACAGTACCCTCTCAGATCGGGAATCTCTCTAAGCTTCGATATCTTGACTTGAGCGGCAATGAATTCCTTGGAGAAGGTATGGCAATTCCTTCTTTCCTTTGTGCAATAACCTCCTTGACTCACCTCGACCTCTCTCTTACTGGACTCATGGGGAAGATTCCATCTCAGATTGGGAATCTCTCCAATTTGGTGTATCTTGGCCTTGGAGGTCATTCTGTTGTCGAACCTCTGTTTGCTGAAAATGTAGAATGGCTATCAAGTATGTGGAAGCTTGAATATCTTCATTTGAGTAATGCAAGCCTATCCAAAGCATTTCATTGGCTACTGTTAGGTGCAAGCTGTATTACTGACTTCGAGGGTCAGTTCCTCCAGAAATTCAAGGGAGAAAGGGAAGAATTAACAAGGTGAGGAAAAGGGGATTTCTTATTTTTCTCCCTCAGCTTGTTATTTACATAGTATTATATAGACATTCCCATAACAGAATTTGGACAATTGCTCTCCTACGAATATTCTAGTAACAGAATTCCTATTGCTATTTTGCCCACGAGGAAATAAGGTGCTGCAAGCATGATTTGGTGGAGATTCTCTAATTTCCCCTTTTTCCGGTATTGCCCTCTTCAGCTCAAACATAATCTGCAAGGTAGGTGGGTTTCACAATTCTTCTTTTGCTCTTGGTCTCTTCTCCCTTTTGCACCCCTGTAGCTGGTGTTTCTTCTGTTATGGTCTCTTCTCCCTTTTGCACCCCTGTAGCTGGTGCTTCTTCTGTTAGGTTCGTATCACTCCATGGCCCATGGAAATCCACCTTGTCCTCAAGGTGGTAAGCTTGGCATAATGCAGACCAATCCTCCCAGGATGTATCATCTGGGGACAGACCCTTCCATTGCACCAGTACTTCATATGAATCCGCAGTCTTCCTATAGTTCAGAATAGCGAGAGGGGTAATAACAGGTTGGCCATTAATGAATTGGGTGGGTAAGGAAGTAACATGAGGTGGTGTCGGGTTGCCTTTGAAAGGTTTAAGTAACGAACAGTGAAAAACAGAGTGGATTTTGGCTGCTGCTGGCAACTCAAGTCGATATGCAGCTGTCCCGACACGTGCCAAAATTCTGAATGGGCCATAAAAACGTTTTGCTAACTTTCCTGAGTGTTCTTGAGTTCCTTTGACCGTTGACTGACGACGAGGCCTGAGTTTCACCAAAACCCACTCATTGACTTCGTAGCTTACATCTCTGCGAGCATTATCAGCGTGTCGTTTCATGATGTCCTGAGCTTTTAGTAATTTCTTGCGAACTGATTGAAACGTGACGTCCCTATCCACGAAAAATTCTTCAACAGCATCAATCTTTGAGGTTCCCGCAAGATACTCAGGAAAGGAAGGAGGCTTGCGACCATAGGTAATTTCATAAGGTGTGACGCCGGAACTCACAACCCAGGAAGAATTATGTGACCATTCCACCCATGGCAAAAATTTGCCCCAATTCCCTGGCCGCCGATGAACAAAGGCCCGCAAATATTGTTCAATTACGCGGTTGAGGACCTCAGTTTGGCCATCACTCTGGGGATGGTAAGCTGAGCTCATCCTCAAGACCGTGCCACTCAAGCGAAATAACTCCTGCCAGAAGTGACCCATGAACAAAGGATCTCTGTCGGAAACTATACTTCGAGGGAGGCCATGAAGTTTGAGCACGATGTTCAAGAATAAAGAAGCGACCATGTGAGCCGTATGAGAGGTGGGCAACATACCCAAATGGATGCCCTTCGAAAATCGATCCACCACAACGAAGATGGCGGTCTGTCCGTGATAAGAAGGCAAGCCTATAATGAAATCCATGGATAGATCTTCCCATGGACGATGAGGAACTGGGAGGGGGCATAACAGACCTGCTGATTTCTTTGCTTCATATTTTGTGAGTTGACAATCTAAACAATTGGCAATGAAACGAGTGACGTCATCTCGAAGTCTCGGCCAAGTGAAATTTTCCAATAGACGAGCCATCGTCTTAGTAACTCCGGCGTGCCCACCGGTGGGCGTTGCGTGATATTCCTGTAACAGAGTGGGGATCATGGGTAAGTCACGAGGTACCCAAATTCTTCCCTTATGCAGGACGAGGTCCTGTGTGATTGAGAATCCGGGATGGTTGGTTGGGTCCGCAAGGATGGCTTGTCGAAGTGTGTTGTAGTCCGGATGGGCATCCAGTTGCGTTCGTAACTCCTTCAGGAAGGAGAAGCATGGGACGGATAGAATCATGGTCAACGTGGATTGCTGTTCCGGCAACCTAGATAAAGCATCAGCTACTTTATTGGTGGATCCGGACCGGTATTGGATGTCGTAGTCGTAGCCCATCAATCGAGCCATGTACAAGTGCTGTTCGGGAGTCTGGATAACTTGAGTGAGAAGCTCCTTCAAGCTACGGTGGTCGGTGAGGATGGTAAAACGGTGGCCCAACAAGTATTGACGCCATTTACGCACGGCCGTCGTGATGGCACAGAGCTCGCGGACATAGGCGGAGGAACGCAACAGTTTGGCGGTGAAGGGCTTGCTGAAGAAGGCGATGGGGTGGCCTTGCTGGGAGAGGACGGCTCCCATTCCCACCCCCGAAGCATCAGTCTCCAAAGTGAATGCTATGGTGAAATCCGGCAAGGCTAGCACCGGCGCTGTGGATAGAGCCTCCTTGAGTTGGTCAAAGGCTAATTGGGCCGGAGTTGACCATTGAAAAGAGGAAAGGGTGGTGACTTTGACCAAAGGTGCCGCTATGGTCGCGTAGCCGCGGATGAACCGGCGATAAAATCCGGCGAGTCCGAGAAAGCTGCGTAAGTCCCGCGTGGATTGAGGAATTGGCCATTGTTGTATGGCGGAAATTTTGGAAGGGACTGGTTCCACGCCTCGGACAGATACGACATGACCCAAATACTCCACCTGCGGCTGCGCGAAGGAGCACTTAGGTAATTTCAAAACAAACTGGTTAGTGAGTAATACCTCAAATGTCGTCTCGAGATGGCGCAGATGATCCTCAAAGGTCCTACTATAAACCAGAATATCGTCGAAGAAGACGATGATGAATTGTCGTAAGTAGGGACGAAAGAGCATGTTCATCGTAGCTTGAAACGACGAAGGGGCGTTGCATAACCCGAACGGCATCACCTTAAATTCATAGTGGCCGTGGTGGGTTCTGAAAGCTGTTTTGGGTATGTCGGCATCATGCATGCGGATTTGGTGGTAACCTTGTAAGAGGTCCAATTTGGAGAAACAGCAAGCACCGCCCAACTCATCTAAGAGTTCATCAATTGTCGGTATTGGAAAACGGTCTTTGACTGTAACAGCGTTGAGGGCTCGATAATCTACGCAAAAACGCCAGGAACCATCATGTTTCTTCACCAGTAAGACCGGTGAGGAAAACGGACTGGTGCTGGGTTGAATGAATCCTTTCTGAAGCATCGCGTCCACCTGCAACTCGATTTCATGCTTTTGGAAGTGAGGATACCGGTAGGGACGAACATTGACCGGAGAGGTCTGTGGAAGTAAGTGTATGTGGTGATCGGTGCTTCGTGCCGGCGGCAATGATTGAGGTTGTTGGAACAGAGCAGCAAACCGGAAAAGTAGAGTTCGGATGTCAGGGGGGTATATCGGGGCATCCCCGGAAGGGGTCTCAGTGGGAAGCATCGTGATATGGAAGCAAAAGCTAGGGCCCTGAGTTCGACAGAAACGTCGAAATTGTGGGGAAGATAGTTGCCGGAAGTTAGCGTCATGGTCACCTTTCAATTCCACAAAGCGACCCTTATAGAAGAATTGCATGGAAAGGGTGGCATAGTCCGTGAGAACAGGCCCTAAGGATTGGAGCCACTGGACTCCAAGCACGACATTGGCGCCGGAAATTGGGAGCACATAAAGGTCCACCGTGAATTGCGAGGTCTGGATAGTCACCGGAATGTTTGCGCACACACGGTTACATTCGAGATGTTGGCCATTGCCAACCATTACTCGAAGTGGGCTTGTGGGTTGACATGGAAGGCCCAGGAGCGTGACCAGCTGTTCTTGAATAAAATTATGGGTGCTTCCCCCATCAATGAGGAAGATCACCTGGTGCTCGGTGATGGTGCCCACCAAACGGAGGGTCTCTGGTGCTACGTGGCCGGCCAGTGAATTTAGGCTGATTTGGGCTGGTACTGGGTCATATTGGGTATAAGTGTATTGGGCCGGGTCGGGGTCGGGTGGGTCTGTTTGTGGGTCGATAGGGTTTATTTGGTCATCCGGGGGGTCATCGCCTTCCACAAGTAGAAGGAAGACTCGAGAGGCGCACTTGTGCCCTCGATGGTACTTCTCTTCACATGTGAAGCAAAGCCCGCGTTCGCGGCGCAATGCGATTTCCTCCGATGATAACCGTTTGTAAGCTGGGTTTTGGCGTGGTGGTGTGGGTAAGAGAGGGGGGTTGTTGTGCGGGACGGGAGAGGGTGAGGGTGGGTACGTTGGTGGTGTAATGGTGGAGGGTGAGTACGTGGGTGGTGGAACGGTTGAGGGGGAAAGAGGGTACACAGGTGTAGGTGGGTGCGTCATGGGGTTGACGCGCGGAGAAGTCGTGGTGGTGATAAAGGGTGGTCGGGGGCGCGGAGGAGGTCTATGGTCCATCAACTTTTCCTCCTGGAGGCGAGCAAGGCCCGCGGCCTGAGCCATGGTCAGAGGTTGTGATGCTTGCACCTCGCGGCGTATGTCAGGGGAGAGGCCAGACACGAAGCAGCTGAGGAGAAAAGGAGAGGGCAATCCGACGACACGGTTGGCTAGGCTCTCAAATTCAGACAGGTAAGAACTCACGGTTCCCTTCTGTGTTAATTTGAAAAGTGCTCCGGTGGGATCCTCAAACTGTGACGGGGCAAATCTGGTTTGTAGTGCATGTAACAACACCGACCAAGATGTAAATTGGCCGTTGTCGGACATCCATTGAAACCAGGCTAAGGCCCTTCCCTCCATATAAAACGATGCTATGGTCAAACGCTCATGAGCGGGAGTTCCATGGTACTCGAAAAACTGGTTGATCTTAAAGATCCAACCAGAGGGGTCAGTGCCGTCGAAACGCGGCACATCTAACTTCATTTTGTGGACTGATGCAGGTGAAAGTGATGGCGGAGGAAGGACAGGGGTAGGTGATGGAGTGGGTGAAGAAAGCGGAGGTAGACGATGAAGGAGTTCATCGATTTTGCTGGTCAAGGTTAGCTGTTGGTGTGTAAGGCGGAGAAGGGCGTCTTCGAGTTTGTCAGAAGGAGTGGGGCTCGAATCCGGCATCGCAACGAGAGCACCAAAAATGTTAGGTGCAAGCTGTATTACTGACTTCGAGGGTCAGTTCCTCCAGAAATTCAAGGGAGAAAGGGAAGAATTAACAAGGTGAGGAAAAGGGGATTTCTTATTTTTCTCCCTCAGCTTGTTATTTACATAGTATTATATAGACATTCCCATAACAGAATTTGGACAATTGCTCTCCTACGAATATTCTAGTAACAGAATTCCTATTGCTATTTTGCCCACGAGGAAATAAGGTGCTGCAAGCATGATTTGGTGGAGATTCTCTAATTTCCCCTTTTTCCGGTATTGCCCTCTTCAGCTCAAACATAATCTGCAAGGTAGGTGGGTTTCACAATTCTTCTTTTGCTCTTGGTCTCTTCTCCCTTTTGCACCCCTGTAGCTGGTGTTTCTTCTGTTATGGTCTCTTCTCCCTTTTGCACCCCTGTAGCTGGTGCTTCTTCTGTTAGGTTCGTATCAGCTACACACTCTCCAATCTCTTCCTTCTTTGACCCACCTATATTTGTCAAACTGCACACTCCCTCACTATAATGAACCATCCTTGCTCAACTTCTCATCTCTGCAAACTCTCCATCTTTCCAATATTAGTTATTCCCCTGCCATTTCTTTTGTCCCCAAGTGGATATTCAAATTGAAGAAACTTGTTTCTCTTCAATTACCGGGTAATGAAATCCAAGGTCCGATTCCTGGTGGTATTCGAAACCTCACACTTCTTCAAAATCTTGACTTGTCTGGAAATTCATTCTCATCTTCTATACCTGATTGCTTATGCGGTCTTCATCGTCTCAAGTCTTTGGACCTAAGTTCCAGCAACTTGCATGGGACTATTTCTGATGCCCCGGAAAATTTGACTTCTCTTGTTGAACTTGATTTGTCATATAATCAACTTGAAGGAACCATTCCAACTTCTTCGGGAAATTTGACTTCTCTTGTTGAACTTGATTTATCACGTAATCAACTTGAAGGAACAATTCCGACTTTTTTGGGTAATCTCCGCAACTTAAGGGAGATAGATTTAAAATCTCTCTCTCTCTCTTTTAATAAATTCAGTGGAAATCCATTTGAAAGTCTTGGATCACTCTCTAAATTGTCATATCTTTATATTGATGGCAATAATTTTCAAGGAGTTGTCAAGGAAGATGATCTTGCAAATCTTACAAGCTTGGAGCAGTTTAGTGCATCAGGAAACAATTTCACTTTAAAAGTGGGTCCCAATTGGATTCCTAATTTTCAACTTACCTTTTTGGAAGTGACATCATGGCAGTTAGGTCCCAGCTTTCCATCGTGGATTCAGTCACAAAACAAACTTCAATATGTTGGACTGTCTAACACGGGGATTTTAGATTCTATTCCCACTTGGTTCTGGGAACCACACTCTCAGGTTTTGTATTTAAACCTCTCTCATAATCATATCCATGGTGAGCTTGTGACTACAATAAAAAATCCAATATCTATCCAAACTGTTGATCTAAGCACAAATCACTTATGTGGTAAATTACCCTATCTTTCAAATGATGTGTATGGGTTAGACCTTTCGACCAATTCATTCTCTGAATCCATGCAAGATTTTTTATGTAACAATCAGGACAAACCAATGCAATTAGAAATTCTCAATCTTGCATCAAATAATCTATCAGGAGAAATACCTGATTGTTGGATTAATTGGCCATTTCTAGTGGAAGTGAATTTACAAAGCAACCATTTTGTTGGGAACTTCCCCCCATCCATGGGTTCCTTGGCTGAGCTGCAGTCATTAGAAATTCGTAACAACTTGCTCTCGGGAATATTTCCTACCAGTTTGAAGAAGACTAGCCAATTGATATCCTTGGATCTTGGAGAAAATAATCTTTCAGGATGTATTCCAACATGGGTTGGAGAAAAGCTCTCAAATATGAAAATCCTCCGCCTTCGATCAAACAGTTTTTCCGGTCACATTCCAAATGAAATATGTCAGATGAGTCTTCTTCAGGTTTTAGACCTTGCAAAAAATAATTTTTCTGGCAATATACCCAGCTGTTTCCGTAACTTGAGTGCCATGACACTAGTGAACCGGAGTACATATCCCCGTATCTATTCTCATGCACCAAATGATACATATTACTCTTCGGTATCAGGTATAGTTAGTGTGCTACTATGGCTAAAAGGAAGAGGAGATGAGTATCGAAACATTCTGGGTTTGGTAACAAGTATTGATCTGTCAAGTAACAAATTATTAGGAGATATTCCTAGAGAAATCACAGATCTAAATGGATTGAACTTTTTGAACTTGTCCCACAACCAATTGATTGGTCCTATTCCAGAAGGTATTGGTAATATGGGATCGTTACAAACCATTGATCTTTCAAGGAATCAAATTTCTGGTGAAATCCCTCCAACCATTTCTAATTTGAGCTTTTTGAGCATGCTAGACGTGTCTTATAATCATTTGAAGGGAAAAATTCCAACAGGAACTCGATTGCAAACCTTTGATGCCTCCAGATTTATTGGCAACAATCTATGTGGTCCACCACTGCCCATAAACTGCAGCTCCAATGGGAAAACTCATAGTTATGAAGGAAGTGATGGGCATGGAGTGAATTGGTTTTTTGTTAGTGCGACAATTGGATTTGTTGTGGGATTCTGGATAGTGATTGCTCCTTTACTGATTTGTAGATCATGGAGGTATGCCTATTTTCATTTCCTTGATCATGTGTGGTTCAAACTTCAATCTTTTTACTCATGTGGTATCAGTGTTTAGTGTTGCTTAGAATACACCGATGTTGTATCATTGTATTGGCAGGTTGATCAATTTATGTCAACAAATAAATTTAAACAAACTAATCCATTATATTTCAATTTTCAGTAATGTGTTATATTTAATGGATAAGAGTTGTACCGTGGGAATTGTTGTCATTGCATCTACATACACAAGTGTATCTATTTTTTTTTAAGTTATGTTTCTTTGAAATTTATTCATATGTTTGAATCTCTCTTGAAATGAGATTTCAAATATTCCCTTGTTGTTGGGTAATGAAATCCAAGGTCGATCCGATTCCCTGGTGGTATTCGAAACCTCACACTTCTTTAAAATCTTGACTTGTCTAAAAATTCATTCTCATATTCTATACTTGATTGGTTATACGGTCTTCATCGTCTCAAGTATTTGGACTTAAGGTACAGCAATTTGCATAGGACTATTTATCAAGTCAAGATTGATCAATCCGAAGCAACCATTCGAACTTCTTGGGGTAATCTCAGCAACTTGGGAACTTGGGGGAGATTGATTTCTTATATCTCAAACTCAACCAACAGGTTAATGATATTTTAGAAATTCTAGCTCTTTGTATTTCTCATGGATTCACAACACTTGCAGTTTCGAGTTCACAACTTTCAGTCAATTTGACTGCTTTTTACCATTCAGGGATATTTTTCAAAAGACAATAAGTCTTATCAGGTGCTACTATATATGAGTTAGAAGCCATAAAATCACTCTTTATTAACTGAAGTCGTAAAATTATTTATGACTTTAATGTAATTTTTTTTATTTGGGACTTTAAAGTGGTTAATTTTTTTTTTAATTTTACAACTAGTCTTTTTTTAATTTTTTTAACTAAAGACTTTCAAACTGTAAGTTTAATTTTTTTTTCTTTTTATGACTTTTGAAATTGTGTTTCGTTTTTTTTTACGTTTAAATTTTTTAATTTTAGAATTTTTTACTTACTTGTATTTTATTTTTTTGTTTTTATTTTTTTTCAAAAATTATAAAAAAATTATTTATTTAATTATTCAGTAAATATTTTATTTATTCATTTAAAAAATAAAATTCTATAACATTATTTCAAAATTATCTAAATTTTAAATATGTAAAATATATTAAATAAAATAATATTAAAAAACATAATATATTTTAAATAAAAAATATATAATATATTAAATAAAACCATAAAAAAATATAATACAAATCAAATAAAACTAATAGTATAAAATTTTTCCATTTTAATTATTTTTTATTTAACATATTTGGTTTATTTAAAATTTAGATAATCTTTTAATAATGTCATTGAATTTTTTTTAAAATGAATAAATAAAATATTTATTTAATAATTAAATAAATAAAATTAATAACATTTTAAAAAATGTAACAAAATAAAAAATAAAATACAAGAAAATAAAAAATTCTAAAATTAAAAACCTTAAACGTAAACAAAAAACCAAAATGACTACAAAGTCGTAAAAAGAAAAATAAAATAAAAAAACAAAACTTATCACTTTGATATCATAATACAAAAACTATTGACTTTGAATTCAATTTTCTAAAGGAAAACGTTTAAAACTTCTCGTAATCGATTATAAGTCTTGTGTAATCGATTATAGGCTTTAAAATTAAATTCAAATTTGTATGAGCATTTTAGAAATTAATTTGGTCACGGGTAATCAATTACATTATCTGGTAATCGATTACCCGAGAGTAAATATCACTTTTATGAAATCTTAAGAAGCTTCTGGAAAATATTCTTTGGCCAGGGCATCATCAATTCAGAAATTCTTTCTAAGATTGTAGGAACTAAGTTCATTAATTATATTGAATTTCTGGATTGACTTGGATCAAACGTGAGAAGCGCTTAGAAGCTCAGCCAAAGCCTCAGCCAAAAACACTGTCGCTTGGAAGCTCGGATATGACGCTGACACCAAAACAACTCAATCAAGGGATCACCAAGAGAACACAGGCAGTGCAAAACCATCAACAATCTCTTCAGCAACCTCTGCAATAGCTGATAAAGCCATATAAGCCAAAAACACAGTCTCTTCCAAGCTCGGATACGCTGACAACAACACTGAAACAACTCAAGCAAGCCATCAAGAGAACACACAACCATCAACAATCTCTTTAGCAACAGCTTGCAATAGCTGATAAAGCCGTGTCAGCAAAAAACACCGTAGCTTCCAACCTCGGATATGGCAACAACACTGAAACAAAAACAACTCAAACCACTCAAACAAGGAATCAATTAAAGAACACAGGCAATGAGAAACCTTCAACCATCTCATCAGCAACCTCTGCAATAGCTGATAAAGCTTTCTCAGCCAAAAACACCGTAGCTTCGAAGCTTGGTTCTGGCGACACAGCAACAACAACACCACAAGAGAAGAGAACTGACCATGCTGCTGCTCCTACAGAATATGGAAAAAGTGTTGCTCAGTCTCTGACAGAGAAACTAGCTCCAGTTTCTGGAAAAGATGCTGGTGTAGGAAGTGGTGTGAAGTCCAAAGTTTCTGGAACTCAAACTAGTAGTATGGGTGTGGAACAGGACAAGGGGGTTTCTGTGAAGGACTATTTGGTGGACAAACTGAGGCCTGGTGATGAAGACAGGGCTCTCTCTGAAGTGATACCAGAGACTCTGCACAAGAAGGAACTGCCCCCAGTGGAAGTTACTGAAGAAGGTGTGAGAAAGGTGGTTTCTGATGCTGTGCATAAGAGAGAGGATGATCCTGAGAGAAGAATGGAACATCAAAGAATACTGGGAAAGGTAACTGAGTCAGAGGAAGTGAAGAGAAGGTTAGGAGGTGAAAGTGTGGTGACAGAGAAAAAGTACCAAGAGATGTATGTGAATAGTCCGGGGAAAGGTGTGGTTGATAAGCTTAAAGGTGTGGTTGGGACATGGTTTACCGACCCAGCAGAGAATCAATCTTCACAAGGTAAATAACAATGAATAGTAGCTCTAGTTGTCTCCATGAGGTTTCTCTTGTTTGATCAATGCCTTTTGCAAATTTTACTTATTTCTAAATTAGTTGATTGTATTCTTTTACCATACTTCTCTGACTAATTCTTTTGTTACTCTTCACATTCTGCTTGAGTTTTGCAGCTAGACAAACATATTTTGTATCGATATTAAAATTTATTTTCTCTCTATTTGTTTATTATATTTGTCTTGTGACATTTTTTTCTATTTTCTTATCTTGGAAAAAGTGTTTTGAGAAACAAACGAAATTATGATTATGTATGTTTCTGTTAGTCTTAAGACTTGATTCCAAGATGAATCGCAGTTATTTGTTTACTTGTTTTGGTCATGCTTGCATATTTTTCTATACGTCTCTTTTTTTTTTTTTCATTTTGTAAGAACTGTTTAAAAAAAAGTGGAGTATTTTTTATCCTAGTGGTTTTAGACTTCAGTCCAAGGTGAGTTACAATTTTATTTTTTTTACTTTATTTTGGGTATATGCTATTTTTTACTGAAGCAAAGTGCCACATTAATTTTGAATTTGTGGTTTGCATGGGTCGAAGATTCATCTATGAATTATGAGGCAGGAAGGGCAGAAGTGGAACAAGTTAACCAAGGTGCAGCAGGTGAAAGAAGGCTGCAGGAGTCATCTAATTGAAGAAAGGCTTTGAAGGAGTCTTTGCTTTGGGTGATTGGGTAAATTTTCTTAAAAGCTGTTTCTATATCTGTGTGTCTAGTTCTTTGTTGGAAGAAAGTTAGGATGTTCAAGTCACAGTAAAATAAAAAATTTGTGTTTTTTTTTAATGTTTATGTAAATATCCAATTTTTTCCGGGTTTATTTTTATCTTTTAAATAAAAATATTTAAAACATTTTTGAGAAAAAGAAAAAAGAAAAATTATAGAAGATGTGACAGTTACAAAATTGATCATCAGAAAACTGGAGTAATGGTGATTCAATTGAGCAAAAAATAAAATATTAGTAAAAGATAACGTCATTGAAGTTTTTAGTCTAAAAACAAGGAGATGGTGGTATAAAGGAATCCTAAGTTGTTCTTGGAATATAAAAGAAGAGACGCACTAGCATACAAGGAGAATTCTGTGAAGGGAAACCCATAGAAAGATTGTTTTTTCGCAATTCTTTCAAAAGATGATTATGATGCTATAAGATCAGGTTTGTTCTTCTTCTTCCTTTTTTTTTTCTTTTCCCTCGTTCATTTGTTGTTATGTTTGACTTTTCATTTAATTTTTGGTTTCATGAATTCGTGTATGTATGCTATCCAAATGTTTATTTTCTAATAAGCATATACATTTTGACCACATGTTTACCTTCATATTGTGGGTTAAAAAGCATCATTTTTTATTGCTTATTGGTCCTCGAAAAATATTCATTTTTTTTTGTTTGATCTTTAATAATTTTTTTTCGGATCAGATTTCTTGAAATTTTTGAAATTTTTTGTTTCAGATCTTTATTGTTAGTTCAAAATCATTATTCATCCACGTGGTTGTTAATTGGCCATGATGCATGTCACTCGTGTGTGTATTCTTTGTCTGATTGGGATTATCGGGTTGGAAATATCGGAATTACACGTGCAAATTTTTTTTTTTTAAATAAAAATAAAAATGATGTCCTATTACCCCTTTTTTCTTTCTTCTATTTGTCTCCATCATCCATCATCTTTCCTCATATGGTGTTTCATTTTCTATTTGTCTCCATCACCCATCATCTTCTCCAGATGCTGTTTCATTTTCTATTCGTCTTCATCACCCATCATCTTTCTCAGATGGTGTTTCATTTTCCCCCCAGTAGGTGGACTAAATGAAAACAAGCTAGATGAAAGAATAGACATAGACATGAACCAATAAAATCTTAACAACAAAAAATCAAATCACAAAATCGAGAAAAGAAAAACTGTTTGATGGGCTTCACTAGGTTTCACGAGTGGATTTGCAGTTGGATTGATCACAGTTGTTGGGTTTTATGACGGGGTTGCAGTTGAGATCAAAGTTGGGTTCCTGCCAATAATTCTACACTATGAATAAAGATAAAGAAATTTGTACACTATGAATATTTGGAATTAATTAAGATTGGCTAATTCGATCTAAATAACAATATGCATAAAGATAAAGAAATTAAAGGAAGAAATAAAAATAAGAAAATTAAGGAAGGAAATATATGAAAAAAATAAAGAAAAACTTTTTGTTTGGGAATTTTAACAAACACGTCAGGTTTAATTTTATTGGAGCTCCTATCACCTAATCACTCACATTTATATTTAATAAATGTTATATTATCATTAATCCACCATATTGTCTTAACATTAATTCCTTAAGTGAAGAGATCCAAATCCATTGATTAAACTATTAACATTAATTCCTTAAGTGGAGAGATTCAAATCCATTGATTAAACTATTAATTCTTTGGATTAGCATAACCAAACGATTTCCATTAAAACAAAGACCTTATTGATGTTCAACTATCTCCAGACATAAAAATTATTGAGTATTCTCTCTAATTTGTAGCTCAAAGAAATTTTTCTATTACAATTAAATAAAAAATCATACAAATAGGTGACCAAGTTAAAAATACATATTAGACATAAAAGAAAAACAATTACAATATTTTATTGAATAAAAAAGTAATCATTACATGGAATAACCAATTAGATTGGTTCATGGCAATAAAAAAAACATAAGAGATATACATCACATCCTAAAATGGCACCAAAATCTAACCAAAATTTAAGAATACATGATAATTATCACTCATCCA
This sequence comes from Glycine max, assembly GCF_000004515.6. Lineage (NCBI taxonomy): Eukaryota > Viridiplantae > Streptophyta > Magnoliopsida > Fabales > Fabaceae > Glycine > Glycine max. Next base: position 35,658,291 of record NC_038252.2, read on the forward strand.
AACTTAGCTTAGGATAAAAAAAATAACATTAAAATTTTATAGGGACGAAAATGATATATTTTAGTCTATTATTTTTCTTGCTTGACATAACTCTCAACATTTGTTGTTGGTCATAAAAAACTTTGAGATGGATTTGATGGAGTGGCCTATGATTCAAGTTAAAAAAGTGGGGACCTTGATGTGAATTTGGTGGAGTTGTCTAAGGTTTGTCTAAAAGACAATATTTTTTCTTTTATTTTATTTTGAATAATAAAATTTTGATAATTATAGTTTCAAATATGTAGTAACATACTTGAATTTAATAATGTAAGACCTTTTATTGTTTACTTATCACACATGTAATAAAAGGATTAATTTAAATAATAGTTATAATTTGAAGACTCATTATTAAACCAAATTTTATTACCTTTATTGTAAATTACTAATGTTTTTTTTATTAAAATATTAACATTTACTTAAAATACATTTTTTTATTAATTTAAGCAATTCTACACGTTAAACTAAGAAAATAAAATGTTTCTTATTTTAATATTTGGCACAAGAATAAATTATATTTCTTTGTAGATTATTTAAGTTATCGTATGAATTATTTTTTTAAAATATTATATTGAAGGTGAGTATTTTTATGATTGCTTAAATTTGGCACTTAAAATTATTTAAAAAGTAAAATGGAGATTAAAGTTATGTTGCTCCTATTATTTAAGCTGATAACTTGTGAGGAAAATAAAAAATATGATACAAAATTTTGTGATAAAATAATTAATATTCATTTTCAAATTAATTAGAAATAGACAATTAACACAAACAACCTTTCCAAATAATGATAATGAAAACTGAAAAACGTATGCATGAAGAATGCAAATCTTCATAAGTTTGATATTTCAATAAATTGTAAATTTATTTTTCTCTTCTATCACTATTCTTAAAATATCACCACACAAGTAAGAGAAATCCAGGCAAAGACTTTAATATATGAAGACCTGTGGTCTAACAATGGTCTAACAATAGAATAGCTAGGACCATGGATAAATAATTTAAAAAAACATGCCACACTTCTTGGTAGATCATATACTCTAATTTACATTTTAAGTTAAATATGATCTACAATACATGGAGAAATTTGGACCAAGACTTATAAAAGGAAAAACTATGATCTCAATAATTATGATAGACCAAGTTAAACAAGCATTTTAGACTTCTTTGTATCTCACTAATTAATTTTTAATGAAAAAGTAAATAATATTCAAGTTAAAATAAAATTAGAAATAGTCGACACAACAATCTTTCCAATTGATGATAGTGAAAATTAGTCTTTTTTCATGTATAAGAAGAATATTATTTTGCAAATTAAAAAATGGATCAAAATTAAATAGATAGATTGGAACGAAATAGTCTTTTTTTTATATAGATTTTTTGACCGAAATAATCTTTAAATTTAGATCCTTTTCCTATAATTGAGGTATTCATCATTTATAATTTTTTCATTGCTTAATTCTAAACATTTGTTGTCAATGATAAGGAACTTGATATGAAGGTAATATAGTGTCCTATATGGAGGACCTTGACATGGACTTCATGGAGTAGTCTATGGTTCAAGTTGGAAAAGTGGGAACCTTGATATGGATTTGGTGGAGTGGCCAGCTGTTTGTCAGGAGAAAATTTTGTTTTTCATTTCTTTTATTTTGAATAATAAAAATTTGATAGTTTAAAATTAATTATGGGTTGAAATTGCAAGTAATAGAATATTTGAATTTTATAATGCAAGACTTTTTGTTATTTACTTAACACAAGTGTAACGAAAGAATTGATTTAAATAATAGTTAAAATTTGAAGAAGAATTAAGCTAAATTTAATTACCTTTTATGTAACTAAACTACTCAAAATATTAAAAAATTATTAATATTTTCTTAAATCAAAATTTTCATTGATTTAAGAAATTCTATACGGTAAACTAAAATAAAAAATATTTATTATTTTAGTATTTGGCATAAGAATAAATTATATTTCTTTGTAGATTGTTTAAGTTATCGTATGATTTTTTTTAGAATATTATATTGAAGGTGAATATTTTTATGATTGTTTAAATTTGACACTTGCAATTATTTAAAAATTAAAATTATGTTTCTCCTCTTATTTAAGTTGATAACTTGTAAAAAATATAAAATATGATACTGATTTTTTTGAGAAAAAAAAGTTAATATATATTTTTTTTCACACTTCTTTTTATACAACTAATTAATTTTTATACGATAAAGAAAATAATATTCAAGTTTGAATACAATTAGAAATATATAATACAACAACCTTTCCAATTGATGAAAATTAAATCTAATCTTTTTTTCATATATAAGAGAATATTATTTTGTGAATTGAAAAATTGATCAAAATTAAATAATTAGCTTGGAATGAAATAATCTTTTTTTTATAGATTTTTTTTTATCCGAAATAGTCTTTAAAGTACACCCTCTTCCTATAATTGATTTATTCATCAATTATATTTTTTTTCCTTGCTTGACTTAACTAGCTCGCAACATTTGTTATGAATGACAGGGAACTTGATAGGAAGGTAATGCATTGACCTATGGTTAAAGTTGAAGAAGACCATAACATGGCTGGACTTTGTGAAGTGTTCAAAGGTTCAAGATGAATAAATGAAAAACCTTAAGATGACTTGATGGTGTGGGCTATGGGTTGGGATATCATGAAATAGTACATTTGTTGTCAATGACAGGAAACTTCATATGAGCACAAGAATGTTAGAAGATAATTTTCTTTTACATTATTTTTGTAAAAAAAACTGTACCAAAAAGAATGTTTCTTATTTTAGTATTGAGCACAAGAAAAAATCATATTTCTTTTTACCCTATCATATTTCTTTGTTATTTATGCTTAATTTTTCGTATTCTAAGAATTAATTCGGGAGAATTGGATAATTAAGTCGATAATTTAAAAAAGCCAGCGTAAAAAAAGAAGAAGTGAATTAAAATTTTAAAAAAGGATATGTCAAAAATAAAATTTCCTAATTTTTTTTTAATTTAAACCGTTCTAAGAAGTGAATTAAAGTTTTAAAAATATATTTTAGTATTTGGCACAATAATAAAAAAAAGGTAAAGAAAACAATGAAAGGGAAGAAAAAAACAGGCAGGGCAGCAGTATAAATAATAGAAGTTTTATGATTTATATGCAGAACCAAGAAGCACTTATACAATTAAGCTGTTTCATATATCCTTGAGTGATCATGAATTCCTCCATTTATATTCTTGTCTTTGTCCAGCTTTGGTTGTTGAGCTTACCATGCAGAGAGAGTGTGTGCATCCCAAGTGAGCGTGAGACACTTTTGAAGTTTAAGAATAATCTCAATGATCCTTCAAATAGGCTTTGGTCTTGGAATCATAATCATACCAACTGTTGCCACTGGTATGGAGTCCTCTGCCACAACGTCACTTCCCATCTTCTTCAGCTTCACCTCAACTCTTCACCTTCTGCTTTCGATGACTGGGGAGCTTATAGGAGATTCCAGTTTCGTGGAGAGATAAGTCCTTGTTTGGCTGATTTAAAGCATTTGAATTACTTGGACTTGAGCGGCAATTATTTCCTTGGAAAAGGTATGTCAATTCCTTCTTTCCTTGGGACAATGACTTCCTTGACTTACCTCGACCTCTCTCTTACTGGATTCATGGGGAAGATTCCATCTCAGATTGGGAATCTCTCCAATTTGGTCTATCTTGACCTCGGAAGTTATTTGTCCGAGCCTCTGTTTGCTGAAAATGTAGAATGGCTATCAAGTATGTGGAAGCTTGAATATCTTTATTTGACTAATGCAAACCTATCCAAAGCATTTCATTGGCTATACACTCTCCAATCTCTTCCTTCTTTGACCCACCTATATTTGTCAGACTGCAAACTCCCTCACTATAATGAACCATCCTTGCTCAACTTCTCATCTCTGCAAACTCTCCATCTTTCCTTCACTAGTTATTCCCCTGCCATTTCTTTTGTCCCCAAGTGGATATTCAAATTGAAGAAACTTGTTTCTCTCAAATTATGGGGTAATAAATTCCAAGGTCGGATTCCTGGTGGTATTCGAAACCTCACACTTCTTCAAAATCTTTACTGGTCTGGAAATTCATTTTCATCTTCTATACCTGATTGCTTATATGGTCTTCATCGTCTCAAGTTCCTGAACCTAAGGGCCAACTACTTGCATGGGACTATTTCTGATGCCCTGGGAAATTTGACTTCTCTTGTTAAACTTGATTTGTCATACAATCAACTTGAAGGAAACATTCCAACTTCTTTGGGAAATTTGACTTCTCTTGTTGAACTTGATTTGTCATATAGTCAACTTGAAGGAAACATTCCAACTTCATTGGGAAATTTGACTTCTCTTGTTAAACTTGATTTGTCATACAATCAACTTGAAGGAAACATTCCAACTTCTTTGGGAAATTTGACTTCTCTTGTTGAACTTGATTTGTCATATAGTCAACTTGAAGGAAACATTCCAACTTCATTGGGAAATTTGACTTCTCTTGTTGAACTTGATTTATCAGGTAATCAACTTGAAGGAAACATTCCAACTTCTTTGGGAAATTTGACTTCTCTTGTTGAACTTGATTTATCAGGTAATCAACTTGAAGGAAACATTCCAACTTCTTTGGGAAATTTGACTTCTCTTGTTGAACTTGATTTGTCATATAGTCAACTTGAAGGAACCATTCCAACTTCTTTGGGTAATCTCTGCAACTTAAGGGTGATAGATTTATCATATCTCAAACTCAACCAACAGGTTAATGAACTTTTAGAAATTCTAGCTCCTTGTATTTCCCATGAACTCACAAATCTTGCAGTTCAGAGTTCACGACTTTCAGGCAATCTGACAGATCATGTTGGGGCATTTAAAAATATTGAGCGGCTAGATTTTTCCAACAACTTAATTGGTGGTGCTCTTCCTAAATCATTTGGAAAACTTTCATCATTAAGATATCTCGATCTGTCTATTAATAAGTTCAGTGGAAATCCATTTGAAAGTCTTGGATCACTCTCTAAATTGTCATCTCTTCATATTGATGGCAATCTTTTTCACAGAGTTGTCAAGGAAGATGATCTTGCAAATCTTACAAGCTTGACGGAGTTTGGTGCATCGGGGAACAATTTCACTTTAAAAGTGGGTCCCAATTGGATTCCCAATTTTCAACTTACCTATTTGGAAGTGACATCATGGCCGTTAGGTCCCAGCTTTCCATTGTGGATTCAGTCACAAAACAAACTTGAATATGTTGGACTATCTAACACGGGGATTTTCGATTCTATTTCCACACAGATGTGGGAAGCACTTTCTCAGGTTTTGTATTTAAACCTCTCTCGTAATCATATCCATGGTGAGATTGGGACTACATTAAAGAATCCAATATCTATCCCAACTATTGATCTAAGCTCAAATCACTTGTGTGGTAAATTACCCTATCTTTCAAGTAATGTGCTTCAGTTGGATCTTTCAAGCAATTCATTCTCCGAATCCATGAATGACTTTTTATGTAACGATCAGGACGAGCCAATGCAATTAGAATTTCTGAATCTTGCATCAAATAATTTGTCAGGAGAGATACCTGATTGCTGGATGGATTGGACATCTCTTGTGGATGTAAATTTACAAAGCAACCATTTTGTTGGGAACTTACCCCAATCCATGGGTTCCTTGGCAGAGCTGCAGTCTTTACAAATTCATAACAACACACTCTCAGGAATATTTCCAACCAGTTTGAAGAAGAATAACCAATTGATATCCTTGGACCTTGGGGCAAATAATCTTTCAGGAACTATTCCAACATGGGTTGGAGAAAACCTCTTAAATTTGAAAATCCTCCGCCTTCGATCAAACAGATTTGCCAGCCACATTCCAAGTGAAATATGTCAGATGAGTCATCTTCAGGTTTTAGACCTTGCAGAAAACAATCTGTCTGGCAATATACCGAGCTGTTTCAGTAACTTGAGTGCCATGGCACTAAAGAACCAAAGTACAGATCCTCGTATCTATTCTCAAGCACAATATGGTAGGCGTTACTCTTCCACGCAAAGTATAGTTAGTGTGCTACTATGGCTGAAAGGAAGAAGAGATGAGTACAGAAACATTCTGGGTTTGGTAACAAGCATTGATCTGTCAAGTAACAAGTTATTAGGGGAAATACCAAGAGAAATCACATATCTAAATGGATTGAATTTTTTAAACTTGTCCCACAACCAATTTATTGGTCATATCCCACAAGGTATAGGTAATATGAGATCATTACAGTCCATTGATTTTTCGAGGAATCAACTTTCTGGTGAAATCCCTCCAACCATTGCAAATTTGAGCTTTCTGAGCATGCTAGACTTGTCTTACAATCATTTGAAGGGAAAAATTCCAACAGGAACTCAATTGCAAACCTTTAATGCCTCCAGCTTTATCGGCAACAATCTATGTGGTCCACCACTGCCCGTAAACTGCAGCTCCAATGGGAAAACCCATAGTTATGAAGGAAGTGATGGGCATGGAGTGAATTGGTTTTTTGTCAGTATGACAATTGGATTTATTGTGGGATTCTGGATAGTGATTGCTCCTTTGCTGATTTGTAGATCATGGCGGTATGCCTATTTTCATTTCCTTGATCATGTGTGGTTCAAACTTCAATCTTTTCGCTCAGGTATTATCACTGTTTAGTGTTGCTTAGAATACTCCGATGTTTTATCATTGTATTGGCAGGTTGATCAATTTGTAGTCATTGCTATCTTCTTTTTTTCAAATTTAAGAGCCTTATTTAAATTCTGTTCAAATAACAATTAATACTGTTATTTGAACAACATAGACATTATCTTCATTTTTTTTCCTTCATTTTTTAATTATATAATTGCATTAAATATTTATATATATATACAAAACTATCATCTATATAATTCTATTTCTATTGAACATGATAGATTATCTTTAATAAAAAAAATACTTGTGATTTAAAAATAAAAAACTATAACACAACATCAATTTTTACATTGCTAATTAACTAAAAATAATTCTAATTTTTATCATTGAATGCATGAATTATATTGTAACAAAAACAAATTGATCTAATATTGTATGTAGTTACTTTTGTTTTGTAATTATTTTTATCTTTTATGAATACGCATCTAAAAAACATTTTCAGAACTGAACACACAAAATAATATATGATTATAAATTGTCTAATAAATTATAAGTTTTGTCTTTCATGTATGCACAGGTGTGTTTCTTCCCAAATTGTGCAAATGCTGGTCGACAAATGGGTGAGATCAAAAGCTCAGGTATGGTGGCTGCAGAACCTGTGCACTCTCTTCAATTTCTCCACAACCTTTTGATGATGTAGATCTCTCAGATGAACCTGCCGTTGCTCCATTCCCGCAATACTAAGTAGTAGTATTTTTCTTAATGCTAGCAAGAAATAATTTAAATGGGTGTATTTTGATGCTTAATGCGTGTTTAGTTTGTAATAAGGATGTTGCGCTACACACCAATATGGAATGCGTCATTAATTTATGTATTCTGTTTTGTACAAAATTTTAATGCTGGAAGTGGTCTCTCGGACTCTTCCCATTGAAAACCAGTGTAGCCAGCTTTCATTATTTTTGGTTAATATATATAGATTGTTCTTTAGTACTGATTGGTCTGAATAGAGTAATAGATTCTAATTCTTTAAATGAATGGTTAAGAATTTGAATTTTATCAACTTTTAGTTCTTCATCCTTCTACGAATTTTATTATTAGTATCTCAATTATCTTTTGGGCGGTCTTAATCTATATTTCTGTTTGTCATTGCTTAGTCACTTTCATAAAAAAAAATCACTGTTAAACGATGTAATAATCATATGATTTCTCACTTGGGTTATGACCTAAAAATCATGTGATGAAATTTTAAGGTATTACAAATATTTTGTCAGCGTAAAACTGCTAAATAAATAAAATTTTGACAAAAAAGAAGAAAAAGGATGTATAATAAACAAAATCAATAATTCACAATACACAAATTAACCTTTTAGCATGTTATTATTATATCAAAACCTTTTTTTTTTTGGTACCTTTCAATTTGTCATTCAAGTCTAGAAGGACCTATGTGTGGACATCTAAAGGACACCATTTATGGGTGAAAAATTTCAAAATTTGTTTATCGTACAGAGCAGGATTTTATATAAATATATAAGTGGAGTTACAATTATCACTGCGTGCCATCAATGTTATTCACAATACCCATGTGGGTAGAAAATTAGGAAATTTCAGAAGTATTTTTTTTAATGGAAAAATAATTTTGTTATACAAATATATAATAGAATCATATTTTTGTGACATTGTTGGGGACATAAGTTTTTTACTACAAAACTGTATTTTCGTTATTATAATAAAAGGGATGTAAAGTGAAATGCAACCGAGATACAATTCTATTATTGTTATAATAAAGGAGTGTAAAACAAGGTAATGAGAAAAGGATTTTATTTTAATTATTGAATATACACCCAATATAATCTTGATTTCGTTTCAATTTAATTATTTTACAACCCCTTTATTCCGTGTATATTTTAATAAACAAAACCATGTTTCCATTTAGACCATTGTCACCCTCCATCCCTTTCAAGTCTTTCTTCTTGCTCCCTTAACTTGCACATCCCCTCCCCACTTCTTTCATTTTCAGCAAGCGTCACACAAATCTCTGCCACTCGTGGCGCAATGCCATCTCTACACTGTGCAGCAATCTGACTCAAAGAAAAAAGTGGAGTCGTCATCATCTGAATAGCTCAAGCAACTTCCATGGTGGTGGCATCTCACTCTCTCTACCTTCCTTAACCAGAAATGGAAAAATAACTAAAAAGAAAAGAACCATAACCGCAACACACAACTGCAAAGAACAATAGTAGCCCCATATATAAGTGATTATATGTGTGATACAACAAAATCCAGGATAGATAAAACAATAACCCATACCAATTATACAAATTACAATTAAGTTAATTATTATTTTTACATATTTTGATGTACAATAAATAGCACCAACACAACAATGTTATATTTACTAATATATTTTTTAATATTAACTATTTTAATACAATTAATACTGTTATTTGAACAACATAGACATTATCTTCATTTTTTTTCCTTCACCGTCTTCACCCATCTTTCTTTGTTATAAAAAATGTAACAATTACAGTAAAAATTAATTTCTTATGAAACATGCTTCATTTAGCTTATTTTAAAAATTAATGTAATAACATTTTTATCAGTTGTAAATAAAGAAGAGTATTTATTCTAAAAATTAAGAATTATATAAACATACACTTAGTATTGGATATGACTTTACACTCCATGTAAAACAAATTCAATAAACGACACCTGAATCTTTTGTTCATAAATTTAGGGACATTACATGAAAGGTGCATAGATTTTTCTAGTAGTGTCACAGTCCTACTATTGTACGTATCCCGCTTTTTACTCCTTTTCAGAATGATAGATACCACCACGCTTTTTGTTTCTGGTTCTATACTCCTTTCAGGACAGATTCCTCCATGAACAGTGGTATTTGGCCAAAGAGAGTTAAGTAGGTACGTATAAAAAACAATTCGACACGCAAATTTCCAAACAGAGCACTAAATTAAATGGAAAATATAACATACCAGGATATAACTAAATTTGGGTTTAAACGCGGGTGATCTACCACTGACTAATAAGATTTTAAAAAACAGTTTGCCATTGCAATTTCTACTTGATCATGATTTACTAAACATATTCTTTGAGGAGTCTTCGTAATTGCAACATGACAATAATTAATTATGCCTGTATCAATTATATCTGTCCCTAGTATTTTCCAATACAGAAAGTCACGAGAAAACTATAACAACTACTGTGGCCATAGTTTAAAAGCTACATTGACGTTCTAAAAGTAGGTGAAAGCATGCAGGTGATGCAACACAAACCTTGGGGTGGGGTCGATCCAATTCAGATGGCTATGACTAGGAGGATGGTCTAGCTATAGGCCCAAAATGTTTGAACTTTGAATCTACATTTGGGCATATATATGTGTACTCTTCCAATACAAAACAATTATTTTATATTTTTATCATTTAATATTCAGTCTCTCTTTTACACTATTAATACATAGACCTTGAGTGAGTTTATCAGATGTGCATCAAGCATTTTTTTTTCTGTGGCCGTGCAAGATCTTTTACAGTTGCTGATGTGTGTAATTATAACCACCGCCATGATTGGTATGAGCCTCTGTCTAATGTTAAAGTAAAGCTTTTCTGCCTTTGATGAGTATTTAATTGACTCAATATAATTGTTGTAGATATAAACAATTGTACTTCATTATAAAGAGTTTTTATCTGCAATTTAAATAACACGTTTAATCGTAAAGTAAATAGTATATACGTACTCCGAACAATGGTGGAAACAAAACTAACAATGATCGACATGGTAGTTATCGGACTAATAATTTAATATTATGAATAACACAACAATTGATTATGGGGGAAATAAAATAAAGTAAAAAAACTTGTGTAAAAGACAGATACACTTTGATAAGGGAATCTAAATTGTTTAACAAAACATGAAACCATATTCGACTTAGTTGGAATTACAGTTAGAGTAACATGCAAGTAACTTTGTTACTTTGATTTTGATGTTACTCCACACCGGAAAAATGATATAGTAACATAACAAGCATAATTAATTAGATTTCTTTATTTTACACAAAGAATCAATTTTTAATTTTGTTATATGTTGTAATATATACTTTATAATATCAAGAGTCTAATCCATTTGATTCAACAGACTATACGTGAGCTGTTAGAATCAAGAATTTAAAATTAATTTTATTCATTGAAAAATCATTGAACCCTAATCGATGAGGTTTAATCGTTAGTGGAAGCAGAGAATGGAGAATGGAGACACATGAGATGATGCAAGGAACAAAAGTTTATGCAAGTGCTATCAACCGACATGTTGGATTGATGGGCTTGTCCACTGGGCCACTGCATGGTCAATAATTTTTCCTACTCCAAAAGTGTTAAATCCTCTCATGTTATTGTACCCTTAGTAGTTATTTGTTTCTGACCGAGTCTCTTTAGTGTCCAATTTGCTGATGTGAAGGGTAGAAGGACCCAATGACAATGTCATCAAATTTGAAAAAAAATAACTATAAAAAAACAAAAAAAAACATAGACCAAAACACTATTAAACACTAAATAAAATTAAATATGTTTTTATCTTTAATAAATACTCAAATTTTATGTTTATTTTCTAATAAATTATTATTTTACGTCGAGATCCTAATAAATTAATACTAAATGAAATTAAATATTGATATTATTGTTGTTCTTCTACCTCCAACGTTGGTTGGCTCGATATATGTGTGTGCTTATTTTAACGTTATTAGATGCTACTTGTTTATTTCGTACGTTATTGTTGTCTGAAGCATAGACACGTTGTGGAATTCCTTAGAAATTGTTAGGAATGGTGTGTGAGAATTTCCTCGGCCTGAGGCATACGCATGGTTGAGGACACGACAAAATTAACACATTGTCATTTCGTCGCTTAGCCAACTATATTCGTGTGGCCATTAAAAACGTTTCTCACTTACTCTTTTACCCATTAATTATTCACAAGTTAAAGTCGCACGCAGTAAGTTGCTACCGACAAATATATTCAGAGTTATGATATTTAGACATTCAGGTTTATTGTAAAATTAAGGTTATAGTTATCAAAATCTTGCCCATAACTTAGTATTTCTATGTTGTGGAAATGATGCTACCTTGGACATTGTCTTCCCTGATTGGTCCTTCTGGGGATGGTAAGCTACGTACTAAGCCAACTTCACTCCTTTTTTCTTCTTCCTACACTTCAATAATATATATCTCGATCTGCCTATTCTTCTTGTAAATTTTGAATTAGATAATCCATAATGTTAAAAATTAACTTAGTGCAATTTTTGTTGAACATGTTTGTATTTTGAAATTATATTTTAAAACGGAAAATTGAAAAATCACAATCAGCCCTAACGGGACCTTAATTTTTAAACAAGTAAAAAGTATTGCATGTGTGGTGCACAGGGCAGAGATTAATATAAAGCCATGGCATATTTTGTTGGGAGAGTTGAAAGAAGGCACTACGAGGATACCATGGCTGAACAGAGAGCCTTATGCTTACTGGAAAGGTAATCCAGCTGTTGCTCAAACCAGATAATATCTCATGAAATGCAATGTTTCTGAAAATCAAGATTGGAATGCTCGTTTATTGGCCCAGGTATCACACTTCTTATTAGTTTTGTTTGATTACACTTATTGAAAGTAGTTTTATTATTTGGATATGAAAAAATTTATTTTGTTTGTAATATTTCTTATAAGCAAAAGTTTCATTATATAAAATTGGCTTAAGCACATGGTGTGCAGAAACTAGAAATAACAGGCAAATTCAAGCAACACAATCCAGTAGCAATATTGTGTATAACATTATACACTTTTTTAACTTTTAATCTTTTATTAATACACAACTTAAAAGTACATTCAAAATCAAAAGAAATAACCTGTTATTGAACATTACTGATTTTTTCCTGCTGGACAATATATTTTGTCTGTTAATTGACTCACAATAAAGCCACATATATAGCTTCCTTCTTGACAAATGAAAATTTTGTTTCAGGATTGGTTTCGAGAATTACAAGAGGGGTTCAACAAATCAGACTTGCCAAGTCAATGCACTTATAGGTATAACATTCAAACTGTCCATTCATGCTTCAGTTATAATTATATGTAATACTATATTTTTGTTATTGGATACATATGTTCAGTTTATCAATAAATAAATGTTTTAATTCAATCATGATCGTGCAGATATAAGATGCACATTGAAGGTTCTGCTTGGTCAGTCAGTCAAAAATACATTCTGTCATGCGACTCTACCACTCTACTTGTAAAACCTAAATACTATGATTTTTTTCACGAGAGTACTGATTCCAGTGCACCACTATTGGCCCATAAAGGACGATGACAAGTGCAGATCCATTAAGTTTGCTGTGGATTGGGGCAATAATCACAAGCAAAGGGTAATTTTGAAGTTTTGCTTCTTCACTAAGGCTAGAATATAATTCTTACAAAGTTATTTAATCCTAAAATTAAAGAATTCACCTCAGAATATTTGATTTAATGGTGAATCACTTAATAATAATCAGGGTCAAACCTGACTACATAGTTATAAGCAAATCAATGTTTAACTTGTCCCATTTCATTTCTATTTGTGAAATTTATCAGGCACATCAAATTGGCAAGGTGGCATTCAAGAAGAGGTAAAGTGATAGGAAGAAGAACGTACGTGAGGAAGAAGCAAGAAGGACGTACATGAGAAAGAAGCAGGAGTGTCCATCTGGCATGAGGGTAGTGATTGTACCAAACATGTCTGCCACCACTCCTATTAGCACTAGTAATTTGTTAGGATTTCTGTTATAAGAATATTCTAGTATATCAGCCAAGTTCTCTATATATATGGTGGTGGGTGTAATTCAGATTATGGAAAAGAATATTGCCCTTACCTTGAATTGTTCTTCTTCTTCCTTCTAGATTTTTTGAAGGTGCTGACCCTCAAAGTTCAGCAACAACCCCTGCACGTAACATAAAGATGGACTACGTGTACGACTACATGTTTCATCTCCTGAATTCATATGCTAAACTCTTCAGATACAAACCCTCCATAAGTGCTAATGCTACAGAACTATGTGTGGAGTCAATGGTTTGTGGAGCAGAAGGATCAGTAAAGAAATTTATGATGGAATCATTGGTCAAGGTTCCTGCAAATACCGACCCTTGCACCATGCCTGCCCCTTTTGACCCTCCAACTTTGTATGCAACATTACAGAGAAAGGAAAGCTCAATTCAACAAGTTGAATCATGGGAGAAAAGTTATTGGGATAATCAAACCATAACATCTTAATGAATATTTTTTTTTCCATATTCAACTTAACTCATTCATTCTTAGACTATCTTGGAAGGATACAAGTAGAATCTAGATTATCTTGTACTTGGCTAAAGAAACCATATCATGCTTGACGAATTATCAGTTTTAGACTTTACGAGGAAAAAAAAATTTGTTTGTTAATTTTGTAAATATGGATACCAAAATGTAAAATTTGATATCAATTAAGTTAACTAATGAATCAAATTTGTAAAATTTGAAAATATGGAAACGAACCGAGCAATTGAAAAGTGGGATACCAAAATCATCCTCAAGTGTACTTAAAAAAAAAAAATAAGATTTTAATTTCTATTACAACAAGTCGTTATTTCTTATTAGAGATAAAAGAATTTTAGGACTGAACAATAAGATTTGTGTAACAAGCATTTAGTTGTATGAGATTAAAGGCAAAATGCTCACAAAAATAAATCTCCAATAAGGTTTTGCAATAATATCTATTGTGAGTCTGTCAGAGATTTAATACACTCGAGTGTAAATATTTTTACACTATCAACTAATCAATGGTTTACGTTTCAACGTGATATGAGAATGGTAATATATAGGTAGTATTTGAGTTAAGCTCATGAAAGCCAAATTAGAAGCCCTGCAACTGCAACCAAACTTTCTAACAATCTCTTCCGATATAAGACGCACTATTCTTCTTAGCTGTGGCCGTTTCATCTGTCCCCTGGTTTCTACCATTCTGGGAACTTCCTTCAGCTGAATGCACAAAAGAACACATTAAAAGTAAATGCAAAATTTAGTACCATTGAAACTCAAATGTCAATGTCAAAAATAAATTCTAAAAATGAAATATTTTGTTGAAAGGATCACTACCAGAAGTAGTGGGCGAAGGACTGATAGAACCACCATTGGATTTCTGACAGAATTTGAGGATAACAGAATTTGGGAAAAGCACTATCTCTGTCCCCTAACTAACTGCAGTGCACTAATGCTGTCGCGGCTAAACCTAATCCCTGAGGTGAGTGGGTCTGTTGTGTGGAGAAGAAATCAGCTTGTTGCTCCAATTAATTAATGTTGTAGAAAAAAGGTGACTGAGGAGGATCAAGTTTTCTCAGGGTATCTTCTTTTTTTGTATTTGAAAAAACACAAATGACATGAGGAACAGTCGTTACCTTCTGCTACATTTTCTTTTTTATTATGGAAGACAAGAGGCAGATCTTTAGCCTCTCTCTCTCTCTCTCTTTTTTTAAGAAACACAACAGAAAATGAATATATATGACAAGTGTTAACAATTTGTAGTCCTGGCTTTCGTATACTGATTCTTAGATTCATACATGCATTCGGATGTTGGAGCTTGGTCTTAGTGCATCGTTAATTAATTAGTAGTAATAAGCTTAAATTATCATTTTTGTTTTCTTATAATTTTAACTTTCTGATTTTTGTCCGCCTATTTTTAAATCAAAACATTAAGTTTTTTTTTGTTTTTTTTAATAAATAATCTTTGTCTTTCCATCATTGATCTTTGACCACTAAGACATTTATTTTATTTAATTGATTTTATAAATACTATTTTATATGTATTATTAGTCAAAATTTATTAATTTTTTTTTAATTATAAAAATTTATAACTTAAAATAAAATATTTAATATTTAAATATATTTAACATTTCATTTTACATGTATTTAAATAGTTAAACTTTCGAATGACTTCGAAGTTGTGTTTTGTTTTTCTTTTTTACCTTTAAAGTTTTTAATTTTAGATTTTTATTTATTTATTTGTATTTTCATTTTTTTTGTTTCTAATTTTTCCAAAAATTATAAATAATTTTATTTATTTAATTATTAAATAAATATTTATTTATTCATTTAAAAAATAAAATTCTATAGCATTATTTAAAAATTATATCAATTTTAAATATAAGAAATAATTAAATAAAACAATATTAGAAAACATAATATATTTTAAATAAAAAAACATTAAAAATATATAACATATTAAATAATATTGCCCTTAGGAATATCTTGGGAGGATAGAAGTAGAATCTAGATTATCTTGTACTTGGCTAAAGAAACCATATCATGCTTGACGAATTATCAGTTTTAGACTTTACGAGGAAAAAAAATTAGTTTGTTAATTTTGTAAATATGGATACCAAAATGTAAAATTTGATATCAATTAAGTTAACTAATGAATCAAATTTGTAAAATTTGAAAATATGGAAACGAACCGAGCAATTGAAAAGTGGGATACCAAAATTATTCTCAAGTGAACTTAAAAAAATAATAAGATTTTAATTTCTATTACAACAAGTCGTTATTACTTATTAGAGATAAAAGACTTTTAGGACTGAACAATAAGATTTGGGTAACAAGCATATAGTTGTATGAGATTAAAGGCAAAATGCTCACAAAAATAAATCTCCAATAAGGTTTTGCAATAATATCTATTGTGAGTCTGTCAGACATTTAATACACTCAAGAGTGTAAATATTTTTTACACTATCAACTCATCAATGGTTTACATTTCAACGTGATATAAAAATGGTAATATATAGGTAGTAATTGAGTTAAGCTCATGAAAGCCAAATTAGAAGCCCTGCAACTGCAACCAAACTTTCTAACAATCTCTTCCCGATATAAGATTCTCTGTTCTTAGTTGTGGCCGTTTCATCTGTCCCCTGGTTTCTACCATTCTGTGAACTTCCTTCAACTGAATGCACAAAAGAACACATTAAAAATAAATGCAAAGTTTAGTGCTACTTTGGCTGAAAGGAAGAGCAGATGAGTACAGAAATTTTCTGGGTTTGGTAATTAACAAGCATTGATCTGTCAAGTAACAAATTATTAAGGGAAATACCAAGAGAAATACCAGATCTAAATGGATTGGATTTTTTAAACTTGTCCCACAACCAATTGATCGGTCATATTTCACAAGGTATTGGTAAACATAGTGATATCACTATGTTTAGTATAACTAAAAAAAAATAGTTGATAGCTGAAAATTATCTTTTTTAATCATACATGTTGTAAAATTATATGATAAAATAGTTAAAAAGTATAAAATTACATAAAGAATAAAGTAATAAAATATATGAAAACTTGTGGTCTAATAATTAAATAATAATGTCTTGGGGTGGACCAAGACATGAACATGGCAGGACTTTGTGGAGTGTCCAAAGGGTTCAAGATGAAAAAATGGAGGACCTTGAAATGGACTTGATGGAGTGGGCTATGGTTCGTTTAGAAGAAAATTTTGTTTTCCATTATTTTTAGTTTGAATATTGCAAATTTGATAATTTAATATTAATTATGCGTTGAGGTATCATGAAATAGAAGACTTGAATTTTTTTAAAAAAAAAAATGCTGGACTTTTATTGTTTACCTGACAAAAGTTTAAGGAAAGGAGTTAAAATTTGAAGTTTAAAGACGCCAAATTTTCATTTAAGCAGTTCTGTAGGGTAAATTAAAATAAAATGATTCAGAATGTTTCTTTTTTTAGTATTCAGCACAAGAATAAATCATATTTCTTTTTAGATTATTTACATAATCATATGAATGAATTAATTCGGGAGAATTGGATAATAAAGTCAATAATTTAAAAAAGAAAGGCGGTTGCGGCAGTATAAATAATAGAAAGAAGTAAGTTTAATATGCAGAATCAAGAAGCACTTATACAATTAACTTGTTTGATATATCCTTGTCTGAACATGAATTCCTCGTCCATTATTTATATTGTTGTGTTTGTGGAGCTTTGGTTGTTTAGGTTACCATGCAGAGAGTGTGTGCATCCCAAGTGAGCGTGAGACACTTATGAAGTTTAAGAATAATCTGAATGATCCTTCAAATAGGCTTTGGTCTTGGAATCATAATCATACCAACTGTTGCCACTGGTATGGAGTCCTCTGCCACAACGTCACTTCCCATCTTCTTCAGCTTCACCTCAACACTTCACTTTCTGCTTTCGATCATGACTACTATGGCTACGGTTGGGAAGCTTATCGAAGATCCCAATGGACTTGGAAGAAGATCCTCATGCCCACAAAGTCATATCAAGTATATGGTCCCGCCAATTATCAAGCAGTGGATCATATGATTGACGCCCAAGTAAATTGAACAAATTAAAGCTGCAGAAATCAATTTTCAATGATCTGTCATTGCTTACTTAAGCTATGGATAATTACTTGATTTATGTCTCATTACACAATTTTGGAAGATCAGCTGGTAAAAATGTATAATAAAATTTATTGTGGATTAAAATAATGCGGTGTTTGATTTTGTGAGGTCCTTAAGTGGCAAACATATGGTGTGATCCACAAGTTCCGTAACAATTCAAAATAGAAGGTTGAATTGCTCTAGGAATCCTATCATCTTACAAGATTTAACATTTTCAATCTGTGATTCTTTTTTACATGGGTGTCAATCATAGTATATGGTGGTTAACAAGTTGCATTTAGCAAGAATTTCTTGAGTTGCTTCTAATCAATTCTCATGCCATTTTATTAATGTCTTATGGCTAACAGTTGGGGCAAAAATTGATATTACCCCATTGAGAAATATATCTCTAGGATGATGACTGTCCACAATTATCCAAAACACTTCAGTGCAACAAAAACTCAATATCCATCTGCTGGAAGGAACGATCAGTTTCTAACTCGAGCAATCATGGTATATGGGAGTTCGCTGACTATTTTCCACAATGTCAGAATCTCCTATTTGACCCCATGTTCAAACTCGATTAAAACAAATGCCCTTGGCATCTTTGACCACAAATGAAGAATAGTTGCAGAAATTTGGAAATGGAATCTTAAGGTTTGGGTTAAGGGTTTGTAAAATATAGGTATTTAATTTGCGATACAAATGTCATATTATATCGTAGGAGAGGCAAGACGAAGGCCACATAATCAAGAAAGTTAACTATTTAAGCTAACATAAAACTTGGTGAGAACCTATGGATTGCAAACAAGCAGGGAAGTATCAAGTGAGTTTTTTTTTTTTTTTCACATGAATGAAAAATAAATATTAACCATTAGATTTGATCATGAATGGTCAAATTAAAATCTAGGACAAGTGTAAAATTACTTACATAAATCAATGGTATCTAATTTAATTGGTTGAACAGGTGCATAAATTATTGTAAAATTCTCTAGTAATTATCTTTGATTTCTATGGATAAAAAACTTACATAAACTTATTTTTATTATCCATTTAATTTTAGTGTTCCATTGAATCAATATCAACCTGGATAAATTCATAAAAAGGTATAGATTTTGTTATTATCAAGGGTATATGTATTGGAAGGAAGGTGTAAAGTTTTTTGGCAGGGCTAAATCTCTTATGGGTAATATTTTCATTTTTTTTCTATGATCATGATCAAATAACATTTTGACTTTTCTTTATATAGGTTTTCAGAATAAGAGGGTTTAGTGGTAATTAATATTGAAATCAATAGATTTTATGACAGTCCAATGATGATTTTAATAAGAAATTTTTTTAGGTAAATTGGATCCGAGATACCAACTAAGAGTAGGGTAGACTTCTTGAGAGCATTTACAAAAACTAAGATAACCTCAAGACACAAAGAATACTTAGAATGATATTTATAAATTACCCATCTCAAATGATATTTGAATTGGAGTTATTACCCCTTGATAAATTACATATCCTTAAAAATCTCGTTTTTGTCGGTAATAACTCCAGAGTGTTCTATGTCATGCGATAGGGGCAACAAGTCTGTGGTATTCAGATCAGCTTCAGCCGTATCAGTTGTAATTCTTGATATCCTTCCTGAAGAATCAGAGGCATTGAAGTTGGCTTCGTCTCTCAAATTAATATCAAGCAACAAATTCTGAAGTTTTAGATCAAGCTCTGCCACAGATGAATTAGTTTCCTTTTTCTTTGGTTTTCTTTTCTGAATATTTTGTTTCTTCCGTTGAGCTTTTCTTTCCTCGAACTCCAAAATCTTCTCACGACAAGCACTGTAGATGATTAATAATGAGACAATGATGAAAGGCACCCTAAACAAAAAGTTATCTTATATACCCACCAGCCTTCTTGAATTTGAACTGTTCTAAAAGATACTTGGTATAGATGCAGCAATAAACCAAACAGCATACTAACTCAAGTTGCAAGCAAAAAATAAGCAAAATATACATTTGATAAGAATCAGATAAAACATTTCCTTTCTGTGTTTTAGGGAGTAAAGTATGTTCATGAATTATGAACTTACATTACCTTTCTATAAGATCTGCAGGTACTATTGAAGTTTCAAGTCCATCCATTCCTTCCCAAGAAACCTCGTAGCATTCTCTCCCTTGAACTCTTCGGCTCTTAATGATTTCTGACACAGGACACTTCACAGGGATCTGTGATCGGATATAATATAAATAAGATTCTTGTATATATCCAGGTTCAAAAATAAGGAGCCTGTAGATAAAATTTATGTTCACTAATAATAGTAATGGCATTATAGAAACTCGATGAATGGAAGATTTCCCTGTTTATTGATGATACACTGAATGCAGTAGAAGCTACTGTAAATCAATGATCATCGAAGAATTGAACCAATGTTATACATTACCAAAATAGAAAATGTGTAGCATACTTACATTACTTAATAATCAAATGGACAGCTTTGATAGATAATAAACATGTGAAAGAGAACATAAGTTATCAAAATGCCACGCGATTCTAAGCATGAACATAATTTAGCTTTTTTCTAATATACTAATTTAGCTGATATTATATTTTCAGATAGCGGATATAATTGGTTCATGACATGGTATCAAAACATGCATGATTAATAGCATGTTTGAATCTAACTCCATGATCCACATTGTCCAAGAAATTTGAGTCAAAATTTTAAAAATGACACAAAAGCAAGTATTTTTTGCTTCAATTTGACGTGCATTCACAACAATGAACACCAAACCAAACGGGCACTAAGTGGTCTAGAGTTTGATCATTGTTACCCCCATTTTTCTAATAAAAAGTAGAATTTCAAAACAAGGTAGGTGAGCATTTACATTATTTATGCTTCAATCCAAAAGGTTTTGGTGTTTTACTAGTGGAAAGGGACATGTAAGAGACTCAATAATTCACACCTTAAAGTTTGCATTTATTATGTACAAATACAGTTAATAACCTATAAATCAAATCCTGATACGTTTGTTGACAAAATTCTTTTAAAAACATTAAAACCTCTCTTCTATGTCAAATATTAAGTGTATTATTACATAATTTGGACAGATAATATGTCCCTAATTCTCTGAAAAGTTTACTTTTATAGTAACACTAGAGCAGTGCCATAAACTGTTTTCTAGTTTGAGAAGGAAACCTGTCAGAAAAAATAATCAACTGCAACTTTCAATTCAAGTAATGTGAATTGAATACTCCGAAGACGGTAATATCCCCACACTTACAAGTTACAATGACAAATGTTGAACATTTTTCATGTGACATACAGACATTTACCCCCTTAACTAAAAAAAAAAAGACGATAAAAAATATCAAATTAAATTGTAGTGAAAAATGAAACTATTAATTTTAATTAAAGAAAATACTACTTATTTATTCCTTCCAACAATCAAATATTTTCTCATTACCAACTTGTCTCATTAATCTCTTATTTACTACTAATTGTTACTTGTAGTTAAGTGTGTTAGATTCATGGGTTAACAATGAGTCATGCATGTAATTAATAATCATTAATGTCATATTTTTTTATCATTTGAAGTGGAGTATTCATTTTTTCTCTTAATATTATTTTATCCTTCACAAAATTCAAATAAGATACTTTATTTGAGAGGATGAATTCAGAATCACTCAAACTAATGAGTTAAGGACTTATTGGTTATTAACATCGAATTAAAACTAGTTTTATGTATTTTGTTTTTATAAATTAAAGACTAATACTTGCTTATTGTCATTATTCAAAAAAGAAAAAAGGTTAAAAAGAAAAGAAAAGTGAGTGGGAAAGACACACTCGAGTCGAGCGGGAGTCAAAGCTGGAAGTCCAAAGTTTCTGGAACTCAAACTAGTAGTGTGGGTGTGGAACAGGACAAGGGGGTTTCTGTGAAGGACTATTTGGTGGACAAACTGAGGCCTGGTGATGAAGACAGGGCTCTCTCTGAAGTGATATCAGAGACTCTGCACAAGAAGGAACTGCCCCCAGTGGAAGTTACTGAAGAAGGTGTGAGAAAGGTGGTTTCTGATGCTGTGCATAAGAGAGACGATGATCCTGAGGGAAAAATGGAACATCAAAGAATACTGGGAAAGGTAACTGAGTCAGAGGAAGTGAAGAGAAGGTTAGGAGGTGAAAGTGTGGTGACAGAGAAAAAGTACCAAGAGATGTATGTGAATAGTCCGGGGAAAGGTGTGGTTGATAAGCTTAAAGGTATGGTTGGGACATGGTTTACCAACCCAGCAGAGAATCAATCTTCACAAGGTAAATAACAATGAATAGTAGCTCTAGTTGTCTCCATGAGGTTTCTCTTGTTTGATCAATGCCTTTTGAAAATTTTACTTATTTCTAAATTAGTTGATTGTATTCTTTTACCATACTTCTCTGACTAATTCTTTTGTTACTCTTCACATTCTGCTTGAGTTTTGCAGCTAGACAAAGATATTTTGTATCGATATTAAAATTTATTATCTCTCTATTTGTTTATTATATTTGCCTTGTAACAGTTTTTCGATTTTCTTATCTTGGAAGAAGTGTTTTGAGAAACAAACGAAATTATGATTATGTATGTTTCTGTTAGTCTTAAGACTTGATTCCAAGATGGATCGCAGTTATTTGTTTACTTGTTTTGGTCATGCTTACATATTTTTCTATATGTTTCTTTTTTTTTTCATTTTGTAAGAACTGTTTAAAAAAAAGTGGAGTAATTTTTATCCTAGTGGTTTTAGACTTCAGTCCAAGATGAGTTACAATTTTTTTTTTTACTTTATTTTGGGTATGCTATTTTTTACTGAAGCAAAGTGCCACATTAATTTTGAATTTGTGGTTTGCATGGGCCGAAGATTCATCTATGAATTATGAGGCAGGAAGGGCAGAAGTGGAACAAGTTAACCAAGGTGCAGCAGGTGAAAGAAGGCAGCAGGAGTCATCTAATTGAAGAAGTGCTTTGAAGGAGTCTTTGCTTTGGGTGATTGTGTAGATTTTCTTAAAAGCTGTTTCAATATCTGTGTGTCTAGTTCTTTGTTGGAAGAAAGTTAGGATGTTCAAGTCACAGTAAACTAAAAATTTGTGTTTTTTTTTAATGTTTATGTAAATATCCAATTTTATTCGGGTTTATTTTTATATTTTATATAAAAATATTAAAAATATTTTTTGAGAAAAAGAAAAGAGAAAAATTATAGAAGATTTGACAGTTACAAGAAGACTTGGCATCAGAAAACTGTAGTAATGGTGATTCAATTGAGAAAAAAAAATATTACTAAAAGATAAGATCATTTAAAATATTTTTGAGAAAAAAGAAAAAAAGAAAAATTATAGAAGATTCTTTTAAATAAAAATAATTAAAATATTTTAGAGAGAGAAAAAAGAAAAATCATAGAGGATCTGAAAGTTACGAAATTGATCATCAGAAAACTGGAGTAATGGTGATTCAATTGAGCAAAAAATAAAATATTAGTAAAAGCTAACGTCATTGAAGTTGTAAGTCTAAAGACAAGGAGATCGTGGTATAATGGAATCCTAAGTTGTTGTTGGATTTTAAAAGAAGAGACGCACTAGCATACAAGGAGAATTCTGTGAAGGGAAACCCATAGAAAGATTGTTTTTTCGCAATTTTTTCAATGGATGATTATGATGCTATAAGATCAGGTCTTTGTTCTTTTTGCGCTCTATAAGATCAGGTTTGTTTGTTTTTTTTTTCTTTTCTCTCGTTCATTTGTTGTTATGTTTGGCTTTTTTTATTTAATTTTTGGTTTCATGAATTCGTGTATGTATGCTATCCAAATGTTTGTTTTTTGTATAAAATAAGTATACACATTTCGACCGCATGTTTACATTCATATTGTGGGTTAAAAAGCATATTTTTTACCTGCTTATTGGTCCCGATAAATTTCCGTATATAAAATAGTAAGATCGAGTGTCGAGTTTACAAGAACTTTAACTGTATCCAGAGTTTGTATATGTTCAATTTTAAGTAGTCAATAAATTAAAATTGATATTTGTCAAATAATGATACGGAATATAAAATTTGACATAAATGAAGATAATTAAGCATAGTACATTAAAGAGATAGAATACAAACACTCAGAGGTGGGTTGTCAGTTGAAGTAGAATTACAGAATATGTTGAGACTCAACCTATCAAAATTACTCTTGATGCAACATTAAGGGTTTTTTACTATTTAACGTTATTTTGATTATTACCTTCATCCACTAACATACCCTAATCATGATTTCTCATGTGAAAAAGTTTAAATTACCAAATTTCACTCCTAATCCCTTAAGAGCTATATGAAATAATTTGCTTTAAGAATAAAGATGTATAATAAATAAGGTAAAATAATATCATTCTATTCCTAAACATGAATTACCTAGATGTTCTTTTCAAGTTCATAGGAAATAAACATTTTCCAATGCATAAACCCTATAACACTACATGAGAATAGGTAATCAAGCTATAAACATGATATTAAGCACAGAAAAGATAATAATATTAAAATAACATTAAATAAATAGTTAGAATCATTACATCAAGAGTGTTTAATAGTTGAACTCCCAACAATGGGTGATTTAGCCTCTCATTGTCATGAGAGGGTTACTAATACAAAAAGAAAGCAAGAGGTGTGAAAGAAAATGGAGGAAAGGGTCCCAAGTGAATGGATTTTCTCTCTTCTCTCATGTCTTGGCTTCTCAATTTTGGTCCCACTAAAGAATTGCTTGATTTTTCCTTTCTTTTTCCTTTAAAATGAAGCACAATCATGTTTTGTGATATTGATCAAGCGCTAAGCCAGCATGTGCTCGCGAAGCGCACATGCAAAGTCCATCTGACATAAGTGAATGTGCGTTAAGCCGCAAGGTGCAGGCTAAACCGCAGATGCGTACTAAGCCGCCACATACAGGCTAAGCTGTAGATGCACACTAAGTCGTCGTATGCACGCTAAGCATGACCTCCAAGTTGGCTCCTCGCGTTGAGCGGTTGTTGACGCGCTGAGCGAGCTGCTCCAGTTCTTCAACCATATTGCAGACCTCCTACTGTGTAATTCTATAAAAAAAAATACACTAAAAAATACTATAAATTTGATAACTTTAGCATTTATTGGACAAAAACTCAGAAGAAATTAAATTTCTAATGTTCTAACACAAAAGAAGCAATAAAAGAGAGGAAAATTAGATAATTGTTATGTGATTTAAACATTTAAATTACGTAAGCATATCAATTAACAGATTATACGTGGAAAAAAGTTTTTTTAAAATAAAAACAATGTTGTATTTGCCCATTTCTTCTCTCTCTTATCTATCTCTCCATCACCCTTCATCTTCCTCATATCCCACCACTGTGCCACTGATGGTGTTTCATTTTTTCCCTGGTGGTTGGACTAAATGAAAACAAAATAGATGAAAGAATAGATATGAACCAACAAAATCTTAATATCAAAACATTAAACCACAAAATCGAGAAAAGAACAATGTTTGGTTGGCTTCAGTAGGTTTCATGGCTGGATTCACATTTGGATTTCATGTGGGATTTCACAATGAGGTTTGTTGTGAGTTGGGGCTCATTGGGTTTTGCAACGGTGGTGGCAGTGGAGATCACAGTCGTTGGGTTTTATGACCGGTTGCGATTGAGATCATAGTTGGGTTCCTACCAATATTTCTACACTATGAATAAAGATAAAGAAATTTCTACACTATGAATATTTGAAATTAATTAAGATTAGCTAAATTCATCTAAATAACAATATGCATAAAGATAAAGAAAATTAAGGAAGGAAATAAAAGAAAAAATTAAGGGAAAATTTTTTGTTTGGGAATTTTAACAAACACTTGTGTATGCAAAGTAAATTGAGATTAAATCAATGAAAAAATTGTTCGGGTTTAATTTTATTGGAGTTCATATCACGTAATCACTACACATTTATATTTAATAAAGATTATATTATCATTAACCTACCATATTATCTTAACTTTAATTTCTTAAGTGAAGAGAGCTAAATCCCTTGATTAAACTATCAATCCTTTGGATTAGCATAATCAAACAATTTGCATTAAGACAAAGTGTTTATTGATGCTCAACTATCCCTAGACATAAAAATTATTGGGTGTTCTATCCAATTCGCAACTTAATGGAATTTTTCTATTACAATTGAATGAAAAATCATGCAAACAGGTGCAAGCCAAAAACACATATTAGGCATAAAAGAGAAACAATTACAATGTTTTATTGAATAAAAAAAAGTAGTTATTACATGGAAGAAGAAACAATTACATTAAACTCTAAGAGAAGATTAGTTCATGACAATAAAAAAACATGAGATATACATCACATAAATGTCTTAAAATGACACAAAAATCTAAGAATACATGATAATTATTGATCATCTAAAATTAACTTAGGATAAAAAAAAGTAACATATTAAAATTTTATAGGAATGAAAATGATATATTTTAGTCTATTTTTTTTAATGCTTGACATAACTCTCAACATTTGTTGTCAGTCATAAAAAAACTTTGACATGGTTTTGATGGAGTGGCCTATGGTTCCTGTTGAAAAAGTGGGGCCTTGATATGGATTTGGTGGAGTTGTCTACGGTTTGTCTAGAAGATAATTTTTTTTCTTTTATTTTATTTTGAATAATAAAAATTTGATAATTTAAAATTAATTATAATTTCAAATTGCATGTAATAGAAGCCTTGAATTTAATAATGCTAGACTTTTTATTGTTTACTTAACACACGTGTAATGAAAGGATTGATTTAATTAATGGTTAAATTTGAAGACTCATTATTAAACCAAATTTTATTACCTTTATTGTAAACTATTAATGTTTTTTATAAAAATATTAATATTTACTTAAAATAAAATTTTCATTAATTTAAGCAATTCTATAAGTTAAACAAAGAAAATAAAATGTTTCTTATTTTAGTATTTGGCACAAGAATAAATTACATTTCTTTGTAGATTATTTAAGTTATCGTATGAATTATTTTTTAAGAATATTATATTGAAGTGAGTATTTTTATGATTGCTTAAATTTGGCACTTAAAATTATTTAAAAAGTAAAATGGA
Source organism: Glycine max (assembly GCF_000004515.6). NCBI lineage: Eukaryota > Viridiplantae > Streptophyta > Magnoliopsida > Fabales > Fabaceae > Glycine > Glycine max. The sequence continues at coordinate 35,685,494 of NC_038252.2, forward strand.
AATTAAAATTATGCTGCTCCTATTATTTAAGCTGACAACTTGTAAAGAAAATAAAAAATATGATACTAATTTTTATGATAAAAAAATAATAATATTCAATAAATTGTATATTTATTTTTCTCTTCTATCACTATTCTTAAAATATCACCACATAAGTAAATGAAATTCAGGAAAAGATTTTAATATATGAAGACTTGTGGTCTAAAAATTAAATAGCTAGGACCATAGATAAATAATTTCAAAAACATGCCACACTTCTAGTAGATCATATCCTCTAATTTACATTTTAAGTTAAATGTGATCTACAATACGTGAAGAAATTTGGACCAAGACTTATAAAAGGAAAAACTATGATTCAATAATTATGATAGACCAAGTTAAACAAGCATTTTACATTTTTTTGTATCTCACTAATTAATTTTTAATGAAAAAGAAAATACTATGCAGGTTAAAATACAATTAGAAATAGACGACATAACAATTTTTCCAATTAATGACAATGAAAATTAGTCTTTTTTCATATATAAGAAGAATATTATTTTGTGAATTAAAAAATGGATCAAAATAAAATAGCTAGATAGGAACGAAATAGTCTTTTTTTATATAGATTTTTTAACCGAAATAATTTTTAAATTATATCCTTTTTTCTATAATTGATGTATTCATCATTAATTTTTTCCTTGCTTACTTAATTCTAAACATTTGTAGTCAATGATAAGGAACTTGATATGAAGGTAATGTGGTGACCTATGGTTCAAGTTGAAGAAGTGGGGGGACATTGACATGAACTTGGTGGAGTGGCCTATGGGCTATGGATGAAGTTGAAGAAGTCAGAGACCTTAATATGGGTGGACTTTGTGGAGTGTCCTAAGGTTAAAGATGAAAAAATGGAGGACCTTGACATGGACTTGATGGAGTAGTCTATGGTTCAAGTTGGAAAAGTGGGGACCTTGATATGGATTTGGTGGAGTGGCCAGCGGTTTCTCTAGGAGAAAATTTTGTTTTCATTTCTTTTATTTTGAATAATAAAAATTTGATAGTTTAAAATTAATTATGGGTTCAAATTGCAAGTAATAAAATATTTGAATTTTATAATGCAAGACTTTTTGTTATATACTTAACACAGGTGTAACAAAAGAACTGATTTAAATAATAGTTAAAATTTGAAGACGAATTAAGCTAAATTTAGTTACCTCTGATGTAAATTACTCAAAGATTAAAAAAATTATTAATATTTTTTTGAGATAAATTTTTCATTGATTTAAGCAATTATATACGGTAAATTAAAATAAAAAATGTTTCTTATTTTAGTATTTGGCACAAGAATAAATTATATTTCTCTATAGATTGTTTAAGTTATCGTATGAATTTGTTTTTTTTTAGAATATTAAATTGAACGTGAGTATTTTTATGATATTTTAAATTTGACACTTGCAATTATTTAAAAAGTGAAATGGAAATTAAAATTATGTTTCTCCTCTTATTTAAGTTGATAACTTGTAAAAAATACAAAATACGATACCAATTTTTGTAGAAAAAAGTTAATATTCTTTTTCACACTTCTTTTTATATAACTAAGTAATTTTTATATGATAAAAAAATAATATTCAGATTTAAATACAATTAGAAATACATGATACAACAACCTTTCCAATTGATGACAATTAAATTTAGTCTTTTTTCATATATAAGAGAATATTATTTTGTGAATTGAAAAGTTGATCAAAATTAAATAGCTAGATTGGAACGAGATAATCTTTTTTTTATATAGATTTTTTTAAACTGAAATGGTCTTTAAAGTACACCCTTTTCCTATAATTGATTTATTAATCAATTATATATTTTTTCCTTGCTTGACTTAACTCGCAATAATTGTTGTCAATGACGAACTTGATATGAAGGTAATGGAGTGACCTATGGTTAAAGTTGAAGAAGTCAGACCATAACATGGCTGGACTTTGTGGAGTGCCCAAAGGTTCAAGATCAACAAATGGAAAACCTTGAGATGGACTTGATGGTGTGAGCTTTGGTTTAGAAGACAAATTTTCTTTTACATTATTTTTAGTTTGAATATTGAAAATTTGATAATTTAATATTAATTAAGGGTTGGAATATCATGAAATAGAAGACTTGATTTTTTCTTTTTTTAAAAATATTGGACTTTTACTGTTTTCGTAACAAAAGTTTAACGAAAGGATTGATTAAATAATAGTTAAAATTCAAAGTTTAATGATACCAAATTTTCATTTAAGCAGTTCTATAGGGTAAATTAAAATAAAGTGATTCTTATTTATTTTTGTAAAAAAAAAGCTGTACCAAAAAGAATGTTATTTATTTTAGTATTGAGCACAAGAATTAATCATATTTCTTTGTTATTAATTTTTTTTATGAATTTAGTGTACATAGGAATTTTAAAAAAAGAGATAGATACAGTAAATGCATAATTTTTCGTATTCTAAGAATTAATTCGGGAGAATTGGATAATTAAGTCGATAATTTAAAAAAGCCAGCGTAAAAAAAGAAGTGAATTAAAATGTTAAAAAAATATTTTAGTATTTGTCACAATAATAAAAAAACGTAAAAAATAATGAAAGTGAAAAAAAAGGCTTAAAATATAATTGTTGTCTTTTTTTAATATGTTATTTTAGTTTTTTTATTTTTAATTGAAATATTTTATCTCTTATTTTTAAAAAATCTTGTAATTTTAGTCTTTTTATTTTTCAATTGAGATATTTTTAAAAAATATGTCATTTTAGTCCATTTGATCAAATTCTTGTTTTTAATTAGGATATTTTGTCCTTTAAAAGTTATTTTGAAGAAACCAAGAAATACAATAAATTTTATTGATTTTAATAAAATAATTATTTCCTATTCTAAGAATTAAGTCAGAGAATTGGATAATAAAGTCAATAATTAAAAAAAGGAAACGCCAAAAAAAAAAAAAAAGACACTTGCATCAGTATAAAGGAAACCGTTCTAAGAAGTGAATTAAAATATTAAAAAAATATTTTAGTATTTGGCACAATAATAAAAAAGGTAAAAAATAATGAAAGTGAAGAAAAAAACAGGCAGGGCAGCAGTATAAATAATAGAAGTTTGATGATTTATATGCAGAAGCAACAACTACACTTGTTTTCTATATATTCTTGTGTGATCATGAATTCCTCCTCCATTTATATTCTTGTCTTTGTCCAGCTTTGGTTGTTAAGCTTACCATGCAGAGAGAGTGTGTGCATCCCAAGTGAGCGTGAGACACTTTTGAAGTTTAAGAATAATCTCAATGATTCTTCAAAATCTTGACTTGTCTGGAAATTCATTCTCATCTTCTATACCTGATTGCCTATACGGTCTTCATCGTCTCAAGTCTTTGGAAATTCATTCCAGCAACTTGCATGGGACTATTTCTGATGCCCTGGGAAATTTGACTTCTCTTGTTGAACTTCATTTGTCAAACAATCAACTTGAAGGAACCATTCCAACTTCTTTGGGAAATTTGACTTCTCTTTTTGCACTTTATTTGTCATATAATCAACTTGAAGGAACAATTCCGACTTTTTTGGGAAATCTCCGCAACTCAAGGGAGATAGATTTAACAATTCTCAATCTCTCTATTAATAAATTCAGTGGAAATCCATTTGAAAGTCTTGGATCACTCTCTAAATTGTCATCTCTTTGGATTGATGGCAATAATTTTCAAGGAGTTGTCAAGGAAGATGATCTCGCAAATCTTACAAGCTTGACAGTGTTTGATGCATCAGGGAACAATTTCACTTTAAAAGTGGGTCCTAATTGGATTCCTAATTTTCAACTTACCTTTTTGGATGTGACATCATGGCAGATAGGTCCCAACTTTCCATCGTGGATTCAGTCACAAAACAAACTTCTATATGTTGGACTGTCTAACACAGGGATTTTAGATTCTATTCCCACTTGGTTCTGGGAAGCACATTCTCAGCTTTTGTATTTAAACCTCTCTCATAATCATATCCATGGTGAGCTTGTGACTACAATAAAAAATCCAATATCTATCCAAACTGTTGATCTAAGCACAAATCACTTATGTGGTAAATTACCCTATCTTTCAAATGATGTGTATGACTTAGACCTTTCAACCAATTCATTCTCTGAATCCATGCAAGATTTTTTATGTAACAATCAGGACAAGCCAATGCAATTAGAATTTCTCAATCTTGCATCAAATAATCTGTCAGGAGAAATACCTGATTGTTGGATTAATTGGCCATTTCTAGTGAAAGTGAATTTACAAAGCAACCATTTTGTTGGGAACATCCCCCCATCCATGGGTTCCTTGGCAGACCTGCAGTCTTTACAAATTCGTAACAACACACTCTCCGGAATATTTCCTACCAGTTTGAAGAAGACTGGCCAATTGATATCCTTGGATCTTGGAGAAAATAATCTTTCAGGATGTATTCCAACATGGGTTGGAGAAAAGCTCTCAAATATGAAAATCCTCCGCCTTCGATCAAACAGTTTTTCCGGTCACATTCCTAATGAAATATGTCAGATGAGTCTTCTTCAGGTTTTAGACCTTGCAAAAAATAATTTTTCTGGCAATATACCCAGCTGTTTCCGTAACTTGAGTGCCATGACACTAGTGAACCGGAGTACACATCCCGGTATCTATTCTCAAGCACCAAATGATACACAATTCTCTTCGGTATCAGGTATAGTTAGTGTGCTACTATGGCTAAAAGGAAGAGGAGATGAGTATGGAAACATTCTGGGTTTGGTAACAAGTATTGATCTGTCAAGTAACAAATTATTAGGAAAAATTCCTAGAGAAATCACAGATCTAAATGGATTGAACTTTTTGAACTTGTCCCACAACCAATTGATTGGTCCTATTCCAGAAGGTATTGGTAATATGGGATCGTTACAAACCATTGATTTTTCGAGGAATCAAATTTCTGGTGAAATCCCTCCAACCATTTCTAATTTGAGCTTTTTGAGCATGCTAGACGTGTCTTATAATCATTTGAAGGGAAAAATTCCAACAGGAACTCAATTGCAAACCTTTGATGCCTCCAGCTTTATTGGCAACAATCTATGTGGTCCACCACTGCCCATAAACTGCAGCTCCAATGGGAAAACTCATAGTTATGAAGGAAGTCATGGGCATGGAGTGAATTGGTTTTTTGTTAGTGCGACAATTGGATTTATTCTGGGATTCTGGATAGTGATTGCTCCTTTGCTGATTTGTAGATCATGGCGGTATGCCTATTTTCATTTCCTTGATCATGTGTGGTTCAAACTTCAATCTTTTCGCTCAGGTATTATCATTGTTTAGTGTTGCTTAGAATACACCGATGTTATCATTGTATTGGCAGGTTGATTAATTTGTAGTCATTACTATCTTTTTTTTTTTTTTTCAAATTTGAGAGCCTTATTTAAATTCTGTTTTTGGATGTAAAGAGGGAGAGTAGCTGAACGTAAAGAGGGGAAGGATAGGAGGTGTGGGGAAATGAAACTAAGGATAACCAAGTAATTTCAAATGCTTTGGTAGTCTCAATAGCATTTTTGGTAGTGACAATAGTAGCCCATATATATATAAATGATTATATGTGTGATACAACAAAATGCAGGATAGATAAAACAACCCATACCAACTATACAAATTACAAGTTAATTATTACTTTTACATATTTTGATGTACAATAAACAGCACCAACACAAAAATGTTATATTTACTAGTAGCAGTAGTAATTAACTAGTTTTTTATATATAAAAGTGGTAATTAACAACTCTTTCATCACACATATGGACCCCTCCAAATACAATCTTTTTTTTTTTCACAGTAAAGGGAATCTGCCGTCAATTCAGTTCTCACTATCAGATTTAATTAAACCACTGCTCTAACGAGGCACATATCATGTTAATAAATATAGTATTTTCAATGAAAAATTCAAATAAAATATCTCAATAAATAATATACATGCACTTACACATAAAAATGTTATTTAAACCCTGAACTGAACACACAATGATATATGATTATAAATTGTCTAATAAATTATAAGTTTTGTCTTTCATGTATGCACAGGTGTGTTTCTTCCCAAATTGTGCAAATGCTCGTCGACAAATGGGTGAGATCAAAAGCTCAGGTATGGTGGCTCCAGGACCTGTGCACTCTCTTCAATTCACCTCAATTTCTCCACAACCTTTTGATGCTATGGAGCTCTCAGATGAACCTGCCGTTTCTCCATTCCCGCAATACTAAGTAGTAGTATTTTTCTTAATGCTTACAAGAAATAATTTAAATGAGTGTATTTTGATGCTTAATGCGTGTTTAGTTTGTAATAAGGATGTTGCGCTACACACCAATATGGAATGTGTCATTAATTTATGTATTCTGTTTTGTACAAAATTTTAATGCTGGAAGTGGTCTCTCGGACTCTTCCCATTGAAAACCAGTGTAGCCAGCTTTCATTATTTTTGGTTAATATATATAAATTGTTCTTTAGTACTGATTGGTCTGAATAGAGTGACAGATTCTAACTCTTTAAATGAATGGTTAAGAATTTGAATTTTATCAACTTTTAGTTCTTCATCCTTCTACGAATTTTATTATTAGTATCTCAATTATCTTTTGGGCGGTCTTAATCTATATTTCTGTTTGTCATTGCTTAGTCACTTTCATAAAAAAAAAAAAAAAATCACTGTTAAACGATGTAATAATCATATGATTTCTTACTTGGGTTATGACCTAAAAATCATGTGATAAAATTTTAAGGTATTACAAATATTTTGTCAGTGTAAAACTGCTAAATATTTAAAATTTTGACAAAAAAGAAGAAAAAGGATGTATAATAAACAAAATCAATAATTCACAATACACAAATTAACCTTATAGCATGTTATTATTATATCAAAACCTTTTTTTTTTGGTACCTTTCAATTTGTCATTCAAGTCTAGAAGGACCTATGTGTGGACATCTAAAGGACTCCATTTATGGGTGAAAAATTTCAAAATTTGTTTATCGTACAGAGCAGGATTTTATATAAATATACAAGTGGAGTTACTATTATCACTGCGTGCCATCAATGTTATTCACAATACCCACGTGGGTAGAAAATTAGGAAATTCCAGAACCATTTTATTTTTTATGGAAATATAATTTTGTTATACAAGTATATAATAGAATCATATTTTTGTGACATTGTTGGGGACATAAGTTTTTTACTACAAAACTGTATTTTCGTTATTATAATAAAAGGGATGTAAAGTAAAATGCAACCGAGATACAATTCTATTATTGTTATAATAAAGGAGTGTAAAACAAGGTAATGAGAAAAGGATTTTATTTTAATTATTGAATATACACCCAATATAATCTTGATTTCGTTTCAATTTAATTATTTTACAACCCCTTTATTCCGTGTATATTTTAATAAACAAAACCATGTTTCCATTTAGACCATTGTCACCCTCCATCCCTTTCCAGTCTTTCTTCTTGCTCCCTTAACTTGCACATCCCCTCCCCACTTCTTTCATTTTCAGCAAGCGTCACACAAATCTCTGCCACTCGTGGCGCAATGCCATCTCTACACTGTGCAGCAATCTGACTCAAAGGAAAAAGTGGAGTCGTCATCATCTGAATAGCTCAAGCAACTTCCATGGTGGTGGCATCTCACTCTCTTTACCTTCCTTAACCAGAAATGGAAAAATGACTAAAAAGAAAAGAATCATGACCGCAACACACAACTGCAAAGGACAATAATAGCCCCATATATAAGTGATTATATGTGTGATACAACAAAATCCAGGATAGATAAAACAACAAACCATACCAATTATACAAATTACAATTAAGTTAATTATTATTTTTACATATTTTGATGTACAATAAATAGCACCAACACAACAATGTTATATTTACTAATATATTTTTTAATATTAACTATTTTAATACAATTAATACTGTTATTTGAACAACATAGACATTATCTTCATTTTCTTTCCTTCACCGTCTTCACCCATCTTTCTTTGTTATAAAAAATGTAACAATTACAGTAAAAGTTAATTTCTTAAGAAACATGCTTCATTTAGCTTATTTTAAAAATTAATGTAATAACATTTTTATCAGTTGTAAATAAAGAAGAGTATTTATTCTAAAATGAATTATATAAACATACACTTAGTATTGGATATGACTTTACACTCCATGTAAAACAAATTCAATAAACGACACCTGAATCTTTTGTTCATAAATTTAGGGACATTACATGAAAGGTGCATAGATTTTTCCTAGTAGTGTCACAGTCCTACTATTGTACGTATCCCGCTTTTTTCTCCTTTTCAGAATGATAGATACCACCACGCTTTTTGTTTCTGGTTCTATACTCCTTTCAGGACAGATTCCTCCATGAACAGTGCTATTTGGCCAAAGAGTGTTAAGTAGGTACGTATAAAAAACAATTCGACACGCAAATTTCCAAACAGAGCACTAAATTAAATGGAAAATATTACATACCAGGATATAACTAAATTTGGGTTTAAACGCGGGTGATCTACCACTGACTAATAAGATTTTAAAAAACAGTTTGCCATTGCAATTTCTACTTGATCATGATTTACTAAACATATTCTTTGAGGAGTCTTCGTAATTGCAACATGACAATAATTAATTATGCCTGTATCAATTATATCTGTCCCTAGTATTTTCCAATACAGAAAGTCACGAGAAAACTATAACAACTACTGTGGCCATAGTTTAAAAGCTACATTGACGTTCTAAAAGTAGGTGAAAGCATGCAGGTGATGCAACACAAACCTTGGGGTGGGGTCGATCCAATTCAGATGGCTATGACTAGGAGGATGGTCTAGCTATAGGCCCAAAATGTTTGAACTTTGAATCTACAATATTTGGGCATATATATGTGTACTCTTCCAAAACAAAACAATTATTTTATATTTTTATCATGTAATATTCATCTCTCTTTTAAACTATTAATACATATACCTTGAGTGAGTTTATCAGATGTGCATCAAGCATTTTTTTTTTTCTGTGGCCGTGCAAGATCTTTTACAGTTGCTGATGTGTGTAATTATAACCACCGCCATGATTGGTATGAGCCTCTATCTAATGTTAAAGTAAATCTTTTCTGCCTTTGATGAGTGTTTAATTGACTCAATATAATTGTTGTAGATATAAACAATTGTACTTCATTATAAAGAGTTTTTATCTGCAAGTAACACGTTTAATCGTAAAGTAAATAGTATATACGTACTCCGAATAATGGTGGAAACAAAATTAACAATGATCGACATGGTAGTTACCGGACTAATAATTTAATAGTATGAATAACACAACAATTGATTCTGGGGGAAATAAAATAAAGTGAAAAAACTTGTGTAAAAGACAGATACACTTTGATAAGGGAATCTAAATTGTTTAACAAAACATGAAACCATATTCGACTTAGCTGGAATTATGGTTAGAGTAACATGCAAGTAACTTTGTTACTTTGATTTTGATGTTACTCCACACTGGAAAAATGATATAATAACATAACAAGCATAATTAATTAGATTTATTTATTTTACACAAAGAATCAATTTTTAATTTTGTTATATGTTGTAATATATAATTTATAATATCAAGAGTCTAATCCATTTGATTCAACAGACTATACGTGAGCTGTTAGAATCAAAAATTTAAAATTAATTTTATTCATTGAAAAATCATTGAACCCTAATCAATGAGGTTTAATCGTTAGTGGAAGCAGAGAATGGAGAATGGAGACACATGAGATGATGCAAGGAACAAAAGTTTATGCAAGTGCTATCAACCGAGTGTCTTTAGTGTCGTGAAGACCCGGTTTCTAACTACATTATTTATTAATTAATTCATTTTCAAAAAGTGCCTCATAAAAACACCCTTTTTGTGGTAATTTGATTTTTAAAATAATAATAATGACATGATAACTTTAGAAGAAAAAGAAGTACCAATTTTTTTTTTTTGTTTTCATCAACTGGTTTGCGTGGAGCCATTTTTCCACTCTGTGACTGTCTGACCCGGGTGCTTTTGAAACAGGTTTTGCTTTGCTTCTTTGGCACTCTGCAACCTTGTGTACTACCAAAGCCATTTGCTGCCATTTTTCACATCCATAATCTTTCAGTGATTTTCTTGTCTCAAAACAAAATCCTTTGAACAATACTAAGACTCTAAGCAGAAACACACACACACAATTTTATTTTTTTTGGAAGCTCAATGTTACTACTATCTATCTACCCTTCTCACAATCACAAAGTCAATGCTCCCACTTAACTGTTTTCCTACTCCAAAAGTGTTAAATCCTCTCATGTTATTGTACCCCTAGTAGTTATTTGTTTCTGACTGAGTCTCTTTAGTGTCCAATTTGCTGATGTGAAGGGTAGAAGGACCCAATGACAATGTCATCAAATTTGAAAAGAAATAACTATAAAAAAACAAAAAAAAACATAGACCAAAACACTATTAAACACTAAATGAAATTAAATATGTTTTTATCCTTAATAAATACTCAAATTTTATGTTTATTTTCTAATAAATTATTATTTTACGTCGAGATCCTAATAAACTAATACTAAATGAAATTAAATATTGATATTATTGTTGTTCTTCTACCTCCAACGTTGGTTGGCTCGATATATGTGTGTGCTTATTTTAACGTTATTAGATGCTACTTGTTTATTTCGTACGTTATTGTTGTCTGAAGCATGGACACGTTGTGGAATTCCTTAGAAATTGTTAGGAATGGTGTGTGAGAATTCCCTCGGCCTGAGGCATACGCATCGTTGAGGACACGACAAAATTAACACATTGTCATTTCGTCGCTTAGCCAACTATATTCGTGTGGCCATTAAAAACGTTTCTCACTTACTCTTTTACCCATTAATTATTCACAAGTTAAAGTCGCACGCAGTAAGTTGCTACCGACAAACATATTCAGAGTTATGATATTTAGACATTCAGGTTTATTGTAAAAATTAAGGTTATAGTATATCAAAATCTTGCCCATAACATAGTATTTCTATCTTTTTACGGATATTTTGACAATATGACTTTTTTTTCAAGATAATTGTATATTAATTAAATGAATTTGATAATATAAAGATGATCGTGAAAAGTTTACGAAATATAGTGTGCGTGAGCAAGAGGAATATGTTAGCTATTTAGGTGTAACTCATTGGAAAGTAAGACATAGTCATGTAGATGTGGTAGGTTTAACAAAAAAAGAAGAAGAAGAAAGATAGAAACCCTCAGGGTAGCTTATAGTTAGGAGGGCTCAATATGTCTCCCTTGACCAAACAATTTGACTAAAACTTGAAGACAATTGAATAAGGATTCAAGTTTTTTTTATTGTCGGACGACTCAGGAAAGATTCAACATTACATTTTAAATTTTTTATATAGTTGGAAATTAGTATTAAATTATAAGACTTTTTATTTGAAGTAATATTTTTATAAAATCATAATATTTTTGTGTATAAAATTTACTTTAAAATACATTTAGTAAAACATTTTAGTTTTAGCTTTATAATTTTAAAAACCTAATTAAGACTTAATATATGAGAAAAATTTGCTAAATAAAATATGAGATCAGCTGAATTTTTTTTATTTTAATAAATTTTAAAATAAAAAATAATATATTAGAAAAGTGTGTTAACATTTCTCTTGAAATGATTAGTGTTTTTGCTAGCCTATGTTCCTAACCGCAACAGGCGCCAGAAATTGTGGGTTAACCAGGCATAGAGAAATTCCAAAGGTTGTGAGTTGTAAGAAGTCTTTGTAAATCACATGTCCTTCAAACTTTACACACATCCCAAAGAAGGGACCAACGAATTCTTGACTTTATGGGATCGTGAGCCTTGTAGTTTCATGCACGTAGAATTATCTTGGACCCATAATTTTGTCACTGTTGTACCCTTACATTATTCATTAAATAATGCTATTTTAACGGCACTCTTGTTTTATTCTCACTTCTCTCTAGCTTCTTAATTTTAACCATTTCAAAGCTTACGTTCCCATGCAAATTACAGCACTGTATATACGTTTTTCTAGTTAAACTCTGGAGCTACGTGGGTGTTGTTTTTATTTGATGATGCATATATGGTTTGTTTGAATATTTGTGGCCATTGTGTGAAACGTGGTGTACATGTAGCGTATGTTTTCCGGTGCATCATCTTCCAAATCAGCACAAAGCACCACGCCATATGGCACGAGTCCTTTCACAGTCTCCATCCGGAAGCCAATAGCCCCGTTGAACTGCACCGCATACAACCTCACCGGAACATGCCCCACAAACCTACAAGACCATCAGAGCACTCCAGCCACCGCCACGTGTCCAGATTACTTCCGTTGGATCCACGAGGATTTGAGGCCTTGGGCCCGTACGGGCATCACGCAAGACATGGTGGAGAGGGCAAAGCAAACGGCAAATTTTAGGTTTTTTTTTATCGGTCAATATTAGTTATTAGTTTTTGTTAGAGAAAAAAAAAAGATTCAAACCCATCTGTGTTTTTTTTTTTTATCATCAAATCAACTTTATAACTTGTAAGAATTATTTTAGGTTGATAATATTAAAGGGTAGGGCTTATTTGGAGACTTACTCAAGGCCCTATCAAACAAGGGATGTTTTTAGCATATGGGGGATTCTACAATTGTTGAGAAGGTACCCTGGCAAGATACCTGATTTGGAGCTTATGTTTGATTGTGTGGATTGGCCTGTGGTTTTGTCTGATCGTTACAATGGCCCTAATGTTGAGCAACCAACTCCCTTGTTTCGGTATTGTGGAAATGATGCTACCTTGGACATTGTCTTCCCTGATTCTTCCTACACTTCAATAATATATATCTCGATCTGCCTATTCTTCTTGTAAATTTTGAATTAGATAATCCATAATGTAAAAAATTAACTTAGTGCAATTTTTGTTGAACATGTTTGTATTTTGAAATTATATTTTGAAACGGAAAATTGAAAATTCACAATCAGCTCTAACGGGACCTTAATTTTTAAACAAGTAAAAAGTATTGCATGTGTGGTGCACAGGGCAGAGATTAATATAAAGCCATGGCATATTTTGTTGGGAGAGTTGAAAGAAGGCACTACGAGGATACCATGGCTGAACAGAGAGCCTTATGCTTACTGGAAAGGTAATCCAGCTGTTGCTCAAACCAGATAATATCTCATGGAATGCAATGTTTCTGAAAATCAAGATTGGAATGCTCGTTTATTGGCCCAGGTATCACACTTCTTATTAGTTTTGTTTGATTACACTAGCTTATTGAAAGTAGTTTTATTATTTGGATATGAAAAAATTAATTTTGTATGTAATATTTCTTATAAGCAAAAGTTTCATTATATAAAATTGGCTTAAGCACATGGTGTGCAGAAACTAGAAATAACAGGCAAATTCAAGCAACACCATCCAGTAGCAATATTGTGTATAACATTATACACTTTTTTAACTTTTAATCTTTTATTAATACACATGAAATGAAATGTTAATTAGGGAGTGGAAAGGGTTAGCAGTACCTCATGTAAAGGAAGGTTCATTCCAACTTCAGATGAAGTTAAACGCAAATTGGCAAATCGTCGTAAATTTCTTTCAGCTATACTTGGAAGGATATACCCATCTATTTAATGAAATGTAAATTAGCAACACAAAATAACTATGAAAAGTCCAGCACAGACATAGCACAGCTCAAATTTATAATTCAAATCACTAAGAAATCATTACATGACCAATGAACAAAATAGTCTTTACTTAGTAGTAAGTGCTCACAGTTGTGCACCCAGGCCACCCCCAAACCACAAAATAAATTAGTTGTTAAGACATGTTACTATAATAAATTATTCCACTGGAGGTATGAATTGTTCTATTAGAATATGTCAAAGAAGACGAAGAACCTGTTTTCTCTGAAGGCCACTCAAAGAATCCAACACATATCTGCTGGAGTTTAGTACGTTGAAACGGATATTGAGCAAGACCCCTATAGAGATGAGTAAATTTTAAGTAGCTGACAACAGTGCTATACAATTTATATGCCAGATCTAATTCATCAGGTTACATTAAAAATAAAATTCCAATTAAGAATCTCAGAAGCTTAATTAAATTTTAACAAAACATGTGCTATCAGTAACTGTTTCAAATGGACTTCATATCTGTTTTCAGAAAATAACATTTATACCTGATCATTAGTCAGTATTAAGAACCATAACAGAAAGGCATGACCTTTCTTGGCTAGAAAGAGAATGAGATGCGTTAACAATACCAGACGTAAATTGACTCAGTTTTCGCATGTTCGGATTAGTGAGTATATTGAATATATTTCAATCAGTATTAAGAATCAATCTTTATGAGTGGAAACCATGAATAAAAAAGACAAACCTACTTGTGCACAATATCTGAATCTGCTTGGTGACATTTTGGGTTCATATAAGCATTAATTACTTGTAAAATGTTATCATCCGGCCATAAATCATTCTTACCTCCTGCATAGACAAAAGATAGAAGCTAAGATACAATGTTCAAGAGACACCAACAATCCTCCATTTGACAAAAATAATTATTAACTGCAAGTCAACATTTGTGTACAAGTTGATGCAGACAATGCATTCTAGAAGACATAAAAAAAGCACAAAGATATTAGGTATATAATTCCATCCTTTGGTTTAGAATTAGATATTATATTGGGTCCACTGTAACATCTCTCATTGCTTAACAATTTACATTTACATGGACAGTAATCAGTTAGTGTTAATTTAGCTTTTTTCTAATATACTAATTTAGCTGATATTATATTTTCAGATAGCGGATATAATTGGTTCATGACATGCTATCAATACATGCATGATTAATAGCATGTTTGAATCTAACTCCATGATCCACATTGTCCAAGAAATTTGAGTCAAAATTTTAAAAATGACACAACAGCAAGTATTTTTTGCTTCAATTTGACGTGCATTCACAACAATGAACACCAAACCAAACGGGCACTAAGTGGTCTAGAGTTTGATCATTGTTACCCCCATTTTTCTAATAAAAAGTAGAATTTCAAAACAAGGTAGGTGAGCATTTACATTATTTATGCTTCAATCCAAAAGGTTTTGGTGTTTTACTAGTGGAAAGGGACATGTAAGAGACTCAATAATTCACACCTTAAAGTTTGCATTTATTATGTACAAATACAGTTAATAACCTATAAATCAAATCCTGATACGTTTGTTGACAAAAATTCTTTTAAAAACATTAAAACCTCTCTTCTATGTCAAATATTAAGTGTATTATTACATAATTTGGACAGATAATATGTCCCTAATTCTCTGAAAAGTTTACTTGTATAGTAACACTAGAGCAGTGCCATAAACTGTTTTCTAGTTTGAGAAGGAAACCTGTCAGAAAAAATAATCAACTGCAACTTTCAATTCAAGTAATGTGAATTGAATACTCCGAAGAGGGTAATATCCCCACACTTACAAGTTACAATGACAAATGTTGAACATTTTTCATGTGACATACAAACATTTACCCCCTTAACTAAAAAAAAAAAAGACTATAAAAAATATCAAATTAAATTGTAGTGAAAAATGAAACTATTAGTTTTAATTAAAGAAAATACTACTTATTTATTCCTTCCAATAATCAAATATTTTCTCATTACCAACTTGTCTCATTCATCTCTTATTTACTACTAATTGTTACTTGTAGTTAAGTGTGTTAGATTCATGGGTTAACAATGAGTCGTGTATGTAATTAATAATCATTAATGTCATATTTTTTTATCATTTGAAGTGGAGTATTCATTTTTTCTCTTAATATTATTTTATCCTTCACAAAATTCAAATAAGATATTTTATTTGAGAGGATGAATTCAGAACCACTCAAACTAATGAGTTAAGGACTCTTATTGGTTATTAACATCGAATTAAAACTAGTTTTATGTATTTTGTTTTTATAAATTAAAGACTAATACTTGCTTATTGTCATTATTCAAAAAAGAAAAAAGGTTAAAAAGAAAAGAAAAGTGAGTGGGAAGGACACACTCGAGTCGAGCGGGAGTCAAAGCTGGAAGTCCAAAGTTTCTGGAACTCAAACTAGTAGTGTGGGTGTGGAACAGGACAAGGGGGTTTCTGTGAAGGACTATTTGGTGGACAAACTGAGGCCTGGTGATGAAGACAGGGCTCTCTCTGAAGTGATATCAGAGACTCTGCACAAGAAGGAACTGCCCCCAGTGGAAGTTACTGAAGAAGGTGTGAGAAAGGTGGTTTCTGATGCTGTGCATAAGAGAGACGATGATCCTGAGAGAAGAATGGAACATCAAAGAATACTGGGAAAGGTAACTGAGTCAGAGGAAGTGAAGAGAAGGTTAGGAGGTGAAAGTGTGGTGACAGAGAAAAAGTACCAAGAGATGTATGTGAATAGTCCGGGGAAAGGTGTGGTTGATAAGTTTAAAGGTATGGTTGGGACATGGTTTACCAACCCAGCAGAGAATCAATCTTCACAAGGTAAATAGCAATGAATAGTAGCTCTAGTTGTCTCCATGAGGTTTCTTTTGTTTGATCAATGCCTTTTGCAAATTTTACTTATTTCTAAATTAGTTGATTGTAAGGGTTCGAATCTGGAAACAGCCTCTTTGCATATGCAAGGGTAAGACTGCGTACAATATCCCTCCCTCATACCTTCGCATAGCGAAGAGCCTCTCGACAATGGGATATGCTAGTTTTTATTTTTATTCTTTTACCATACTTCTCTGACTAATTCTTTTGTTACTCTTCACATTCTGCTTGAGTTTTGCAGCTAGACAAAGATATTTTGTATCGATATTAAAATTTATTATCTCTCTATTTGTTTATTATATTTGCCTTGTAACAGTTTTTCGATTTTCTTATCTTGGAAGAAGTGTTTTGAGAAACAAACGAAATTATGATTATGTATGTTTCTGTTAGTCTGAAGACTTGATTCCAAGATGAATCGCAGTTATTTGTTTACTTGTTTTGGTCATGCTTACATATTTTTCTATATGTTTTTTTTTTTTTCATTTTGTAAGAACTGTTTAAAAAAAAGTGGAGTATTTTTTATCCTAGTGGTTTTAGACTTCAGTCCAAGATGAGTTACAATTTTTTTTTTTTACTTTATTTTGGGTATGCTATTTTTTACTGAAGCAAAGTGCCACATTAATTTTGAATTTGTGGTTTGCATGGGCCGAAGATTCATCTATGAATTATGAGGCAGGAAGGGCAGAAGTGGAACAAGTTAACCAAGGTGCAGCAGGTGAAAGAAGGCAGCAGGAGTCATCTAATTGAAGAAGTGCTTTGAAGGAGTCTTTGCTTTGGGTGATTGTGTAGATTTTCTTAAAAGCTGTTTCAATATCTGTGTGTCTAGTTCTTTGTTGGAAGAAAGTTAGGATGTTCAAGTCACAGTAAACTAAAAATTTGTGTTTTTTTTTAATGTTTATGTAAATATCCAATTTTATTCGGGTTTATTTTTATATTTTATATAAAAATATTTAAAATATTTTTTGAGAAAAAGAAAAGAGAAAAATTATAGAAGATTTGACAGTTACAAGAAGACTTGGCATCAGAAAACTGTAGTAATGGTGATTCAATTGAGAAAAAAAATATTACTAAAAGATAAGATCATTTAAAATATTTTTGAGAAAAAAGAAAAAAAAGAAAAATTATAGAAGATTCTTTTAAATAAAAATAATTAAAATATTTTAGAGAGAGAAAAAAGAAAAATCATAGAGGATCTGAAAGTTACAAAATTGATCATCAGAAAACTGGAGTAATGGTGATTCAATTGAGCAAAATATAAAATATTAGTAAAAGATAACGTCATTGAAGTTGTAAGTCTAAAGACAAGGAGATCGTGGTATAATGGAATCCTAAGTTGTTGTTGGATTTTAAAAGAAGAGACGCACTAGCATACAAGGAGAATTCTGTGAAGGGAAACCCATAGAAAGATTGTTTTTTCGCAAATTTTTCAATGGATGATTATGATGCTATAAGATCTGGTCTTTATTCTTTTTGCGCTCTATAAGATCAGGTTTGTTTGTTTTTTTTTTCTTTTCTCTCGTTCATTTGTTGTTATGTTTGGCTTTTTTTATTTAATTTTTGGTTTCATGAATTCGTGTATGTATGCTATCCAAATGTTTGTTTTTTGAATAAAATAAGTATACACATTTCGACCGCATGTTTACATTCATATTGTGGGTTAAAAAGCATATTTTTTACTTGCTTATTGGTCCTGATAAATTTCTGTATATAAAACAGTAAGATCGAGTGTCGAGTTTACAAGGACTTTAACTGTATCCAGAGTTTGTATATGTTCAATTTTAAGTAATCAATAAATTAAAATTGATATTTGTCAAATAATGATATGGAATATAAAATTTGACATAAATGAAGATAATTAAGCATAGTACATTAAAGATATAGAATACAAACACTCAGAGGTGGGTTGTCAGTTGAAGTAGAATTACAGAATATGTTGAGACTCAACCTATCAAAATTACTCTTGATGCAACAGTAAGGGTTTTTTACTATTTAACGTTATTTTGATTATTACCTTCATCCACTAACATACCCTAATCATGATTTCTCATGTGAAAGAGTTTAAATTACCTAATTTCACTCCTAATCCCTTAAGAGCTATATGAAATAATTTGCTTTAAGAATAAAGATGTATAATAAATAAGGCAAAATAATATCATTCTATTCCTAAACATGGATTACCTAGATGTTCTTTTCAAGTTCATAGGAAATAAACATTTTCCAATGCATAAACCCTATAACAGTACACGAGAATAGGTAATCAAGCTATAAACATGATATTAAGCACAAAAAAGACAATAATATTAAAATAACATTAAATAAATAGTTAGAATAATTACATCAAGAGTGTTTAATAGTTGAACTCCCAACAATGGGTGATTTAGCCTCTCATTGTCATGAGAGGGTTACTAATACAAAAAGAAAGCAAGAGGTGTGAAAGAAAATGGAGGAAAGGGTCCCAAGTGAATAGATTTTCTCTCTTCTCTCATGTCTTAGCTTCTCAATTTTGGTCCCACTAAAGAATTGCTTGATTTTTCCTTTCTTTTTCCTTTAAAATGAAGCACAATCATGTTTTGTGATATTGATCATGCGCTAAGCCAGCATGTGCTCGCGAAGCGCACATGCAAAGTCCATCTGACATAAGTGAATGTGCGTTAAGCCGCAAGGTGCAGGCTAAACCGCATATGCGTACTAGGCCGCCACATACAGGCTAAGCTGTAGATGCGCACTAAGTCGTCGTATGCACGCTAAGCATGACCTCCAAGTTGGCTCCTCGCGTTGAACGGTTGTTGACGCGCTGAGCGAACTGCTCCAGTTCTTCAACCATATTACAGACCTCCTACTGTGTAATTCTATAAAAAAAATACACTAAAAAATACTATAAATTTGATAACTTTAGCATTTATTAGACAAAAACTCAGAAGAAGTTAAATTTCTAATGTTCTAACACAAAAGAAGCAATAAAAGAGAGGAAAATTAGATAATTGTTATGTGATTTAAACATTTAAATTACGTAAGCGTATCAATTAACATATTATACGTGGAAAAAAGTTTTTTTTTAAATAAAAACAATGTTGTATTTGCCCATTTCTTCTCTCTCTTATCTATCTCTCCATCACCCTTCATCTTCCTCATATCCCACCACTGTGCCACTGATGGTGTTTCATTTTTTCCCTGGTGGTTGGACTAAATGAAAACAAAATAGATGAAAGAATAGATATGAACCAACAAAATCTTAATATCAAAACATTAAACCACAAAATCGAGAAAAAAACAATGTTTGGTTGGCTTCACTAGGTTTCATGGCTGGATTCACATTTGGATTTCATGTGGGATTTCACAATGAGGTTTGTTGTGAGTTGGGGCTCATTGGATTTTGCAACGGTGGTGGCAGTGGAGATCACAGTCGTTGGGTTTTATGACCGGTTGAGATTGAGATCATAGTTGGGTTCCTACCAATATTTCTACACTATGAATAAAGATAAAGAAATTTCTACACTATGAATATTTGAAATTAATTAAGATTAGCTAAATTCATCTAAATAACAATATGCATAAAGATAAAGAAAATTAAGGAAGGAAATAAAAGAAAAAATTAAGGGAAAATTTTTTGTTTGGAAATTTTAACAAACACTCGTGTATACAAAGTAAATTGAGATTAAATCAATGAAAAAATTGTTCGGGTTTAATTTGATTGGAGTTCCTATCACGTAATCACTACACATTTATATTTAATAAACATTATATTATCATTAACCTACCATATTATCTTAACTTTAATTTCTTAAGTGAAGAGAGCTAAATCCCTTGATTAAACTATCAATCCTTTGGATTAGCATAATCAAACAATTTGCATTAAGACAAAGTGTTTATTGATGCTCAACTATCCCTAGACATAAAAATTATTGGGTGTTCTATCCAATTCGCAACTTAATGGAATTTTTCTAATACAATTGAATGAAAAATCATGCAAACAGGTGCAAGCCAAAAACACATATTAGGCATAAAAGAGAAACAATTACAATGTTTTATTGAATAAAAAAAAAGTAGTTATTACATGGAAGAAGAAACAATTACATTAAACTCTAAGAGAAGATTAGTTCATGACAATAAAAAAACATGAGATATACATCACATAAATGTCTTAAAATGACACAAAAATCTAAGAATACATGATAATTATCGATCATCCAAAATTAACTTAGGATAAAAAAAAGTAACATATTAAAATTTTATAGGAATGAAAATGATATATTTTAGTCTATTTTTTTTAATGCTTGACATAACTCTCAACATTTGTTGTCAGTCATAAAAAAACTTTGACATGGTTTTGATGGAGTGGCCTATGGTTCCTGTTGAAAAAGTGGGGCCTTGATATGGATTTGGTGGAGTTGTCTACGGTTTGTCTAGAAGATAATTTTTTTTCTTTTATTTTATTTTGAATAATAAAAATTTGATAATTTAAAATTAATTATAATTTCAAATTGCATGTAATAGAAGCCTTGAATTTAATAATGCAAGACTTTTTGTTGTTTACTTAACACACGTGTAATGAAAGGATTGATTTAATTAATGGTTAAATTTGAAGACTCATTATTAAACCAAATTTTATTACCTTTATTGTAAACTATTAATGTTTTTTATAAAAATATTAATATTTACTTAAAATAAAATTTTCATTAATTTAAGCAATTCTATAAGTTAAACAAAGAAAATAAAATGTTTCTTATTTTAGTATTTGGCACAAGAATAAATTACATTTCTTTGTAGATTATTTAAGTTATCGTATGAATTATTTTTTAAGAATATTATATTGAAGTGAGTATTTTTATGATTGCTTAAATTTGGCACTTAAAATTATTTAAAAAGTAAAATGGAAATTAAAATTATGCTGCTCCTATTATTTAAGCTGACAACTTGTAAAGAAAATAAAAAATATGATACTAATTTTTATGATAAAAAAATAATAATATTCAATAAATTGTATATTTATTTTTCTCTTCTATCACTATTCTTAAAATATCACCACATAAGTAAATGAAATTCAGGAAAAGATTTTAATATATGAAGACTTGTGGTCTAAAAATTAAATAGCTAGGACCATAGATAAATAATTTCAAAAACATGCCACACTTCTAGTAGATCATATCCTCTAATTTACATTTTAAGTTAAATGTGATCTACAATACGTGAAGAAATTTGGACCAAGACTTATAAAAGGAAAAACTATGATTCAATAATTATGATAGACCAAGTTAAACAAGCATTTTACATTTTTTTGTATCTCACTAATTAATTTTTAATGAAAAAGAAAATACTATGCAGGTTAAAATACAATTAGAAATAGACGACATAACAAATTTTCCAATTAATGACAATGAAAATTAGTCTTTTTTCATATATAAGAAGAATATTATTTTGTGAATTAAAAAATGGATCAAAATAAAATAGCTAGATAGGAACGAAATAGTCTTTTTTTATATAGATTTTTTAACCGAAATAATTTTTAAATTATATCCTTTTTTCTATAATTGATGTATTCATCATTAATTTTTTCCTTGCTTACTTAATTCTAAACATTTGTAGTCAATGATAAGAAACTTGATATGAAGGTAATGTGGTGACCTATGGTTCAAGTTGAAGAAGTGGGGGGACATTGACATGAACTTGGTGGAGTGGCCTATGGGCTATGGATGAAGTTGAAGAAGTCAGAGACCTTAATATGGGTGGACTTTGTGGAGTGTCCTAAGGTTAAAGATGAAAAAATGGAGGACCTTGACATGGACTTGATGGAGTAGTCTATGGTTCAAGTTGGAAAAGTGGGGACCTTGATATGGATTTGGTGGAGTGGCCAGCGGTTTCTCTAGGAGAAAATTTTGTTTTCATTTCTTTTATTTTGAATAATAAAAATTTGATAGTTTAAAATTAATTATGGGTTCAAATTGCAAGTAATAAAATATTTGAATTTTATAATGCAAGACTTTTTGTTATATACTTAACTAAGGTGTAACAAAAGAACTGATTTAAATAATAGTTAAAATTTGAAGACGAATTAAGCTAAATTTAGTTACCTCTGATGTAAATTACTCAAAGATTAAAAAAATTATTAATATTTTTTTAAGATAAATTTTTCATTGATTTAAGCAATTATATACGGTAAATTAAAATAAAAAATGTTTCTTATTTTAGTATTTGGTACAAGAATAAATTATATTTCTCTATAGATTGTTTAAGTTATCGTATGAATTTGTTTTTTTTAGAATATTAAATTGAACGTGAGTATTTTTATGATATTTTAAATTTGACACTTGCAATTATTTAAAAAGTGAAATGGAAATTAAAATTATGTTTCTCCTCTTATTTAAGTTGATAACTTGTAAAAAATACAAAATACGATACCAATTTTTGTAGAAAAAAAGTTAATATTCTTTTTCACACTTCTTTTTATATAACTAAGTAATTTTTATATGATAAAAAAATAATATTCAGATTTAAATACAATTAGAAATACATGATACAACAACCTTTCCAATTGATGACAATTAAATTTAGTCTTTTTTCATATATAAGAGAATATTATTTTGTGAATTGAAAAGTTGATCAAAATTAAATAGCTAGATTGGAATGAGATAATCTTTTTTTTATATAGATTTTTTTAAACTGAAATGGTCTTTAAAGTACACCCTTTTCCTATAATTGATTTATTAATCAATTATATATTTTTTCCTTGCTTGACTTAACTCGCAATAATTATTGTCAATGACGAACTTGATATGAAGGTAATGGAGTGACCTATGGTTAAAGTTGAAGAACTCAGACCATAACATGGCTGGACTTGGTGGAGTGCCCAAAGGTTCAAGATCAACAAATGGAAAACCTTGAGATGGACTTGATGGTGTGAGCTTTGGTTTAGAAGACAAATTTTCTTTTACATTATTTTTAGTTTGAATATTGAAAATTTGATAATTTAATATTAATTATGGATTGGAATATCATGAGATAGAAGACTTGATTTTTTCTTTTTTTAAAAATATTGGACTTTTACTGTTTTCGTAACAAAAGTTTAATGAAAGGATTGATTAAATAATAGTTAAAATTCAAAGTTTAATGATACCAAATTTTCATTTAAGCAGTTCTAAAGGGTAAATTAAAATAAAGTGATTCTTATTTATTTTTGTAAAAAAAAAGCTGTACCAAAAAGAATGTTATTTATTTTAGTATTGAGCACAAGAATTAATCATATTTCATTGTTATTAATTTTTTTTTTATGAATTTAGTGTACATAGGAATTTTAAAAAAAGAGATAGATACAGTAAATGCATAATTTTTCGTATTCTAAGAATTAATTCGGGAGAATTGGATAATTAAGTCGATAATTTAAAAAAGCCAGCGTAAAAAAAGAAGTGAATTAAAATGTTAAAAAAATATTTTAGTATTTGTCACAATAATAAAAAAACGTAAAAAATAATGAAAGTGAAAAAAAAAGGCTTAAAATATAATTGTCGTCTTTTTTTAATATGTTATTTTAGTTTTTTATTTTTAATTGAAATATTTTATCTCTTATTTTTAAAAAATCTTGTAATTTTAGTCTTTTTATTTTTTAATTGAGATATTTTTAAAAAATATGTCATTTTAATCCATTTGATCAAATTCTTGTTTTTAATTAGGATATTTTGTCCTTTAAAAGTTATTTTGAAGAAACCAAGAAATACAATAAATTTTATTGATTTTAATAAAATACTTATTTCCTATTCTAAGAATTAAGTCGGAGAATTGAATAATAAAGTCAATAATTAAAAAAAGGAAACGCCAAAAAAAAAAAAAGAAAGACACTTGCATCAGTATAAAGGAAACCGTTCTAAGAAGTGAATTAAAATATTAAAAAAATATTTTAGTATTTGGCACAATAATAAAAAAGGTAAAAAATAATGAAAGTGAAGAAAAAAACAGGCAGGGCAGCAGTATAAATAATAGAAGTTTGATGATTTATATGCAGAACCAACAACTACACTTGTTTTCTATATATTCTTGTGTGATCATGAATTCCTCCATTTATATTCTTGTCTTTGTCCAGCTTTGGTTGTTCAGCTTACCATGCAGAGAGAGTGTGTGCATCCCAAGTGAGCGTGAGACACTTTTGAAGTTTAAGAATAATCTCAATGATTCTTCAAATAGGCTTTGGTCTTGGAATCATAATCATACCAACTGTTGCCACTGGTATGGAGTCCTCTGCCACAACGTCACTTCCCATCTTCTTCAGCTTCACCTCAACACTTCACCTTCTGCTTTCTATGATGGCAACTTTCACTTCGATTGGGAAGCTTACCAGAGATGGAGCTTTGGTGGAGAGATAAGTCCTTGTTTGGCTGATTTAAAGCATTTGAATCACTTGAACTTGAGCGGCAATTATTTCCTTGGAGCAGGTATGTCAATTCCTTCTTTCCTTGGGACAATGACTTCCTTGACTCACCTCGACCTCTCTCTTACTGGATTCTATGGGAAGATTCCTCCTCAGATTGGGAATCTCTCCAATTTGGTCTATCTTGACCTCGGAAATTATTTTTCCGAACCTCTGTTTGCTGAAAATGTAGAATGGGTATCAAGTATGTGGAAGCTTGAATATCTTTATTTGAGTTATGCAAACCTATCCAAAGCATTTCATTGGCTACACACTCTCCAATCTCTTCCTTCTTTGACCCACCTATCTTTGTCAGGATGCACACTCCCTCACTATAATGAACCATCCTTGCTCAACTTCTCATCTCTGCAAACTCTCCATCTTTCCTTCACTAGTTATTCCCCTGCCATTTCTTTTGTCCCCAAGTGGATATTCAAATTGAAGAAACTTGTTTCTCTTCAATTATGGAGTAATAAATTCCAAGGTTCGATTCCTTGTGGTATCCGAAACCTCACACTTCTTCAAAATCTTGACTTGTCTGGAAATTCATTCTCATCTTCTATACCTGATTGCTTATACGGTCTTCATCGTCTCAAGTCTTTGGAAATTCATTCCAGCAACTTGCATGGGACTATTTCTGATGCCCTGGGAAATTTGACTTCTCTTGTTGAACTTGATTTGTCATACAATCAACTTGAAGGAACCATTCCAACTTCTTTGGGAAATTTGACTTCTCTTGTTGCACTTTATTTGAAATATAATCAACTTGAAGGAACAATTCCGACTTTTTTGGGAAATCTCCGCAACTCAAGGGAGATAGATTTAACAATTCTCAATCTCTCTATTAATAAATTCAGTGGAAATCCATTTGAAAGTCTTGGATCACTCTCTAAATTGTCATCTCTTTGGATTGATGGCAATAATTTTCAAGGAGTTGTCAAGGAAGATGATCTTGCAAATCTTACAAGCTTGACGGATTTTGGTGCATCGGGAAACAATTTCACTTTAAAAGTGGGTCCCAATTGGATTCCTAATTTTCAACTTACCTATTTGGAAGTGACATCATGGCAGTTAGGTCCCAGCTTTCCATTGTGGATTCAGTCACAAAACCAACTTCAATATGTTGGACTATCTAACACGGGGATTTTAGATTCTATTCCCACTTGGTTCTGGGAAGCACATTCTCAGGTTTTGTATTTAAACCTCTCTCATAATCATATCCATGGTGAGCTTGTGACTACAATAAAAAATCCAATATCTATCCAAACTGTTGATCTAAGCACAAATCACTTATGTGGTAAATTACCCTATCTTTCAAATGATGTGTATGACTTAGACCTTTCAACCAATTCATTCTCTGAATCCATGCAAGATTTTTTATGTAACAATCAGGACAAGCCAATGCAATTAGAATTTCTCAATCTTGCATCAAATAATCTGTCAGGAGAAATACCTGATTGTTGGATTAATTGGCCATTTCTAGTGGAAGTGAATTTACAAAGCAACCATTTTGTTGGGAACTTCCCCCCATCCATGGGTTCCTTGGCTGAGCTGCAGTCATTAGAAATTCGTAACAACTTGCTCTCGGGAATATTTCCTACCAGTTTGAAGAAGACTAGCCAATTGATATCCTTGGATCTAGGAGAAAATAATCTTTCAGGATGTATTCCAACATGGGTTGGAGAAAAGCTCTCAAATATGAAAATCCTCCGCCTTCGATCAAACAGTTTTTCCGGTCACATTCCAAATGAAATATGTCAGATGAGTCTTCTTCAGGTTTTAGACCTTGCAAAAAATAGTTTGTCTGGCAATATACCCAGCTGTTTCCGTAACTTGAGTGCCATGACACTAGTGAACCGGAGTACATATCCCCTTATCTATTCTCAAGCACCAAATGATACACGATACTTTTCGGTATCAGGTATAGTTAGTGTGCTACTATGGCTAAAAGGAAGAGGAGATGAGTATGGAAACATTCTGGGTTTGGTAACAAGTATTGATCTGTCAAGTAACAAATTATTAGGAGAAATTCCTAGAGAAATCACAGATCTAAATGGATTGAACTTTTTGAACTTGTCCCACAACCAATTGATTGGTCCTATTCCAGAAGGTATTGGTAATATGGGATCGTTACAAACCATTGATTTTTCGAGGAATCAAATTTCTGGTGAAATTCCTCCAACCATTTCTAATTTGAGCTTTCTGAGCATGCTAGACGTGTCTTATAATCATTTGAAGGGAAAAATTCCAACAGGAACACAATTGCAAACCTTTGATGCCTCCAGCTTTATTGGCAACAATCTATGTGGTCCACCACTGCCCATAAACTGCAGCTCCAATGGGAAAACTCATAGTTATGAAGGAAGTCATGGGCATGGAGTGAATTGGTTTTTTGTTAGTGCGACAATTGGATTTGTTGTGGGACTTTGGATAGTGATTGCTCCTTTGCTGATTTGTAGATCATGGCGGCATGCCTATTTTCATTTCCTTGATCATGTGTGGTTCAAACTTCAATCTTTTTACTCGTATAGTATCACTGTTTAGTGTTGCTTACAACCAATGTTGTATCATTGTATTGCCAGGTTGTTCAATTTGCATTGTAGTTATTGCTATCTTCTTTCTTTCTTTTTTTTTTTTTTAAATTTGATGTTTTGGGATGTACATATTTGCATATTGAGCATATTTGTAGTTAAGATCAACTAGTTGTTCAATTCTGTGTATCACATTCTTGTTTCCAAAAATGGGGGACTAGTGGTTCAAGAAAACGTGGTTTAATAGGAAAAAAACTTATATTTAATTTTAGTCGCTAACCATTGAAGTGAATAATTAGTTCTTTCGTGTTAATTAAAGTCGTGACTCGTGGCTGCATACAAGACTTGACTCTCCAAGCCGGCCAGGCCAAGAACTTTGATGAGATATCCATAGATAACCAATGATGCTTGAGAACCAACAAAATTGTTGGAGTAATATTCTAAATTACCCTAACTATAAAAAGAGCAAATAATAGGTGTAACTTTTTAAGTATTATTCGTTTTGCTTTTTCAAGTTTTACTTTATATAATAATAAAAGTCAACTTTTAAAATTAATTATCAAATTGAAATGTTAACTTTACTTAAAAATTAACACAAAAAATACTAAAGAATTTATCTTTATAAAACAATTTTTTTGAAGAGTCAAAATGAATTAATATTCAAGTGTTCCAGGATCAGTATTAATTACAACCAAAACTAACGGAATATGAAACCTGAAACAGAAAAGTGATAACAAAATGGCAGGAAGTATCTTGGCTAATTTTTTTTTTGATAAATATATAAATTTTTGGAATTCATTTTTGTAAAAATTTAATAAATTTTTTATCTTTACAAAATTAAAATGCATTATTATTATTTGGTGTAAATGTAGATTCACATAAATTAAAATTATGAATTTTTATATTGATTATACATATATATAATGAATGTAAATATATTATTTTTAAATCAGTTATACATATAACTAAATATGTAATAAATAATTTGGAATGTTTAAATCTTACTTCAAGAAAAAAAAATATATTTTAATTTTATGAGAACGAAAAATATCTTAAAATTTTATCTAGATAACTTTTCAATATTTTAATATTTATAAGATTAAAAATATATTTTAACCTTATAAAAATTGATAGTAATCATAATTTTAAAAAATTAACGTATTATACAAAATGTTGAGCTAAAGATCAATTAAGGGTATTTTTGAATGGTCATGGCCCAAGCATTCTTTGACATGGTCACTGCCCATGAAAGCTACCGATATCGCATCAACATTTACTCACTTCTTCCATTAAAAGGAACTGGAGGCTGAAAGTCGTAATCTTCATTTTTATACTTTTTAGATTATACAAAGTTGGAAATATTAAAACATTATGTGGTGGGCGAATTAGTGAACAAAAATTATAAGATCTGCACAGCTTATTCTAATTTAATTCTAATTAAGAAATTAATTATTTTCCATTTTACTCCCTTTATGACAAATTTAATTTTTACTTATAAGCCGGTCTCTGATAAACCTTGTACCATATTTTAAAGCAAACCGTAACACATCATAAAACTTAGTGATCTAGTTTTAGATGTCTTTGTGTGTGTGCGATGTATTGTTAATATTTATAGCATCCTTCCTCATAAAATTTAGGGATATAAAATAATTTGATTTGCCTTTTATGTGTGTGTGCGTGATGTAATGTTAATGTTTACGACCAAGCTAAAAGTACAACAAAAATAATTTTTATCTGAAGGTTTTCTTGTAATAAATATAATGGCCGGGTGAAATTAGCCATAATCAAATTCTAATTTTTTTATTTCCTTTTTATATACAGTGCCATATATAACAGGAAACTGAATTTGTCCGTTTTCACACTAGACTAACAGCGCCAAGAATGAGAATGAACATAATTTTCAGCAACTTTGATCTGTAGACTCTAGGTTAGTATTAAAAACATAAAACAAAATATTATTGTAAACATAAAGATGAAAATTATTGAGTCTAACCTTTTTTATGAAAAGAGGAGAGTATAAGGGAGGAAAGGAAGAACCAATAGAAAAATCAATTTTTGATTCAAAACGTCCTTAATTGCCCCTGTAGCTCAATGGTACGTAGAGACTTCAGTCTTGCAAACTGAAGGTCTGTAGTTGCACACTATGGGGGCATCCAATATTATTAATTTTTTTTTTCACTTGATTATGAAAAATGAATAAAGTACGAACTGATTAGATATTTTTTTCCAACTTATTTTCAGAGCATAGTAAATAATCAAATTCTAATTTTTTTATTTCCTTTTTATATACAGTGCCATATATAACAGGAAACTGAATTTGTCCGTTTTCACACTAGACTAACAGCGCCAAGAATGAGAATGAACATAATTTTCAGCAACTTTGATCTGTAGACTCTAGGTTAGTATTAAAAACATAAAACAAAATATTATTGTAAACAACAACAACAACAACGCCTTATCCCACTAGGTGGGATCGGCTACATGGATCAACTTCCGCCATAATGTTCTATCAAGTACCATACTTCTATCCAAATCATTAAGTTCGAGATCCTTTTTTATCACCTCTCTTATAGTCTTTTTGGGTCTTCCTCTGCCTCGAATTGTTTGTCTACTCTCCATCTGGTCTACTCTCCTCACTACAGAGTCTACCGGTCTTCTCTCTACATGCCCAAACCACCTAAGTCTATTTTCCACCATCTTCTCTACAATAGGCGCTACTTCAACCCTCTCTCTAATAGCTTCGTTTCTAATTTTATCCTGTCGAGTCTTACCACACATCTACCGCAACATTCTCATCTCCACTACACCTACTTTATTCTCATGTTGACTCTTGACCGCCCAACATTCTGTTCCGTACATAAAGATGAAAATTATTGACTCTAACCTTTTTTATGAAAAGAGGAGAGTATAAGGGAGGAAAGGAAGAACCAATAGAAAAATCAATTTTTGATTCAAAACGTCCTTAATTGCCCCTGTAGCTCAATGGTACGTAGAGACTTCAGTCTTGCAAACTGAAGGTCTGTAGTTGCACACTATGGGGGCATCCAATATTATTAATTTTTTTTTCACTTGATTATGAAAAATGAATAAAGTACGAACTGATTAGATATTTTTTTCCAACTTATTTTCAGAGCATAGTAAATAATTTTTTTTTAGAATGTAAGTTGATAAAATTATATATGATAGAAATATGACACTCTTACAACAATTCATATAATTCAGTCAACGTCAATTTATTTATCTATTTCTAACCATCATATCATTTATTATACTTTATTTGTAACCAAAGATCTGGTTTAAATAATAGTTAAAATTTGAAGACTAATTAAGTTAAATTTAATTACCTTTGATATAAACTACTCAAAGTTTTAAAAAAATTCTTAATATTTTCTTAAAATAAAACTTTCATTTGATTTAAGCAATTCTATACGGTAAACTAAAAGAAAAAAGTTTCCTATTTTAGTATTTGGCACAAGAATAAATTATATTTCTTTGTAGATTGTTTAAGTTATCGTATGAATTTATTTTTGAGAATATTATATTGAACGTGAGTATTTTATGATTGTTTAAATTTGGCACTTGCAATTATTTAAAAAGTAAAATGGAAATAAAAATTATGTTTCTTCTCTTATTTAAGTTGATAAATTGTAAAAAATACAAAATATGATACTGATTTTTTTGAGAAAAAAAGTTAATATTCTTTTTCACACTTTTTTTATATAACTAATTAATTTTTATATGATAAAAAAAATAATATTCAGGTTCGAATACAATTAGAAATATATAATACAACAACCTTTCCAATTGATGACAATTAAATCTAATCTTTTTCTCATATATAAGAGAATATTATTTTGTGAATTGAAAAATTGATCAAAATTAAATAGGTAGCTTGGAATGAAATAATCCTTTTTTTATAGATTTTTTAACCGAAATAGTCTTTAAAATACACCCTTTTCCTATAATTGATTTATTCATCAATTATATTTTTATTTTTCTTGCTTGACTTAACTCGCAACATTTATTGTCAATGAGAGGGAACTTGATAGAAAGGTAATGCAGTGACCTATGATTAAAGTTGAAGAAGTCAGACCA
Organism: Glycine max; assembly: GCF_000004515.6. Lineage (NCBI taxonomy): Eukaryota > Viridiplantae > Streptophyta > Magnoliopsida > Fabales > Fabaceae > Glycine > Glycine max. The sequence continues at coordinate 35,717,080 of NC_038252.2, forward strand.
TAACATGGCTGGACTTTGTGGAGTGTTCAAAGGTTCAAGATGAACAAATGGAAAACCTTGAGATGGACTTGATGGTGTGGGCTATGGTTTAGAAGACAATTTTCTTTTACATTATTTTTAGTTTGAATATTGAAAATTTGATAATTTAATATTAATTATAGGTTGGGATATGATGAAATAGAAGACTTAATTTTTTTTAAAAAAAAAATGTTGGACTTTTGTACGTAACAAAAGTTTGAAGTTTAATGATACCAAATTTTCATTTAATCAGTTCTATAGGGTAAATTAAAATAAAATAATTCTTATTTATTTTTGAAAAAAAAACTATACCAAAAAGAATGTTTCTTATTTTAGTATTCAGCACAAGAATAAATCATATTTTAAAAAAAAATATTTTAGTATTTGACACAATAATAAAAAAGGTAAAAAATAATGAAAGTGAAGAAAAAAAAAACAGGCAGGTTAGCAGTATAAATAATAGAAGTTTGATGATTTATATGCAGAAGCAAGAAGTAGACTTGTTTTGTATATATTCTTGTGTTGCATGACACATCATGAATTCCTCCATTATTTATATTCTTGTCTTTGTCCAGCTTTGGTTGTTTAGGTTACCATGCAGAGAGAGTGTGTGCATCCCAAGTGAGCGTGAGACACTTTTGAAGTTTAAGAATAATCTGAATGATCCTTCAAATAGGCTTTGGTCTTGGAATCATAATCATACCAACTGTTGCCACTGGTATGGAGTCCTCTGCCACAACGTCACTTCCCATCTTCTTCAGCTTCACCTCAACTCTTCACCTTCTACTGCTTTCTATCGTTACTATGATGGCTACGATTGGGAAGGTTATAGGGGATTCCAGTTTGGTGGAGAGATAAGTCCTTGTTTGGCTGATTTAAAGCATTTGAATTACTTGGACTTGAGCGCCAATGATTTTGAAGGTATGGCAATTCCTTCTTTCCTTGGGACAATGACTTCCTTGACTCACCTCGACCTCTCGTATACTGGATTCATCTGGAAGATTCCATTTCAGATTGGGAATCTCTCCAATTTGGTCTATCTTGACCTTGGAAGTGATTTTTTGGAGCCTCTGTTTGCTGAAAATTTAGAATGGGTATCAAGTATGTGGAAGCTTGAATATCTTCATTTGAGAAATGCAAACCTATCCAAAGCATTTCATTGGCTACACACTCTCCAATCTCTTCCTTCTTTGACCCACCTATATTTGTCATACTGTACGCTCCCTCACTATAATGAACCATCCTTGCTCAACTTCTCATCTCTGCAAACTCTCCATCTTTCCGCTACTATTTATTCCCCTGCCATTTCTTTTGTCCCCAAGTGGATATTCAAATTGAAGAAACTTGTTTCTCTTCAATTTAGGGGTAATGAATTCCCAGGTCCGATTCTTGGTGGTATTCGAAACCTCGCACTTCTTCAAAATCTTGACTTGTTTAAAAATTCATTCTCATCTTCTATACCCGATTGCTTATACGGTCTTCATCATCTCAAGTTCCTGAACCTAATGGCCAGCAACTTGCATGGGACTATTTCTGATGCCCTGGGAAATTTGACTTCTCTTGTTAGACTTGATTTGTCATATAATCAACTTCAAGGAACCATTCCAACTTCTTTGGGTAATCTATGCAACTTAAGGGACATTAATTTCTCAAATCTCAAACTTAACCAACAGGTTAATGAACTTTTAGAAATTCTAGCTCCTTGTATTTCCCATGGACTCACAAATCTTGCAGTTGAGAGTTCATGACTTTCAGGCAATCTGACAGATCATATTGGGGCATTTAAAAATATTGACATGCTACATTTTTACGACAACTCAATTGGTGGTGCTCTTCCTAGATCATTTGGAAAACTTTCATCATTAAGATATCTTGATTTGTCCACTAACAAATTCAGTGGAAATCCATTTCAAAGTCTTGGATCACTAAATTGTCATTTCTTCTTATTGATGGCAATAATTTTCAAGGAGTTGTCAACGAAGATGATCTTGCAAATCTTACAAGCTTGAGGGGAATTGATGCATCAGGAAACAATTTCACTTTAAAAGTGGGTCCCAATTGGCTTCCTAATTTTCAGCTTTCCTATTTGGATGTGAGATCATGGAAGTTAGGTCCCAGTTTTCCATCGTGGATTCTGTCACAAAACAAACTTCTATATTTAGACATGTCTAACACAGGGATTATTGATTCTATTCCCACACAGATGTGGGAAGCACTTTCTCAGGATTTGTATTTAAACCTCTCTCATAATCATATCCATGGTGAGATTGGGACTACATTAAAGAATCCAATATCTATCGACAATACTGATCTAAGCTCAAATCACTTGTGTGGTAAATTACCCTATCTTTCAAGTGATGTGTGTCGGTTAGATCTTTCAAGCAATTCATTCTCTGAATCCATGCATGACTTTTTATGTAACAATCAGGACAAGCCAATGCGATTAGAATTTCTGAATCTTGCATCGAATAATTTGTCAGGAGAGATACCTGATTGCTGGATGAATTGGACATTTCTTGTGGATGTAAATTTACAAAGCAACCATTTTGTTGGGAACTTACCCCAATCCATGGGTTCCTTGGCAGAGCTGCAGGCTTTACAAATTAGTAACAACACACTCTCAGGAATATATCCAACCAGTTTGAAGAAGAATAACCAATGGATATCCTTGGACCTTGGGGAAAATTATCTTTCAGGAACTATTCCATCATGGGTTGGAGAAAAGCTCTTAAATGTGAAAATCCTCCGGCTTCGATCAAACAGTTTTGCCGGCCACATTCCAAATGAAATATGTCAGATGAGTCTTCTTCAGGTTTTAGACCTTGCACAAAACAATTTGTCTGGCAATATTCTGAGCTGTTTCAGTAACTTGAGTGCCATGACACTAAAGAACCAAAGTACAGGTCCTCGTATCTATTCTCTAGCACCTTTTAGTTCAAGTTATACTTCCAGATATAGTATAGTTAATTAGTGTGCTACTATGGCTGAAAGGAAGAGGAGATGAGTACAAAAACTTTCTGGGTTTGGTAACAAACATTGATCTGTCAAGTAACAGGTTATTAGGGGAAATACCAAGAGAAATCACAGATCTAAGTGGATTGAATTTTTTAAACTTGTCCCACAACCAATTGATTGGTCCTATTCCAGAAGGTATTGGTAATATGGGATCGTTACAGTGTATTGATTTTTCGAGGAATCAACTTTCTGGTGAAATCCCTCCAACCATTTCACATTTGAGCTTTCTAAGCATGCTGGACTTGTCTTATAATCATTTGAAAGGAAAAATTCCAACAGGAACTCAATTGCAAACCTTTGAAGCCTTCAACTTTATTGGCAACAATCTATGTGGTCCACCACTGCCCATAAATTGCAGCTCCAATGGGAAAACTCACAGTTATGAAGGAAGTGATGAGCATGAAGTCAATTGGTTTTTTGTCGGTGCAACAATTGGATTTGTTGTGGGATTCTGGATGGTGATTGCTCCTTTGCTGATTTGTAGATCATGGCGGTATGCCTATTTTCATCTGCTTGATCATGTGTGGTTCAAACTTCAATCTTTTTACTCATGTAGTATCAGAGTTTAGTGTTGCTTAGAATACACCGATGTTCTATCATTGTATTGGCAGGTTGTGATCAATTTGTAGTCATTGCTATCTTCTTTTTTCAGATTTTAGAGCCTTATGTAAATTCTGTTTTGGGACGTAAAGATTTTCATATTGAGCATAATATCGCAGATGAATTCTTGTTAATTTTGTAATTTAGATCAACTAGATGTAATTCTATGATAAAAACATTTGCTAAATCCCGTAGATTAAAATTCAAATAGTTAGTAAGTACTGTTGGTTAAAACCAAGTTTTGAAATCACATGTTAGGTAAGTTGCTTAAGTTAATATTGAATGAGTTTTTTGAAACTTTAAGAAAAGTAACTTTAAAATAAATGTTTTTTATATAAGTGTTTTTTTAAGAAATAGATAAGATTCGTTTCTTAAAAAAAGTAAAAATAATTTAGACAAACATACCAAAAAAAAGTTACTTATTTTATTAAAATAATTAACCATTTATTTCAATAAATAAGTTTAAACAAATTGATGTATTATATTCGCTTGAAATCAGATTTCAAATATTCATTTGTTGTTGAGTATTACATCCATTTCTATCCAATTATTTGGGCTTATAACACATTCCTAGTATTGGCTGCCTTTGGAGCACAATTGAGACTTTTCTAGAGTTTCTATTGAACATGATTCAGAAAGTACGCCCTTAGAGCCTTAGAAGCAAACAAAATTTTATGATCAAAGTAAGCAAACCACATGACCACAAAATAAATGTTTACTTCTACTAGTCAGCATGTCTTGGATCACATTTTGAGCTAGCTAGTAATCAAATATATATATATATATATATATATATATATATATATATATATATATATATATATATTCTGCAATGTCAATTTTTTTTTTGAACCTATTTTTTAGTTCAACAATTGAGGTACGACAATTTAAATAATAAATTCTTCAGCTTGTTTGTAAGCTTAAGGACATTGATAATAGAATTTCAGAAGTTTTCTCGTCTTCATTTTAGTTCATACCCACGTTATTCTCTTTTCTGCATTTAATTTGCTTGCTGTCAAAGACTTGGCAACTTGTCATTGTTTAAACATTTGTTGCATTGTTAACATAGATGTATCCTAACTTGGTAAATGTTTGTCTTAACTTACAAATTCTTTCACAAAAATACCTCTGAAACTTATTCTATTTTTTCATAATTAATTTCTTATTTCGGAAACTGCAATACAAATGTTTGCTGAGTAGTCAAACTACACCTTAAGTACTGTTGGGGTTTGATCAGAACCTAGGATCATAGGTCGTAACACAAATTTTAGGTTCTTAATCAATGTGCCGTATAAAAAAAAAAAATTCTATCTTATTTAATAGTACTATCTGAAAGAGGTTGTCAATTTCTCTGTATATTTAATCTTATCCAATTTACAGAATAAAACACTCATATATGGAAGTTTTTTGAGGAACTGCACCTCCCAAGCCATAAGCCATAAGCCATAATTCTCTCACAATTGACAAGATAATCCTTTCACTCCATCTCTCCTCTTATTTATAAGCAATCTGCCATACTTCTTCTCTACCTAAGCTCAACAAACAGGTATCAACAATTAACAAACTAACGAACTGACTAACTCTAAATACTAACAGATATTCTTTTAAAACGTATTAGATGGAATGTTACTAATGCCTTTTAATTATGAGTAATTATCCAATAAATGAGTTAACTTAAAATGGAATATTCTTAACACACTTTTTAAACGGTCAAAGAACAATCATTTAGGTAGTATAGAAAGAGTTGGTGAGGGATAATTGTAGAGCATAATTGAGGAGGTGATGACACATAAGCAAATAGTGTGGTGTGGCAATATATACTTGACATGGCAGCCACGCAGCATATTGTCTTGTAGCTTAATATTTATATATTATAAATAGATAGATAGTGTATGCATCAAAGGTTGCTAGCATGACATAGTTGGTGTAGTGACAACTGACAGAGTTGGGAAGCAAAGTACAAAAGTTCAATGTTGAGAATTATTGTCCACAAATCTGCGCTCACATGCATCTGGTGTCAAATACAAAGATGACTCAACGGTACGCGTTGAAATGTTGAATGCTCCTTCCGAAAGTGATCTTTAAAAAACTTAAAATCTCATAAACTTTTTCGATCTCCTGTGTTCTGTCCTTTGGAATTTCAAAATTAGGAGGTGAAAGGACGAAATCTGCTGTGTGTGTGAAAGTTGTTGTCATTTCATAACTTGTTATGCCGAAATTGAAATTATGATAAGATGAATTGGAAAGAAAACATTGATCCACTGGAATGTGAAAGGAATTTAAAAAGTCCACAGGAATTAGAAAAAAAAATTGTAGAAGATGTGGCCGTACAAGAGGACTTGATCATAAAAAAACTCAAGTAAGGGTCATTCAACTGAGAAGAAAAAATAAAGCGGTTGCTAAAAGATAAAGTCATGAAGTTACAAGCCTAAAACAAGAAAGTCATGGTATAATTAATAGAATCATTTGGTTACTTAGAGACCAAGTTGTTCTTGGATTATAAAAGAAACTCGTTACCCTCAAAGAGGGGGACGAATAAAGAAGGAAAATTCAGTGAAGGGGCATGTATTTGTTTTATTCCATTTTTCTGTTGTTAGAAAGTGATGAATTATTTTCCTTGTAGTATAAAAATTCCGAGTTTATGTTCTTTCTTAATTTATATTGCTTGTTTTTAAATAAAAATAATTTAATTTTAACTCATTCAATTGTTTGTGACATTAAAAGAGTAGCACTCCTACTTTTTGATGTTGCTTAATCATAAAATTTAATTGAATAATCATTAATTTGTTATCTTAAAAGTTCATAGTTTTTATTTATAAAAAATTGATTCAAGTATCAATCAATAACATTACAAATAACAATTCTATCTTCAATATTATTGGATTGTGAGGGTCTAATGAATAATCATTTTGCTAGCTTAAATCCTTGTGCTACATTTTTTCTTTTGATAAAAAATTAAAAAAAAAATTCTTTAAAAAAAATCAAATGTGCTCTTTTTAAAATAAATGAAAAGAATGTTTTGGTGTAAAATAAATATATATAAAATTATAAAGATTTTGTGCATTTAAATATAGGTTCCATTTTTTTAATGGACACTTTAGGGTGTCAAGACCTTTCCTAATCCACTCCCCAACCTATTTTTTGTTCAAAGACCATTATTTTTTGAGGATTTTTCAATGTTTACGTGTGTATTCTGGTCACGTAAACTTTTGCTTCCTATTCTTTAGGCTTGTCAAATAGATAGATTAAATAATTTTTTTTATTTAGATTACAGTGGATGGATTATTAAAAGCAATCCGTTAATCATTTATGATCTATTAAAAAGTCGGATAGTAATTATTTTGTTTATCTTTTAATTAGAATACCATTCTGTTAGACAATCAGTTAATCAATTTAGGATCTATTGAGAATACTATATATTTCTGTCAACAGTTCATAAGAAAAAATGATGCAGGTTTATCTTTTATCCTTTCCATTATATTAGTTTATCTTTTAGAATAATTTATCGTTTAGTTTATTTATTTTTAGATTAATTTATCTTTTAGTTTACTTTTTATTCGTGAACACACATATTCAAATAAATAAATAATAAACTATTCAACCTATTCTTTAAAAAGATATTATAAAAGGTAAAAAATAAACTAAGAGATTAATCATCGATTATATATCCGTTGAATGAAATTCATCCAATTCATCTTATTTATAAGCCTTTCCCTTTACTTGGTCATCCTCATAACTCACAAGCCACGATGGTATTCATCTTTCCCTTCCTTTAATTATGCGATTCATTACAATGCAAAGTATTTCTAGCTTTTCATTTTCTGATACTGCTATATATTGATAACGGGATATTGGAAACGATTTTTGTTTTGGTTTTTCACCCATGATATTACATTATTAATGCTGTGCATGATTCATATTTTAAGGACAACACAAAATGATAGAGTAAACATAAAAGTCATTTCTTGTTGGGTTACAAATGGGTTGGGGTTGTATATGTGTTTCTCTCATATCCTTCAGAATTCTTGTAGTTATTCCTAACAACAATTAAATTTTATTCTTCTTTTTAGACAACTATCTCTACTTTTTTGGAACAAAAAATTGCATGCAAAGTTATTGATATCAGTATTATCTAAAATAAAAAAATTGAAGCATTTGTACGTCTAACGTTTTTGTGGACAGGCACCAGGAAAAGGAAAAGAAACATAGGGGGAATTGGTGGTGAGGAGACAGAGGCAAATTATAAGAAATGCAAAAGATGATAGGGACAGGATCAGTGAGTTACCTATTCACGTTTTCCTCAGAATAATATTGGAATTTATGAACACAAAAGATGTTGTTCGGCTTTGTGCTTTGTCTAAAAGTTGGAAGGATTTTTGGAAACGTTTAACTACTCTCTCAGTTTTGATTCTTGGGACTCAAGTATTTTCAATTGCCACAAGTTTGTGTTCGAGGTTTTGTCTGGTCGAGATGGTTAATTCCATTCCTCTACTTAATCTTGAGATCATTCTCCGCACCGACCTCGAACAACTAGATGATATATATCCTGAAATATGGCGTGTCTCACAACATCCAGCAATTGAAAATCTTTCTTTTTGTGAACCATAGATTCCATTTGGTGTTTCCCTCTTCTATTTTTTCTGTCCAACTATGACATCTCTTCGCTTTTCCCCTTCCTGAAAATATACTGTGTTAAAGTCCTTTGGATTAATAATTCTAACCCGGATCTTGCTTACCCTATTGATGGTTACAAAATTGTGTTTTCAACTCCGAGTCTTGGTTTTCTCATTATCAACAATGTTCATCATGGTCACCAACTTCCCTCCACGTGTAATCTTTCATCTCTTGAAGTAGATATTAATGTCAGTGTTTCGCCATGTTCTCCATTCTTTAAAAGTTTGTTGCAAGTGCTTGCTAATGTTAACAAATTGACACTTTCTTGGAGGACCCTAGGATGATGCTATTTTCAATTTTTACTTTGTATGTTTTGTCTTTTTCGGTATGTGTTTGAAAGTATTTTTTTTCTCTACGATTTTAAACTTATTATCTATTCTAATAAAGTGCTGAAAGTTATATTCCTATTTCTTGCTTAAATAATTTAGTAAATATTTCTTTTATTTCCCTTTCTTTCTGATGCTCTCTTGAAAGAAACTATAGGATGTTATATATATTGTGGGGAGTGAAAAACACAAACTTTTCTTATATATTCTTTTGAACGTTTACTTAAAATTCTTAAGGTGAAGATTTTTTAAAATTGTTTAGTTTTTTATTTCATTTTATTATTAACTTATTCCTTTTTTTTTTCGGTCCAAGATTAACGTATTCCCTTATGCTCTCTTACATTAGATTATAGATTGTTACACTGTGAGTGCTCTGTTTGCTCTGTTTGTTATATATGTTGTTTTTAATTGACTTTTACGTAAGATTAAAGTTTTTAATTATAAGAAACTATTAGAGTGAAGCAGGGGACCAAAAATCTTGCATTGATATTAAGAAATACATTCTTTGGTGATGCAGAAACAATGTTGTGCCATTTGCAGAGCATTATTTGAGAAAATAGTATCAAATAACGACATAATCAATTGGTGTCGTTTGTGTGTGTAAAATAGAAAAGCAAGTAGCATAGCAAGAGCAGGAGTTTGAATAAGAAATAAATGTTGAGCATGTTAAATCAACAAAACAAAATTGCAAATAATGATTTAAGAATATGGCTGAAAACAAGGATGTGATCCAACACTAAGGTAGAAAATAAAAGCATATCAGTCAAATGGCAAGCCAGGACAGAAAAATATTTATTTAGTACTTTGTATAGACTAATAGTGATTAGGAAGGGAAGGTGGAATCTGGGTTTGTGGAGTAGGTCTAAATTCCTAATAATTTGCATATAATATTTCCGTTATGTATTTTTAATATTTTTTAACATGTTTGTAATCTTTTGTTTATTGCAATCAATTACTTATCTCATTTTATGCACATGTAAGTAGTAAATTTATAAAATATTTTTGTCAATTTTATAAGTTAGTTGTTTTGAAGGAAAATGAACATTGGGGAAGTTGAAGTTTCCTTGCTGAGCTGTAGTCTTAACAAATTCCTAACAACAAACCTACAGGAATATTTTCCTACCAGTTTGACGTAGAATAACCAATTGATATCCTTGGACCTTGGGAAAAATAATCTTTGAGTAACTATTCCAACGTAATGGAGTGACCTGTGGTTCAAGTTGAAGAAGTCAGACTTTAACATGGCTAGAATTTGTGGATTGTCCAAAGGTTCAAGATGAAAAAACGGAGCACCTTGAGATGGACTTGATGGAGTGGGCTATGGGTTGGGATATCATGAACTAGTACACTTGATTTTTTTTTTTAAATGTTGGACTTTTATTGTTTACATAACAAAAATTTAATGAAAGGATTGATTATAATAGTTAAAATTTTGAATTTTAATGACACCAAATTTTCATTTTAAACAGTTCTATAGGATAAATTAAAATATAATGATTCTTTTTTTAAAAAAAAATACTGTACCAAAAAGAATGTCTCTTATTTTAGTATTCAGTCCAAGAATAAATCATATATATTTCTTTGTTATTAATTTTGAATTTTATTTTATGAATTTTGTGTATATATGAATTTTAAAAAGGGAGATAGATAAAGTAAATTCAAAATTATTTCCTATTCTAAGAATTAATTAAGTCGGGAGAATTGGATAATAAAGTCAATAATTAAAAAAAGGCAACTAAAAAAAAAGAAGAAGAAAGAAGCACTTATACAATTAAGCTTAATATGCAGAAGCAAGAAGCACTTATACAATTAACTTGTTTCATATATGCGTTGCATGATCATGAATTCCTCCACCATTTATGCGTTGCATGCTTGAATCTCTCTTGAAATGAGATTTCAAATATTCACTTGTTGTTGGGTAATGAAATCCAAGGTCCGATTCCCTGGTGGTATTCCAAACCTCACTTTTTCAAAATCTTAACTTGTCCAAAAGTTCATTCTAATATTCTATACCTGATTGGTTATACGGTCTTCGTCGTCTCAAGTATCTGGACCTAAGGTACAGCAACTTGCATAGGACTATTTCTTATGTTCTAGGAAATTTTTCTCTTGTTGAACTTGATTTATCAATCAATCAATCAACCTGAAGCAACCATTCGAACTTCTTTGGGTAATCTATGTAACTTAAGGGAGATTGATTTCTCATATCTCAAACTCAACAACCAGATTAATGATATTTTAGAAATTCTAGCTCCTTGTACTTCCCATGGACTCACAACACTTTCAGGAAATTTGACGGTTTGTTACCGTTCAGGGGCTAATCTTTTCCATTTTTTACCATATGGAAGTATTTTTTAAATTATTTTCCAAAAGAAGATAAGTTGTATCAGTTGTTACTGAGTTAGAAGTCGTGATATCGATTATGACTTATTATTTTTTTCTTTTTTAACGAAAATCATAAAATTATTTATGACTTTAATGTCATTTTTTTATCTATAACTTTAAAGTTATTTTTTTAAAAAAAAAATTTATGAATTCAAAGTTGTAAGTGTGACACCCTCTACCCAGACATATATATGAATAAATAAAATATATAAAAATATCGATAATCATATTCACACGGATAAAAGATTCACATTAGCTTCACTGTTATCAATTAAAACTTATTAAAACATATTCGGCTCAAAATAAGGCCGTCAAAATTTACAAAAATATTTTGTTAAACCAGTGAGATAAAATAAAGTAGACTAACATAATGCAATTAATATAAAACTTATGTCTCACAGTCACATCCTATCAGTGCATTGTGTCCCGACGTTCTTCAGCACAAGGTTTCTTAAATCACTTCACCTAGTCATGTGCTTCCCCGAATACAAGGTTCAAGATCATCACAGGATCCAAACACAAACAACACACAGGGAGTGATTTATCACATTCCTAACTAATAGAGAAAAATAAAACAACATATAGGTATAAATATTATATAACAAAATACAATTTACTTGAGCATAACTCACATTATTTCACCACACGTCTCATTCGTTTTCACAACATTTGCATATTCAATAGTCAAAACACAATATCATCAAATCAATCAATATAGAACAATACACAAGCGTTATGCAGCAGATACACTAAGACTCAATCTTATATACAATGTAGTACCATGTCAGTGAAAAATCTCGTCGCCCTTAAAGGGTCTTAACATTAACTCATCGCCCTTAAAGGCTCTTAACATTAACTCATTGTCCTTAAAGGGTCTTATAGTCGTGTGATTGTACAATCTACAGTTTACAACTCAAATGCACACAACATCTCAATCATGTGCATACTGAGTTTATCACATACACTCGATCTCAATTATAATGTTATAATATCAAAATAGCATGTTGTCACACCTCATGAATCATATTCACTTTACCTATGAACTATGCAATACTTGACATGGACTATGTGAAGTGTCCTAAGGTTCAAGATGAAAAAATGGAGAACCTTGACATGGACTTCATGGAGTAGTCTATGGTTCAAGTTGGAAAAGTGGGGACCTTGATATGGATTTGGTGGAGTGGCCAGCCGTTTGTCTAGGAGAAAATTTTGTTTTTCATTTCTTTTATTTTGAATGATAAAAAATTGATAGTTTAAAATTAATTATGGGTTCAAATTGCAAGTAATAGAATATTTGAATTTTATAATGCAAGACTTTTTCTTATTTACTTAACACAGGTGTAACAAAAGGATTTGATGTAAGCTACTCAAATATTAAAAGAATTATTAATATTTTCGTAAGATAAATTTTTCATTGATTTAAGAAATTATATATGGTAAACTAAAATAAAAAATATTCATTATTTTAGTATTTGGCAAAAGAATAAATTATATTTCTTTGTAGATTGTTTAAGTTATTGTATGAATTTGTTTTTTTTTTTAGAATATTAAATTGAACATGAGTATTTTTATGATTGTTTAAATTTGGCACTTGCAATTATTTAAAAAGTAAAATGGAAATTAAAATTATGTTTCTCCTCTTATTTACATTGATATCTTGTAAAAAATACAAAATACGATACTGGTTTTTTTGAGAAAAAAAGTTAATATTCTTTTTCACACTTCTTTTTATATAACTAATTAATTTTTATATGATAAAGAAAATAATATTCAGGTTTGAATACAATTAGAAATACATGACACGACAATCTTTCCAATTGATGACAATTAAATTTAGTCTTTTTTCATATATAAGAGAATATTATTTTGTGAATTGAAAAATTGATCAAAATTAAATAGCTAGATTGTAACAAGAGAATCTTTTTTTTTATATAGATTTTTGAACTGAAATAGTCTTTAAAGTACACCATTTTCCTATAATTGATTTATTCATCAATTATATATTTTTTTTCTTGCTTGACGTAACTTGCAACATTTGTTGTGAATGACAAGGAACTTGATAGGAAGATAGTGCAGTGACCTACGGTTAAAGTTGAAGAAGTCAGACCATAACATGGATGGACTTTGTGGAGTGTCCAAAGGGTTCAAGATGAACAAATGGAAAACCTCTAGATGGACTTATGGTGTGGGCTATATATGTTTAATTTAGAAGACAATTTTCTTTTACATTATTTTTAGTTTGAATATTGAAAATTTAATAATTTAATATTAACTATGGCTTGGGATATCATGAAATAGAAGACTTGATTTTTTTTTTTTTAAAATTGGACTTTTATTGTTTACGTAACAAAAGTTTAACGAAAGGATTGATTAAATAATAGTTAAAATATGAAGTTTAATGACACAAAATTTTCATTTAAGCAGTTCTATAGGGTAAATTAAAATAAAATGATTCTTATTTATTTTTGTAAAAAAACCTGTACCAAAAAGAATGTTTCTTATTTTAGTATTCACCACAAGAATAAATCATATTTCTCTGTTATTAATTTTGATTTCTTTTATGAATTTAGTGTACATAGGAATTTTAAAAAAGGAGATAGATACAGTAAATGCATAATTTTTCGTATTCTAAGAATTAATTCGGGAGAATTGGATAATTAAGTCGATAATTTTAAAAAGCCAGCTTAAAAAAAGAAGTGAATTACAATGTTAAAAAAATATTTTAGTATTTGGCACAATAATAAAAAAAGGCAAAAAAATAATGAAAGTGAAGAAAAAAATAGGCTTAAAATATAATTGTTGTCTTTTTTTTTAATATGTTATTTTATTTTTTTATTTTTTAATTTAAATATTTTATCTCTTATTTTTTTAAAATCTTGTAATTTTAGTCTTTTTATTTTTTAATTGAGATATTTTTAAAAAAATATGTCATTTTAGTCCATTTGATCAAATTCTTGTTTTTTAATTAGGATATTTTGTCCTTTAAAAGTTAGAGACAATAATATCGCTGGACTTTGTGGAGTGTCCAAAGGTTCAAGATGAAAAAATGAAAAACCTTGAAATGGATTTGATGGAGCCGGCCATGGTTTGTTTAGAAGATAATTTTCTTTTACATTATTTTTAGTTTGGATATTAAAATTTTAATAATTTAATATTAATTATGGGTTGGGATATCATGAAATAGAAGACTTGAATTTTTTTAATAAAATGTTGGACTTTTATTGTTTAATTAACAAAATTTTACGAAAGGATTGATCAAATAATAGTTAAAGTCAATAATTAAAAAAGGAGATAGATAAAGTAAATTCAAAATTATTTCCTATTCTAAGAATTAAGTCGGGAGAATTGGATAATAAAGTCAATAATTAAAAAAAGGAGGCAACGTAAAAAAAGAAAAAAGAAAAGAAAGACGCTTGCATCAGTATAAATAATAGAAAGAAGTAAGTTTAATATGCAGAAGCAAGAAGCACTTATACAATTAAGCTGTTTGATATATCCTTGTGTGATCATGAATTCCTCCATTTATATTCTTGTCTTTGTCCAGCTTTGGTTGTTCAGCTTACCATGCAGAGAGAGTGTGTGTATCCCAAGTGAGCGTGAGACACTTTTGAAGATTAAGAATAATCTCATAGATCCTTCAAATAGGCTTTGGTCTTGGAATCATAATCATACCAACTGTTGCCACTGGTATGGAGTCCTCTGCCACAACGTCACTTCCCATGTTCTTCAGCTTCACCTCAACACTACGTTTTCTGCTGCTTTCTATGATGGCTACTATCACTTCGATGAGGAAGCTTATGAGAAATCCCAGTTTGGTGGAGAGATAAGTCCTTGTTTGGCTGATTTAAAGCATTTGAATCACTTGAACTTGAGCGGCAATTATTTCCTTGGAGCAGGTATGTCAATTCCTTCTTTCCTTGGGACAATGACTTCCTTGACTCACCTCGACCTCTCTCTTACTGGATTCATGGGGAAGATTCCATCTCAGATTGGGAATCTCTCCAATTTGGTCTATCTTGACCTCGGAGGTTATTCTGTCGAGCCTATGTTAGCTGAAAATGTAGAATGGGTATCAAGTATGTGGAAGCTTGAATATCTTCATTTGAGTTATGCAAACCTATCCAAAGCATTTCATTGGCTACACACTCTCCAATCTCTTCCTTCTTTGACCCACCTAGATTTGTCAGGATGCACACTCCCTCACTATAATGAACCATCCTTGCTCAACTTCTCATCTCTGCAAACTCTCCATCTTTCCTTCACTAGTTTTTCCCCTGCCATTTCTTTTGTCCCCAAGTGGATATTCAAATTGAAAAAACTTGTTTCTCTTCAATTATGGGGTAATGAAATCCAAGGTCCGATTCCTGGCGGTATTCGAAACCTCACACTTCTTCAAAATCTTGACTTGTCTGGAAATTCATTCTCATCTTCTATACCTGATTGCTTATATGGTCTTCATCGTCTCAAGTTCCTCAACCTAAGGGACAACCACTTGCATGGGACTATTTCTGATGCCCTGGGAAATTTGACTTCTCTTGTTGAACTTGATTTATCAGGTAATCAACTTGAAGGAAACATTCCAACTTCTTTGGGTAATCTCTGCAACTTACGGGACATTGATTTCTCAAATCTCAAACTCAACCAACAGGTTAATGAACTTTTAGAAATTCTTGCTCCTTGTATTTCCCATGGACTCACAAGACTTGCAGTTCAGAGTTCACGACTTTCAGGCCATCTGACAGATCATATTGGGGCATTTAAAAATATTGACACGTTACTTTTTTCCAACAACTCAATTGGTGGTGCTCTTCCTAGATCATTTGGAAAACTTTCATCATTAAGATATCTTGATCTGTCTACTAATAAATTCAGTGGAAATCCATTTGAAAGTCTTGGATCACTCTGTAAATTGTCATCTCTTTATATTGGTGGCAATCTTTTTCAAACTGTTGTCAAGGAAGATGATCTTGCAAATCTTACAAGCTTGATGGAGATTCATGCATCAGGGAACAATTTCACTTTAAAAGTGGGTCCCAATTGGCTTCCTAATTTTCAGCTTTTCCATTTGGATGTGAGATCATGGCAGTTAGGTCCCAGCTTTCCATCGTGGATTAAGTCACAAAACAAACTTGAATATTTAGACATGTCTAACGCAGGGATTATTGATTCTATTCCCACACAGATGTGGGAAGCACTTCCTCAGGTTTTGTATTTAAACCTCTCTCATAATCACATCCATGGTGAGAGTGGGACTACATTAAAGAATCCCATATCTATCCCCGTTATTGATCTAAGCTCAAATCACTTGTGTGGTAAATTACCCTATCTTTCAAGTGATGTGTCTCAGTTAGATCTTTCAAGCAATTCAATCTCTGAATCCATGAATGACTTTTTATGCAATGATCAGGACGAGCCAATGCAATTACAATTTCTGAATCTTGCATCAAATAATTTGTCAGGAGAGATACCTGATTGCTGGATGAATTGGACATTTCTTGTGAATGTAAATTTACAAAGCAACCATTTTGTTGGGAACTTACCCCAATCCATGGGTTCCTTGGCAGAGCTGCAGTCTTTACAAATTCGTAACAACACACTCTCAGGAATATTTCCAACCAGTTTGAAGAAGAATAACCAATTGATATCCTTGGACCTTGGGGAAAATAATCTTTCAGGATGTATTCCAACATGGGTTGGAGAAAAGCTCTTAAAAGTGAAAATCCTTCGCCTTCGATCAAACAGTTTTGCCGGCCACATTCCAAATGAAATATGTCAGATGAGTCATCTTCAGGTTTTAGACCTTGCAGAAAACAATCTGTCTGGCAATATACCGAGCT
Organism: Glycine max; assembly: GCF_000004515.6. Classification (NCBI taxonomy): domain Eukaryota; kingdom Viridiplantae; phylum Streptophyta; class Magnoliopsida; order Fabales; family Fabaceae; genus Glycine; species Glycine max. Next base: position 35,733,935 of record NC_038252.2, read on the forward strand.
GTTTTTGTAACTTGAGTGCCATGACACTAAAGAACCAAAGTACAGATCCTTCTATCTATTCTGAAGCACAATATGTTGGTAGCTCTTACTCTTCCATCTATAGTATGGTTAGTGTGCTACTATGGCTGAAAGGAAGAGGAGATGAGTATAGAAACATTCTGGGTTTGGTAACAAGCATTGATCTGTCAAGTAACAAATTATTAGGAGAAATACCTAGAAAAATCACAAATCTAAATGGATTGAACTTTTTGAACTTGTCCCACAACCAATTGATTGGTCATATTCCACAAGGCATTGGTAATATGGGATCATTACAATCCATTGATTTTTCTAGGAATCAACTTTCTGGTGAAATCCCTCCAACCATTTCAAAATTGAGCTTTTTGAGCATGCTAGACGTGTCTTATAATCATTTGAAGGGAAAAATTCCAACAGGAACTCAATTGCAAACCTTTGATGCCTCCAGCTTTATTGGCAACAATTTATGTGGTCTACCACTGCCCATAAACTGCAGCTCCAATGGGAAAACTCATAGTTATGAAGGAAGTCATGGGCATGGAGTGAATTGGTTTTTTGTTAGTGCGACAATTGGATTTGTTGTGGGATTCTGGATAGTGATTGCTCCTTTACTGATTTGTAGATCATGGAGGTATGCCTATTTTCATTTCCTTGATCATGTGTGGTTCAAACTTCAATCTTTTCGCTCAGGTAGTATCACTGTTTAGTGTTGCTTAGAATACTCCGATGTTTTATCATTGTATTGGCAGGTTGATCAATTTATGTCAACAAAGAAATTTAAACAAACTAATCCATTATATTTCAATTTTCAGTAATGTGTTATATTTAATGAATAAGAGTTGTACCGTGGGAATTGTTGTCATTGCATCTAAATACACAAGTGTATCTATTTTTTTTTAAGTTATGTTTCTTTGAAATTTATTCATATGTTTGAATCTCTCTTGAAATGTGATTTCAAATATTCCCTTGTTGTTGGGTAATGAAATCCAAGGTCGATCCGATTCCCTGGTGGTATTCGAAACCTCACACTTCTTTAAAATCTTGACTTGTCTCAAAATTCATTCTCATATTCTATACTTGATTGGTTATACGGTCTTCATCGTCTCAAGTATTTGGACCTAAGGTACAGCAATTTGCATAGGACTATTTATGATGTCTGGGGAAATTTGACTTCTCTTGTTGAACTTGATTTATCAATTAATCAATCTGAAGCAACCATTCGAACTTCTTGGGGTAATCTCAGCAACTTGGGAACTTGGGGGAGATTGATTTCTTATATCTCAAACTCAACCAACAGGTTAATGATATTTTAGAAATTCTAGCTCTTTGTATTTCTCATGGATTCACAACACTTGCAGTTTCGAGTTCACAACTTTCAGTCAATTTGACTGCTTTTTACCATTCAGGGATATTTTTCAAATTATTTTCCATAAAATGACTCTTTTTAATAAAAAAAGTCTTATCAGGTGCTACTATATGAGTTAGAAGTCATAAAATGACTCTTTTTAATAGAAGTCATAAAATTATTTATAACTGTAATTTTTTTTAGTTGGGACTTCAAAGTCGTTAATTTTTTTTTTATTTTACAACTAGTCTTTTTTTAATTTTTTTAACTTAAGACTTTAAAATTGTAAGTTTAATTTTTTTTTATTTTTATGACTTTTGAAATTGTGTTTCGTTTTTTTTTTACGTTTAAATTTTTTAATTTTAGAATTTTTTACTTACTTGTATTTTATTTTTTATTTTTTTCAAAAATTATAAAAAAATTATTTATTTAATTATTAAGTAAATATTTTATTTATTCATTTAAAAAATAAAATTCTATAACATTATTTAAAATTTATCTAAATTTTAAATATGTAAAATATATTAAATAAAATAATATTAAAAAACATAATATATTTTAAATAAAAAATATTAAAAAATATATAATATATTTAATAAAACCATAAAAAATATAATACAAATCAAATAAAACTAATAGTATGAATTTTTTCCATTTTAATTATTTTTTATTTATCACATTTGGTTTATTTAAAATTTAGATAATCTTTTAATAATGTCATTGAATTTTTTTTAAAATGAATAAATAAAATATTTATTTAATAATTAAATAAATAAAATTAATAACATTTTAAAAAAATGTAACAAAATAAAAAATAAAATACAAGAAATTAAAAAATTCTAAAATTCTAAAATTAAAAAGTTTGAACTTAAAAAAAAAACCAAAATGACTACAAAGTCGTAAAAAGAAAAATAAAATAAAAAAACAAAACTTATCACTTTGATATCATAATAAAAAAAACTATTGACTTTGAAGTCGTAAAAAAAACACAAATATTGTAATCGATTATCGGCTTCAAAATTTAAATTCAAATTTCTAAAGGATGTTGCAAAACGTTTAAACCTAGTGATCGATTACAAGCCTTGTGTAATCGATTATAGGCTTTAAAATTAAATTCAAATTTTATAAGAGCATTTTAGAAATTAATTTGATCACGGGTAATCGATTACATCCCCTGATAATCGATTACCAGAGAGTAAATATTACTTTTATGAAATCTCAAAAAGCTTCTGGAAAATATTCTTTGGTCAAACCTGTGCATCATCAATTCATAAACTCTTTCTAAGATTCTAGGAACTAAGTTCATCAATTATATTGAATTTCTGGATTCTTGACTTGGATCAAACGTGAGAAGCACTTATCTTTGACATCGTCAAAACTTCATATCATTATATGCTTCTACAAAAATATGATATTGATTTTTTTGAGAACAAAAGTTAATATTCTTTTTCACACTTCTTTTTATATAACTAATTAATTTTCATATGATAAAGAAAATAATATTCAGATTTGAGTACAATTAGAAATACATGACACAACAACCTTTTCAATTGATGACAATTAAATCTAATCTTTTATATATATATATATATATATATATATATATATATATATATATATATATATATATATATATATATATATATGAGAATATTATTTTGTGAATTGAAAAATTGATCAAAATTAAATAGCTAGATTGGAACGAAATATTTTTTTAATATATTTTTTAACCGAAATAGTCTTTAAAGTACACCCTTTTTCCTATAATTGATTTTTTTTTTCCTATAATGAAACATCAAAGAATACTGGGAAAGGTAACTGAGTAAGAGGAAGTGAAGAGAAGGTTAGGAGGGGAAAGTGTGGTGACAGAGAAAAAGTACCAAGAGATGTATGTGAATAGTCCAGGGAAAGGTGTGGTTGATAAGCTTAAAGGTATGGTTGGGACATGGTTTACCAACCCAGCAGAGAATCAATCTTCACAAGGTAAATAACAATGAATAGTAGCTCTAGTTGTCTCCATGAGGTTTCTCTTGGTTGATCAATGCTTTTTGCAAATTTTACTTATTTCTAAATTAGTTTATTATATTCTTTTACCATACTTCTCTGACTAATTCTTTTGTTACTCTTCACGTTCTGCTTGAGTTTTGCAGTTAGACAAACATATTTTGTATCGATATTAAAATTTATTTTCTCTATATTTGTCTTGTGACATTTTTTCTATTTTCTTATCTTGGAAGAAGTGTTTTGAGAAACAAACGAAATTATGATTATGTATGTTTCTCTTAGTCTTAAGACTTGATTCCAAGATGAATCGCAGTTATTTGTTTGCTTATTTTGGGCATGCTTGCATATTTTTCTATTATGTTTTTTTTTTCATTTTGTAAGAGCTGTTTCAAAAATAGTGGAGTATTTATTTTCTAGTAGTTTTAGACTTCAGTCCAAGATGAGTTACAGTTTTTTTTTTTTTTTTACTTTATTTTGGGTATGCTAGTTTTTGCTGAAGCAAAGTGCCACATTAATTTTGAATTTGTGGTTTGCATGGGTCGAAGATTTATCTATGAATTATGAGGCAGGAAGGGCAGAAGTGGAACAAGTTAACCAAGGTGCAGCAGGTGAAAGAAGGCTGCAGGAGTCATCTAATTGAAGAAGGGCTTTGAAGGAGTCTTTGCTTTGGGTGATTGTGTAGATTTTCTTAAAAGCTGTTTCAATATCTAGCCGTGTGTCTAGTTCTTTGTTGGAAGAAAGTTAGGATGTTCAAGTCACAGTAAAATAAATATTTGTGTTTTTTTTAATGTTTATGTAAATATCCAATTTTATCCGGGTTTAGTTTTATCTTTTAAATAAAAATATTTAAAATATTTTTGAGAAAAAGAAAAGAAAAATTATATATAGAAGATTTGACAGTTACAAGAAGACTTGGCATCAGAAAACTGGAGTAATGGTGATTCAATTGAGAAAAAAATAAAATATTACTAAAAGATAAGGTCATTTAAAATATTTTTGAGAAAAAGAAAAAAGAAAAATTATAGAAGATTCTTTTAAATAAAAATATTTAAAATATTTTTGAGAAAAAAAAAAGAAAAATCATAGAAGATGTGACAGTTACAAAATTGATATTCAGAAAACTGGAGTAATGGTGATTCAATTGAGCAAAAAAAATAAAATATTAGTAACCGATAACGTCATCGAAGTTGTAAGTCTAAAAACAATGGTATAATGGAATCCTAAGTTGTTCTTGGATTATAAAAGAAGAGACGTACTAGCATACAAGGAGGGGGGCGGAGAAAAAAGGAGAATTATGTGAAGGCCGGGACACCCATAGAAAGATTTTTTTCGCAATTCTTTCAAAAGATGATTATGATGCTATAAGATCAGGTCCTTGTTCTTTTTTCTCTATAAGATCAGGTTTGTTCTTTTTTTTTTCTTTTCTCGTTCATTTCTTGTTATGTTTGGTTTTTTTATTTAATTTTTGGTTTCATGAATTCGTGTATGTATGCTATCCAAATGTTTATTTTCTGAATAAAATAAGTATATATATTTTGACCACATGTTTACCTTCATATTATGGGTTAAAAAGCATCATTTTTTATTACTTATTGGTCCCCCGATAAATATTTATTTTTTATGTTTGGTCTCTAATAAATTTTTTTGAGACCGGATTCCTAATATTTGAAATTTTGTCTCTTATATTTGTTGTTAGTCCCAAATTATTATCTACCTATGTGGTTGTTTGACCATGATGTATGTCACGTGTGGTGTCACTTGTTTGATTTGGATTACACGTGAGAAAAAAATTTTAAAAATAAAAATAAAAACTATGTCGTATTGTCCCCTTCTTCTTTCTCCTTTCTGTCTCCATCACCCTTCATCTTCCTTATATCTCACCATTGTGTCATGGATGGTGTTTCATTTTCTCCCCCAGTGGATGGACTAAAGGAAAACAAGCTAAATGAAAGAATAGATATAAATCAACAAAATCTTAACAACAAAACATCAAACCACAAAATGAGAAAAGAAAAATTGTTTGGTGGGCTTCACTAAGGTTCACGGCTGGATTGGTAGTTGGACTTCATGTGGGGTTTCACAATGAGGTTTGCCATGAGTTGGGGCTCATTGAGTTTGGCAGTGACAGTGGAGATCACAGTCTTTGGGTTTTATGATGGGATTGTGCACGCGCGGTTGAGATCACAGTTGGGCTCCTACCAATATTTCTACCCTATGAATAAAGATAAAGAAATTTCTACACTATGAATATTTGGAATTAATTAAGATTAGCTAATTCAATCTAAATAACAATATGCAAAAAGATAAAGAAATTAAGAGAAGAAATAAAAATAAGAAACTTAAGGAAGGAAATAAAAGAAAAAATTAAGGGAATTTTTGTTTGAGAATTTTAACAAACACTCCTGTATGCAAAGTAAATTGAGATTAAATCAATGAAAAAATTGTCTAGGTTTAATTTTATTGGAGTTCCTATAAAGTAATCACTACACATTTATATTTAATAAATGTTATATCATCATTAATCTACCATATTATCTTAACTTTAATTCCTTAAGTGAAGAGACCTAAATCTCTTGATTAAACTATCGATTCCTTGGATTGGCATAACCAAAGGATTTGCATTAAGACAAAGTGTTTATTAATGTTCTATTATCCCTAGACATAAAAATTATTGGATGTTCTCTCTAATTCGCTACTCAAAGAAATTTTTCTATTACAATTGAATAAAAAATCATACAAACATGTGTTCAAGTCAAAAACACATATCAGACATATAAGAAAAACAATTACAATATTTTACTGAATAAAAGAGTAGTCATTTCATGAAAGAAGAACCAATTACTGTACATTAAACTCTAAGAGAAGATTAGTTCATGGCAAAAAAAAAAACATAAGAGATATACATCACATAAATGTCTTAAAATGACACCAAAATCTAAGAATACATGATAATTATCTATCATCCAAATTTAATTTAGGATAAAAAGTAACATTAAAATTTTATAGGGACAAAAATGATATATTTTACTCTATCTTTTTCATGCTTAAGGTAACTCTCAACATTTGTTGTCAGTCATAAAAAACATTGACATGGATCTGATGGAGTGGCTGTGGTTCATGTTGAAAAAGTAGGGACCTTGATATAGATTTGGTAGAGTTGTCTACGGTTTGTCAACAAGATAATTTTTTTTCTTTTATTTTATTTCAAATAATAAAATTTTGATAATTTAAAATTAATTATAGTTTTATATTGCATGTAATAGAAGACTTGAATTTAATAATGCAAGATTTTTTGTTGTTTACTTTACACAGGTGCATGTAACGAAAGGATTGATTTAAATAATTGTTAAAATTTGAAGACTCATTATTAAACCAAATTTTATTACCTTTATTGTAAACTACAAATGATTTTTTATAAAAATATTAATATTTACTTAAAATAAAATTTTCATTAATTTAAGCAATTCTACACGTTAAACTAATAAAATAAAATGTTTCTTATTGAAGAGAGAGTGTGTGCATCCTCCTCCATTTATATTCTTGTCTTTGTCCACCTTTGGTTATGTAGGTTACCTTGCAGAGAGAGTGTGTGCATCCCAAGTGAGCGTGAGACACTTATGAAGTTTAAGAATAATCTGAATGATCCTTCAAATAGGCTTTGGTCTTGGAATCCTAATAATACCAACTGTTGCCACTGGTATGGAGTCCTCTGCCACAACCTTACTTCCCATCTTCTCCAGCTTCACCTCCACACTTCTGATTCTGCTTTCTATCATGATGCCTACCATTATCGATTCTACCATAGATTTGATGAGGAAGCTTATAGGAGATGGAGCTTTGGTGGAGAGATAAGTCCTTGTTTGGCTGATTTAAAGCATTTGAATTACTTGGACTTGAGCGCCAATTATTTCCTTGGAGAAGGTATGTCAATTCCTTCTTTCCTTGGGACAATGACTTCCTTGACTCACCTCAACCTCTCTTATACTGGATTCAATGGGAAGATTCCTCCTCAGATTGGGAATCTCTCAAATTTGGTGTATCTTGACCTGAGTTATGATGTTGCCAACGGAACAGTACCCTCTCAGATCGGGAATCTCTCTGAGCTTCGATATCTTGACTTGAGCTACAATTATTTTGAAGGTATGGCAATTCCTTCTTTCCTTTGTGTAATGACCTCCTTGACTCACCTCGACCTCTCTTATACTGCATTCATGGGGAAGATTCCATCTCAGATTGGAAATCTCTCCAATTTGGTCTATCTTGGCCTCGGAAGTTATGATTTCGAGCCTCTGTTAGCTGAAAATGTAGAATGGGTATCAAGTATGTGGAAGCTTGAATATCTTTATTTGAGTAATGCAAACCTATCCAAAGCATTTCATTGGCTACACACTCTCCAATCTCTTCCTTCTTTGACCCACCTATATTTGTCAGAATGCACACTCCCTCACTATAATGAACCATCCTTGCTCAACTTCTCATCTCTGCAAACTCTCGATCTTTCCGGTACTAGTTATTCCCCTGCCATTTCTTTTTTCCCTAAGTGGATATTCAAATTGAAGAAACTTGTTTCTCTTCAATTAGGGGGTAATGACATCCAAGGTTCGATTCCTGGTGGTATTCGAAACCTCACACTTCTTCAAAACCTTGACTTGTCTGTAAATTCAATTGCATCTTCTATACCTGATTGCTTATACGGTCTTCATCGTCTCAAGTTCCTGGACCTAGAGGGCAACAACTTGCATGGGACTATTTCTGATGCCCTGGGAAATTTGACTTCTCTTGTTGAACTTGATTTGTCATACAATCAACTTGAAGGAACCATTCCAACTTCTTTGGGAAATTTGACTTCTCTTGTTGAACTTGATTTGTCATACAATCAACTTGAAGGAATCATTCCAACTTCTTTGGGAAATTTGACTTCTCTTGTTGAACTTGATTTGTCATACAATCAACTTGAAGGAACCATTCCAACTTCTTTGGGAAATTTGACTTCTCTTGTTGAACTTGATTTATCAGCTAATCAACTTGAAGGAACCATTCCAAATTCTTTGGGAAATTTGACTTCTCTTGTTAAACTTCAATTATCACGTAATCAACTTGAAGGAACCATTCCAACTTCTTTGGGAAATTTGACTTCTCTGGTTAGACTTGATTTGTCATATAATCAACTTGAAGGAACAATTCCAACTTCTTTGGCTAATCTCTGCCTCCTAATGGAGATTGATTTCTCATATCTCAAACTCAACCAACAGGTTAATGAACTTTTAGAAATTCTAGCTCCTTGTATTTCCCATGGACTCACAGCACTTGCAGTTCAGAGTTCACGACTTTCAGGCAATCTGACAGATCATATTGGGGCATTTAAAAATATTGACACGTTACTTTTTTCCAACGACTCAATTGGTGGTGCTCTTCCTAGATCATTTGGAAAACTTTCATCATTAACATATCTCGATCTGTCTATTAATAAATTCAGTGGAAATCCATTTGAAAGTCTTAGATCGCTTTCTAAGATGTCATCTCTTCAGATTGATGGCAATAATTTTCAAGGAGTTGTCAAGGAAGATGATCTTGCAAATCTTACAAGCTTGATGGAGTTTCATGCATCAGGGAACAATTTCACTTTAAAAGTTGGTCCCAAATGGCTTCCTAATTTTCAGCTTTCCTATTTGGATGTGACATCATGGCAGTTAGGTCCCAACTTTCCATCATGGATTCAGTCACAAAACCAACTTCAACATTTTGGACTGTCTAACACGGGGATTTTAGATTCTATTCCCACCTGGTTCTGGGAAGCACTTTCTCAGGTTTTGTATTTAAACCTCTCTCATAATCATATACATGGTGAAATTGGGACTACATTAAAGAATCCAATATCTATCCAAACTATTGATCTAAGCTCAAATAACTTGTGTGGTAAATTACCCTATCTTTCAAGTGATGTGTTTCAGTTAGATCTTTCAAGCAATTCATTCTCTGAATCCATGAATAACTTTTTATGTAATGATCAGGACGAGCCAATGCAATTAAAATTTTTGAATCTTGCATCAAATAATTTGTCAGGAGAGATACCTGATTGCTGGATGAATTGGACATTTCTTGCGGATGTAAATTTACAAAGCAACCATTTTGTTGGGAACTTACCCCAATCCATGGGTTCCTTGGCAGACCTGTAGTCTTTACAAATTCGTAACAACACACTCTCAGGAATATTTCCAACCAGTTTGAAGAAGAATAAAAAATTGATATCCTTGGACCTTGGGGAAAATAATCTTTCAGGAAGTATTCCAACATGGGTTGGAGAAAAGCTCTTAAATGTGAAAATTCTCCGCCTTCGATCAAACAGTTTTGCCGGCCTCATTCCAAATGAAATATGTCAGATGAGTCTTCTTCAGGTTTTAGACGTTGCACAAAACAATCTGTCTGGCAATATACCGAGCTGTTTCAGTAACTTGAGTGCCATGACACTAAAGAACCAAAGTACAGATCCTCGTATCTATTCTCAAGCACAATATAATATGTCTTCCATGTATAGTATAGTTAGTGTGCTACTATGGCTGAAAGGAAGAGGAGATGAGTATCGAAACATTCTGGGTTTGGTAACAAGCATTGATCTGTCAAGTAACAAATTATTAGGAGAAATACCTAGAGAAATCACAGATCTAAATGGATTGAACTTTTTGAACCAAGTAATTTTAAAAGCTTTGGTAGTCTCAATAGTATTTTTGATAGTGACAATAGTAGCCCATATATATATAAATGATTATATGTGTGATACAACAAAATGCAGGATAGATAAAACAACCCATACCAACTATACAAATTACAAGTTAATTATTATTTTTACATATTTTGATGTACAATAAACAGCACCAACACAAAAATGTTATATTTACTAGTAGCAGTAGTAATTAACTAGTTTTTTATATATAAAAGTGGTAATTAACAACTCTTTCATCACACATATGGACCCCTCCAAATACAATTTTTTTTTTCATAGTAAAGGGAATCTGCCGTCAATTTAGTTCTCACTATCAGATTTAATTAAACCACTGCTCTAACGAGGCACATATCCTGTTAATAAATTTAGTATTTTTAATGAAAAATTAAAATAAAATATCTCAATAAATAATATACATGCACTTACACATATAAAAATGTTATTTAAACCCTGAACTGAACACACAATGATATATGATTATAAATTGTCTAATAAATTATAAGTTTTGTCTTTCATGTATGCACAGGTGTGTTTCTTCCCAAATTGTGCAAATGCTCGTCGACAAATGGGTGAGATCAAAAGCTCAGGTATGGTAGCTCCAGGACCTGTGCACTCTCTTCAATTCACCTCAATTTCTCCACAACCTTTTGATGCTATGGAGCTCTCAGATGAACCTGCCGTTGCTCCATTCCCGCAATACTAAGTAGAAGTATTTTTCTTAATGCTTGCAAGAAATAATTTAAATGAGTGTATTTTGATGCTTAATGCGTGTTTAGTTTGTAATAAGGATGTTGCGCTGCACACCAATATGTAGCTACGTAGGGGATTTGGAATGTGTCATTAATTTATGTATTCTGTTGTACAAAATTTTAATGCTGGAAGTGGTCTCTCAGACTCTTCCCATTGAAAACCAGTGTAGTCGGCTTTCATTATTTTTGGTTAATATATATAAATTGTTCTTTAGTACTGATTGGTCTGAATAGTGTGATAGATTCTAACTCTTTAAATGAATGGTTAAGAATTTCAATTTTATCAACTTTTAGTTCTTCATGGAATATGCTTTGTCACACTATGTCCAGCTCTTGAAAATCATTATTTTTTGTCCTTTGGATTAATAATTGTTGGGCTGTGACCAAAATTCATATGGAAGTTTATTTTTGTTATTTTTTCAGTTTTTTCCTCTGCTTATATAAAGCAAGGATGCCCTGTATTTTACATAGAGGATAAACTTCCACTTGTATACTGCAACCATAATAATAATAAAAACTTTCTGTTTTCCTTTCCGTGGATGTAACCTTACTCAAAGTGAACCACGTAAATTTGTTTGTGTGTTCTTTCTCTCATCTCTTTCTCTTTCATTTTGCTGCAATCTGTGTGTATGATATTTTTGTTCTGCTGCATCTACTGTTGCTGTTCTTGTTTGTTCTTCATCACTTCCATAACAATAATTCTAACCTGGATCGTGTTTACCCTATTGATGCTTACAAAATTTAGTGTTTTCAACTCCAATGCAAGTCTTGGTTTTCTCACTATCAACAATGCTCTCCATGGTCACCAACTTTCCTCCACATGTAATCTTTCATCTCTTGAAGTAGATATTAATGTCAGTGTTTCGCCATGTTCTCCATTCTTTAAAAGCTTGTTGCATGTGCTTTCTAATGTTAACAAAATGACACTTTCTTGGAGGACCCTTAGGATGATGCTATTTTTAAGTTTTATTTTGTATGTTTTGTCTTTTTCGGTATATGTTTGAAAGTAATTTTTTTCTATACATTTTTAAACTTCTTATTATATATTCTAATAAAGTGCTGAAAGTTATATTCCTATTTCATGCTTAAATAATTTGGTAAATATTTCTTTTATTTCCCTTTCTTTCTTATGCTCTCTTGAAAGAAATTATAGGATGTTTTATATATTGTGGGGAGTGTAAAACACAAACTTTTCTTATATATTCTTTTGAACGTTTACATAAAATTCTTAAGGTGAAGATTTAATTTTAAATTGTTTAGTTTTTTATTTCATTTTATTATTAACTTATTCCTTTTTTTTGGTCCAAGATTAACTTATTCCCTTATGCTCTCTTACGTCAGATTATAGATTGTTATATTGTGAGTGCTCTGTTTGTAATGTATGTTGCGTTTAATTGGCTTTTACGTAAGATGAAAGTTTTTGATTCTAAGAAACTATTTGAGTGAAGCAGGGGAACAAAAATCTGGTATTCATATTAAGAAATACATTCTTTGGTGATGCAGCAACACAATGTAGTGCCAGTACATGATTTGCAGAGCATTATTTGAGAAAATAGTATCAAATAATGACATAATCAATTGGTATCGTTTGTGTGTGTAAAATAGCAAAGCAAGTAGCGTGGCAAGAGCAGGAGTTTGAATAAGAAATAAATGTTGAGCATGTTAAATCAACAAAACAAGATTGTAAATAATGATTTAAGAATATGGCTGAAAACAAGGATGTGATCCAACACTAAGGTAGAAAATAAAAGCATGTTAATCAAATGGCAAGCCAGGACAGAAAAATCTTTATTTAGTACTTTGTAGAGACTAATAGAGATAAGGAAGGGAAGGTGGAATCTGGGTTAGTGGAGTAGATCTAAATTCATAACAACACACCCTCAGGAATATTTCCTACCAGTTTGAAGAAGAATAACCCATTGATATCCTTGGACCTTGGGGAAAATAATCTTTCAGGAAATATTCCAACATGGATTGGAGAAAAGCTCTCAGATATGAAAATCCTCCGCCTTCGATCAAATCAAATGAAATATGTGAGATGAATCTTCTTCAAGTTTTAGACGTTGCACAAAACAATCTGTCTGGCAATATATGTAGCTGTTTCAGTAACTTGAGTGCCATGACACTAATCAACCAAAATACAGATCCTCGTATCTATTCTCAAGCACCAAATGGTACAGATTCCTCTTCCACATATAGTATAGTTAGTGAGCTACTTTTGCTGAAAGGAAGAGCAGATGAGCACAGAAACTTTCTGGATTTGGTAACAAACATTGATCTGTCAAGTAACAAATTATTAGGGGAAATGCCAAGAGAAGTCACAGATCTAAATGGATTAAATTTTTTAAACTTGTCCCACAACCAATTGATTGGTCATATTTCACAAGGTATTGATAATATGGGATCTTTACAGTCCGTTGATTTTTCGAGGAATCAACTTTCTGCTGAAATTCCTCCAACTTAACCATTTCAAATTTGAGCTTTCTGAGCATACTAGACTTGTCTTATAATCATTTGAAGGGAAAAATGCCAACAGGAACTCAATTGCAAACCTTTGATGCCTCCAGCTTTATTGGCAACAATCTATGTTGTCCACCACTGCCTATAAGTGTAGCTCCAATGTGAAAACTCATAGTTATGAAGGAAGTGATGGGCATAGATCAGTTGCTTAACTTTGAAATTGATCCCTTGGTGCTTGAATCTCTCTTGAAATGAGATTTCAAATATTCACACATATTACTGGGTATTACATCCATTTCCATCCAATTATGAGTGCATATTAGAATTGGCTGCCTTTGGAGCAAATTTGTTTCCAACAATGACGAAGGTGATTGTAGAAGATTGGTAGGAGGAGGTTGGGGTTTCCGTGTGCTATGTCCTACGATAAATCTGCAGGCATAAAAGAATCCAACGGATATAAAAATAAATAAATCATTTTACAGAGTGATCTTTAAAAATGAAATTCTGATAAGAAGATTGTGATAAAAAACATGGTGGTGAAAATAATAAAAAACATGCAGCTGCCAAATTTGTTTCCAACAATGAGGATGGTGATTGTAGAAGATTGGTACGTAGGAGGGGGTTGGGGTTTGGGTGTGCTATGACCTACGATAAATCTCTAGGTATAAAAGAATCCAACGGATGTAAAAAAATTGTTCACAGTGGATCACTTAGACGTCGTCTCTTTTACAGAGTGATCTTTAAAAATGAAATTCTGTATTCATGTTTGCGTTTTGAATGTTTCTTCTTTTCCTTGATGTATTTATCATTTATAAAATTTTTGTAGTCTATGGGCTATGGTTCAAGTTGAAGTCAGAGACAATAATAACATGGCTGGACTTTGTGGACTGTCCAAAGGTTTAAAATGAAAAAATTAAAAACTTTGAGATAGACTTGATGGAGTGGGCCATGGTTTGTTTAGAAGACAATTTTCTTTTACATTATTTTTAGTTTGAATATTGAAAATTTGATACAACAACCATTCCAATTAATGACGATTAAATCTAGTCTTTTTTTAATATATAAGAGAATATTATTTTGTGAATTAAAAAATTAATCAAAATTAAATAACTAGATATGAACGAAATAATCTTTTTTATATAGATTTTTTAATCAAAATAGTCTTTAAATTAGACCCTTTTCCTATAATTGATGTATTTATCATTTATATATTTTTTGTGGCCTATGGGCTATGGTTCAAGTTGAAGTCAGAGACAATAACATAGCTGTACTTTGTGGACTGTCCAAAGGTTTAAGATGAAAAAATTAAAAACCTTGAGATGGACTTGATGGAGTGGGCCATGGTTTGTTTAGAAGACAATTTTCTTTTACATTATTTTTAGTTTGGATATTGAAATTTTAATAATTTAATATTAATAATGGGTTGGGATATCATGAAATAGAAGACTTGAATTTTTTTTAATAAAATGTTAGACTTTTATTGTTTAATCAACAAAATTTTATGAAAGGATTGATTAAATAATAGTTAAAGTCAATACAAAATTTTGTGTATATAGGATTTTTAAAAAAGGAGATAGATAAAGTAAATTCAAAATTAGTTCCTATTCTAGAAATTAAGTCGGGAGAATTCGATAATAAAGTCAATAATTAAAAAAGGCAACGTAAAAAAAAGAAAAAAGAAAAGAGAGACGCTTGCATCAGTATAAATAATAGAAAGAAGTAAGTTTAATATGCAGAAGCAAGAAGCACTTATACAATTAAGCTGTTTCATATATCCTTGTGTGATCATGAATTCCTCCTCCATTTATATTCTTGTCTTTGTCCAGCTTTGGTTGTTCAGCTTACCATGCAGAGAGAGTGTGTGCATCCCAAGTGAGCGTGAGACACTTTTGAAGTTTAAGAATAATCTGAATGATCCTTCAAATAGGCTTTGGTCTTGGAATCCTAATAATACCAACTGTTGCCACTGGTATGGAGTCCTCTGCCACAACCTTACTTCCCATCTTCTTCAGCTTCACCTCAACACTTCACCTTCTGCTTTCTATCATGACTACTATGATGATGGATTCTACCGTAGATTCGATGAGGAAGCTTATAGGAGATGGAGCTTTGGTGGAGAGATAAGTCCTTGTTTGGCTGATTTAAAGCATTTGAATTACTTGGACTTGAGCGGCAATTATTTACTTGGAGCAGGTATGTCAATTCCTTCTTTCCTTGGGACAATGACCTCCTTGACTCACCTAGACCTCTCTGATAGTGGATTCTATGGGAAGATTCCTCCTCAGATTGGGAATCTCTCAAATTTGGTGTATCTTGACCTGAGTTTAGATGTTGCCAACGGAACAGTACCCTCTCAGATCGGGAATCTCTCTAAGCTTCGATATCTTGACTTGAGCTACAATTATTTACTTGGAGAAGGTATGGCAATTCCTTCTTTCCTTGGGACAATGACTTCCTTGACTCACCTCAACCTCTCTCATACTGGATTCTATGGGAAGATTCCTCCTCAGATTGGGAATCTCTCCAATTTGGTCTACCTTGACCTCGGAGGTTATTCTGATCTGTTTGCTGAAAATGTAGAATGGGTATCAAGTATGTGGAAGCTTGAATATCTTCATTTGAGTAATGCAAACCTATCCAAAGCATTTCATTGGCTACACACTCTCCAATCTCTTCCTTCTTTGACCCACCTATATTTGTCAGGATGCACACTCCCTCACTATAATGAACCATCCTTGCTCAACTTCTCATCTCTGCAAACTCTCCATCTTTCCCTTACTCGTTATTCCCCTGCCATTTCTTTTGTCCCCAAGTGGATATTCAAATTGAAGAAACTTGTTCTCTTCAATTTAGGGGTAATGAAATCCAAGGTCCGATTCCTGTTGGTATTCGAAATCTCACACTTCTTCAAAATCTTGACTTGTCTCAAAATTCATTCTCATCTTCTATACCTGATTGCTTATATGGTCTTCATCGTCTCAAGTATCTGGACCTAAGGGGCAACAACTTGCATGGGACTATTTCTGATGCCCTGGGAAATTTGACTTCTCTTGTTGAACTTCATTTGTTATATAATCAACTTGAAGGAACCATTCCAACTTCTTTGGGAAATTTGACTTCTCTTGTTGAACTTGATTTATCAAATAATCAACTTGAAGGAACCATTCCACCTTCTTTAGGAAATTTGACTTCTCTGGTTAGACTTGATTTGTCATATAGTCAACTTGAAGGAAACATTCCAACTTCTTTGGGAAATTTGACTTCTCTTGTTGAACTTGATTTGTCATATAGTCAACTTGAAGGAAACATTCCAACTTCTTTGGGTAATGTCTGCAACTTAAGGGTGATAGGTTTATCATATCTCAAACTCAACCAACAGGTTAATGAACTTTTAGAAATTCTTGCTCCTTGTATTTCCCATGGACTCACAAGACTTGCAGTTCAGAGTTCACAACTTTCAGGCAATCTGACAGATCATATTGGGGCATTTAAAAATATTGTGCTGCTAGATTTTTCCAACAACTCAATTGGTGGTGCTCTTCCTAGATCATTTGGAAAACTTTCATCATTAAGATATCTCAATCTGTCTATTAATAAATTCAGTGGAAATCCATTTGAAAGTCTTGGATCACTCTCTAAATTGTCATCTCTTTATATTGATGGCAATCTTTTTCATGGACTTGTCAAGGAAGATGATCTTGCAAATCTTACAAGCTTGACGGAGTTTGGTGCATCAGGGAACAATTTCACTTTAAAAGTGGGTCCCAATTGGCGTCCTAATTTTCGGCTTTCCTATTTGGATGTGACATCATGGCAGTTAAGTCCCAACTTTCCATCGTGGATTCAGTCACAAAACAAACTTGAATATGTTGGACTATCTAACACGGGGATTTTCGATTCTATTCCCACACAGATGTGGGAAACACTTCCTCAGGTTTTGTATTTAAACCTCTCTCATAATCACATCCATGGTGAGAGTGGGACTACATTAAAGAATCCCATATCTATCCCCGTTATTGATCTAAGCTCAAATCACTTGTGTGGTAAATTACCCTATCTTTCAAGTGATGTGTCTCAGTTAGATCTTTCAAGCAATTCAATCTCTGAATCCATGAATGACTTTTTATGCAATGATCAGGACGAGCCAATGCAATTACAATTTCTGAATCTTGCATCAAATAATTTGTCAGGAGAGATACCTGATTGCTGGATGAATTGGACATTTCTTGTGAATGTAAATTTACAAAGCAACCATTTTGTTGGGAACTTACCCCAATCCATGGGTTCCTTGGCAGAGCTGCAGTCTTTACAAATTCGTAACAACACACTCTCAGGAATATTTCCAACCAGTTTGAAGAAGAATAACCAATTGATATCCTT
Source organism: Glycine max (assembly GCF_000004515.6). NCBI lineage: Eukaryota > Viridiplantae > Streptophyta > Magnoliopsida > Fabales > Fabaceae > Glycine > Glycine max. The sequence goes on from NC_038252.2 coordinate 35,751,612, forward strand.
GGACCTTCGGGAAAATAATCTTTCAGGAAGTATTCCAACATGGGTTGGAGAAAAGCTCTTAAATGTGAAAATCCTCCTCCTTCGATCAAACAGTTTTACCGGCCACATTCCAAATGAAATATGTCAGATGAGTCTTCTTCAGGTTTTAGACCTTGCCCAAAACAATTTGTCTGGCAATATACCGAGCTGTTTCAGTAACTTGAGTGCCATGACACTAAAGAACCAAAGTACAGATCCTCATATCTATTCTCAAGCACAATTTTTTATGCTTTACACTTCCGAGTATAGCATAGTTAGTGTGCTACTATGACTGAAAGGAAGAGGAGATGAGTATAGAAACATTCTGGGTTTGGTAACAAGCATTGATCTATCAAGTAACAATTTATTAGGAGAAATACCTAGAAAAATCACAAATCTAAATGGATTGAACTTTTTGAACTTGTCCCACAACCAATTGATTGGTCATATTCCACAAGGCATTGGTAGTATGGGATCATTACAATCCATTGATTTTTCTAGGAATCAACTTTCTGGTGAAATCCCTCCAACCATTTCAAATTTGAGCTTTTTGAGCATGCTAGACGTGGCTTATAATCATTTGAAGGGAAAAATTCCAACAGGAACTCAATTGCAAACCTTTGATGCCTCCAGCTTTATTGGCAACAATCTATGTGGTCCACCACTGCCCATAAACTGCAGCTCCAATGGGAAAACTCATAGTTATGAAGGAAGTGATGGGCATGGAGTGAATTGGTTTTTTGTTAGTGCGACAATTGGATTTATTGTGGGATTCTGGATAGTGATTGCTCCTTTACTGATTTGTAGATCATGGAGGTATGCCTATTTTCATTTCCTTGATCATGTGTGGTTCAAACTTCAATCTTTTTACTCATGTAGTATCAGTGTTTAGTGTTGCTTAGAATACACCGATGTTGTATCATTGTATTGGCAGGTTGATCAATTTATGTCAACAAATAAATTTAAACAAACTAATCCATTATATTTCAATTTTCAGTAATGTGTTATATTTAATGGATAAGAGTTGTACCGTGGGAATTGTTGTCATTGCATCTACATACACAAGTGTATCTATTTTTTTTTAAGTTATGTTTCTTTGAAATTTATTCATATGTTTGAATCTCTCTTGAAATGTTTGTATCATTGTATTGCCAGGTTGTTCAATTTGCATTGTACTCATTGCTATTTTCTTTCTATCTTTTTTTTTTCAAATTTGAGAGTCTTATTTAAATTCTGTTTTGGGATGTACATATTTGCATATTGAGCATATTTGTAGTTAAGATCAAATAGTTGTAATTCGGTGTATCAAATGGGGAACTAGTGGTTCAAGAAAACGTGGTTTAATAGGAAAAAACTTATATTTAATTTTAGTCACTAACCATTGAAGTGAATAATTAGTTCTTTCGTGTTAATTAAAGTCGTGACTCGTGGCTGCATACAAGACTTGACTCTCCAAGCCGGCCAGGCCAAGAACTTTGATGAGATATCCATAGATAACCAATGATGCTTGAGAACCAACAAAATTGTTGGAGTAATATTCTAAATTACCCTAACTATAAAAAGGGCAAATAATAGGTGTAACTTTTTAAGTATTATTCGTTTTGCTTTTTCAATTTTTACTTTATCTAATAATAAAAGTCAACTTTTAAAATTAATTATCAAATTTAAATGTTAACTTTACTTAAAAATTAACACAAAAAATACTAAAGAATTTATCTTTATAAAACAATTTTTTTGAAGAGTCAAAATGAATTAATATTCAAGTGTTCCAGGATCAGTATTAATTACAACCAAAACTAACGGAATATGAAACCTGAAACAGACAAGTGATAACAAAATCGCAGGAAGTATCTTGGCTAATTTTTTATTTGATAAATATATAAATTTTTGGAATTCATTTTTGTAAATATTTAATAAATTTTTTATCTTTACAAAATTAAAATGTGTTATTGGTCAGAATGTAGATTCAGATAAATTTAAATTATGAGTTTTTATATTGATTATACATATATATAATCGATAGTAAATTATATTTACATTAATTATACATATAATCAAAAATGTAATAAATAATTTGAAATGTTTAAATCTTACTTCAACAAAAAAAAAATATTTTAATTTTATGAGAACGAAAAATATATTAAAATTTTATCCAGATAACTTTTCAATATTTTAATATTTATAAAATTAAAAATATATGTTAACCTTATAAAAATATCAACAAATAAACAAAATGTCTTTTGTTTGACAGTTTTAAGAATTAAATAATTGATAGTAATCATAATTTTAAAAAATTAATTAACTTATTATACAAAATGTTGAGCTAAAGATCAATTAAGGGTATTTTTGAATGATCATGGCCCAAGCATTCTTTGACAAGGTCACTGCCCATGAAAGCTACCGATATCGCATCAACATTTACTCACTTCTTCCATTAAAAGGCACTGGAGGCTGAAAGTCGTAATCTTCATTTTTATACTTTTTAGATTATACAAAGTTGGAAAAATTAAAACATTATGTGGTGGGCGAATTAGTGAACAAAAATTATAAGATCTGCACAGGTTATTCTAATTTAATTCTAATTAAGAAATTAATTATTTTTCATTTTACTCCCTTTATGACAAATTTAATTTTTACTTATAAGCCGGTCTGTGATAAACCTTGTACCATATTTTAAAGCAAACCATAACACATCATAAAACTTAGTGATATAATTTTAGATGTCTTTGTGTGTGTGAGATGTATTGTTAATATTTATAGCATCCTTCCTCATAAAATTTAGCGTGATGTAATGTTAATGTTTACGACCAAGCTAAAAGTACAAAAAAATAATTTTTATCTAAAGGTTTTCTTGTAATAAATATAATGGGTGAAATTAGCCATAATCAAATTCTACTTTTTTTTATTTCCTTTTTATATACAGTGCCATATATAACAGGAAACTGAATTTGTCCGTTTTCACACTAGACTAACAGCGCCAAGAATGAGAATGAACGTAATTTTCTGCAACTTTGATCTGTAGACTCTAGGTTAGTATTAAAAACATAAAACAAAATATTACTGTAAACATAAAGATGAAAATTATTGAGTCTAACCTTTTTTTTTATGAAAAGAGGAGAGTATAAGGGAGGAAAGGAAGAACCAATAGAAAAATCAATTTTTGATTCAAAATGTTCTTGCCCCTGTAGCTCAATGGTACGTAGAGACTTCAGTCTTGCAAACTGAAGGTCTGTAGTTGCACACTATGGGGGCATCCAATATTATTAATTTTTTTTCACTTGATCATGAAAAATAATGTTGTGTTATGATATAAAAACATCATACGTAATTTTCAGCATGAGATAGTTTCTGTATGAGGACCCAGTATAGGAGCAATCTTTTTGTTTTCTTTCAAACATAAAGTATCGCAGGTAGTTTGGAGCAACAGGTTCTCCATTGACTAGTAGTAGTAGCTAGTGACCAAACTTAATTCCTCATTATCATAGCCATCATACAAACCTAGCTCACACTGTTCACTTGCATCGATATGATCTTGTCTAACTATCACACCATAAAACACTAAGTGTATTGATCAATTAATGTAATCTTATTTTAGTTTAATTGGAAGTTTTAAATTTTAATCTTAAATATATAATTACATTAAATATTTATATATAAAAATGTATCATCTATAATAATTCTATTTCTATTGAACAAGTAGATTATCTTTAATAAAAAATACCTTGTGATTTAAAAATAAAAAACTATAACACAGCATCAATTTTTACATTGCTAATTAACTAAAAATAATTCTAATTTTTATCATTGAATGCATGAATTATATATTTGACATACGGTTCTATCTTAATTAAATTGATCAAATATTGTAACAAAAACAAATTGATCTAATATTGTATGTAGTTACTTTTGTTTTCTATTTATTTTTATCTTTTATGAATACGCATCTAAAAAACATTTTCAGAACTGAATACACAAAATGATATACGATTATAAATTGTCTAATAAATTATAAGTTTTGTCTTTCATGTATGCACAGGTGTGTTTCTTCCCAAATTGTGTGCAGTAGCAGAAGGTGCAAATGCTCGTCGACAAATGGGTGAGATCAAAAGCTCAGGTATGGTGGCTGCAGGACCTGTGCACTCTCTTCAATTTCTCCACAACCTTTTGATGATGTAGAGCTCTCAGATGAACCTGCCATTGCTCCATTCCCTCAATACTAAGTAGTTTCTCGGACTCTTCCCATTGAAAACCAGTGTAGCCAGCTTTCATTATTGTTGGTTAATATTTATAAATTGTTCTTTAGTACTGATTGGTCTGAATAGTGTGATAGATTCCGACTCTTTAAATGAATGGTTAAGAATTTGAATTTTATCAACTTTTAGTTCTTCATCCTTCTACGAAAGTGATTATTAGTCTCTCAATTATCTTTTGGGCGGTGTTAATCTATAATTCTGTTTGTCATTGCTCAGTCACTTTCATAAATAAAAAATCACTGTTAAATAATGATGATGTGATAATCATATGATTTCTCACTTGGGTTATGACGTAAAAATCTTGTGACAAAACGTTGTTAAGGTATTACAAATATTTTGTCATCAGTGTAAAACTGCCAAATAATTAAAATTTAAAAAAAAAAAAAGAAAAAGGATATATAATAAACAAAATCAATAATTCACAATACACAAATTAACCTTTTAACATGTGATTATTATATCAAAACCTTTTTTTTTGGTACCTTTCAATTTGTCATTCAAGTCTAGAAGGACCTACGTGTGGACATCTAAAGGAGTCCATTTATGAGTGAAAATTTTCAAAATTTGTTTATCGTATCGTAGCAGGCTAAGTTGGATTTTATATTGCTATTCACATTACCCATGTGGGTAGAAAATTAGAAAATTCTAGAAGTATTCTTTTTACATAAATATGATTTTGTTATACAAATATACAATAGAATTATATTTTTATTACATTGTTTGGGACACAATTCTAGAAGTAGTTTTTTGTGTTCAGTTTCAAAATCATTAAAAATTAACCTCAGTTTATGTTTGGAGTTTTTAGTTTCAGTTTATTTTAATTTTTAGATATTAAAAAATTATTTAATAGATAAAATAATTTAAATATTTAATCTTATCACAATCCAATATAAAATCATGTAATATTAAAAAAATATTGATACAAAAATAAATAAAAAAATAATTAAACATAATAAAAATAATTTAAAAAATATTATAAAAAACAGTAAAGGTTAAAACATAAACAATAATCAATAAATTAAACAAAATTTTATTGTTTGTTATATGTGATAAAAACCATATCAGAAAGATGTAAAAAATCAACTTAGTGCAATTTTTGTTGAACATGTTTGTATTTCAAAATTATATTTTAAAATGGAAAGTTGAAAATTGACAATCACCCCTAACGCGACCTTAATTTTTAAATAAGTAAAAAGTATTGTATGTTGAAAGAAGCAGTTGATCATATGATTGACGCCCAAGTAAATTGAACAAATTAAAGCTGCAGAAATCAATTTTCAATGATCTGTCATTGCTTACTTAAGCTATGGATAATTACTTGATTTATGTCTCATTACACAATTTTGGAAGATCAGCTGGTAAAAATGTATAATAAAATTTATTGTGGCTTAAAATAATGCGGTGTTTGATTTTGTGAGGTCCTTAAGTGGCAAACATATGGTGTGATCCACAAGTTCCGTAACAATTCAAAATAGAAGGTTGAATTGCTCTAGGAATCCTATCATCTTACAAGATTTAACATTTTCAATCTGTGATTCTTCTTTACATGGGTGTCAATCATAGTATATGGTGGTTAACAAGTTGCATTTAGCAAGAATTTCTTGAGTTGCTTCTAATCAATTCTCATGCCATTTTATTAATGTCTTATGGCTAACAGTTGGGGCAAAAATTGATATTACCCCATTGAGAAATATATCTCTAGGATGATGACTGTCCACAATTATCCAAAACACTTCAGTGCAACAAAAACTCAATATCCATCTGCTGGAAGGAACGATCAGTTTCTAACTCGAGCAATCATGGTATATGGGAGTTCGCTGACTATTTTCCACAATGTCAGAATCTCCTATTTGACCCCATGTTCAAACTCGATTAAAACAAATGCCCTTGGCATCTTTGACCACAAATGAAGAATAGTTGCAGAAATTTGGAAATGAAATCTTAAGGTTTGGGTTAAGGGTTTGTAAAATATAGGTATTTAATTTGCGATACAAATGTCATATTATATCGTAGGAGAGGCAAGACGAAGGCCACATAATCAAGAAAGTTAACTATTTAAGCTAACATAAAACTTGGTGAGAACCTATGGATTGCAAACAAGCAGGGAAGTATCAAGTGAGTTTTTTTTTTTCACATGAATGAAAAATAAATATTAACCATTAGATTTTATCATGAATGATCAAATTAAAATCTAGGACAAGTGTAAAATTACTTACATAAATCAATGGTATCTAATTTAATTGGTTGAACAGGTGCATAAATTATTGTAAAATTCACTAGTAATTATCTTTGATTTCTATGGATAAAAAACTTACATAAACTTGTTTTTATTATCCATTTAATTTTAGTCTTCCATTGAATCAATATCAACCTGGATAAATTCATAAAAAGGTATAGATTTTGTTATTATCAAGGGTATATGTATTGGAAGGAAGGTGTAAAGTTTTTTGGCAGTATATGGGTAATATTTTCATTTTTTTTCTATGATCATGATCAAATAACATTTTGACTTTTCTTTATATAGGTTTTCAGAATAAGAGGGTTTAGTGGTAATTAATATTGAAATCAACAGATTTTATGACAGTCCAATGATGTTTTTTAATAAGAAATTTTTTTAGGTAAATTGGATCCGAGATACCAACTAAGACTAGGGTAGACTTCTTGAGAGCATTTACAAAAACTAAGATAACCTCAAGACACAAAGAATACTTGGAATGATATTTATAAATTACCCATCTCAAATGATATTTGAATTGGAGTTATTACCCTTGATAAATTACATATCCTTAAAAATCTTGTTTTTGTCGGTAATAACTCCAGAGTGTTCTATGTCATGCGATAGGGGCAACAAGTCTGTGGTATTCAGATCAGCTTCAGCCATATCAGTTGTAATTCTTGATATCCTTCCTCAAGAATCAGAGGCATTGAAGTTGGCTTCGTCTCTTAAATTAATATCAAGCAACAAATTCTGAAGTTTTAGATCAAGCTCTGCCACAGATGAATTAGTTTCCTTTTTCTTTGGTTTTCTTTTCTGAATATTTTGTTTCTTCCGTTGAGCTTTTCTTTCCTCGAACTCCAAAATCTTCTCACGACAAGCACTGTAGATGATTAATAATGAGACAATGATGAAAGGCACCCTAAACAAAAAGTTATCTTATATACCCACCAGCCTTCTTGAATTTGAATTGTTCTAAAAGATACTTGGTATAGATGCAGCAATAAACCAAACAGCATACTAACTCAAGTTGCAAGCAAAAAATAAGCAAAATATACATTTGATAAGAATCAGATAAAACATTTCCTTTCTGTGTTTTAGGGAGTAAAGTATGTTCATGAATTATGAACTTACATTACCTTTCTATAAGATCTGCAGGTACTATTGAAGTTTCAAGTCCATCCATTCCTTCCCAAGAAACCTCGTAGCATTCTCTCCCTTGAACTCTTCGGCTCTTAATGATTTCTGACACAGGACACTTCACAGGGATCTGTGATCGGATATAATATAAATAAGATTCTTGTATATATCCAGGTTCAAAAATAGGGAGCCTGTAGATAAAATTTATGTTCACTAATAATAGTAATGGCATTATAGAAACTCGATGAATGGAAGATTTCCCTGTTTATTGATGATACACTGAATGCAGTAGAAGCTACTGTAAATCAATGATCATCGAAGAATTGAACCAATGTTATACAATACCAAAATAGAAAATGTGTAGCATACTTACATTACTTAATAATCCAATGGACAGCTTTGATAGATAATGAACATGTGAAAGAGAACATAAGTTATCAAAATGCCACGCGATTCTAAGCATGAGCAGTCACTCTTTTATTTAGTTTAAAATAATTTTTAAATATTAAAACTTTTCACATGAGCTCAGACAGTAATGAAATGTTAATTAGGGAGTGGAAAGGGTTAGCAGTACCTCATGTAAAGGAAGGTTCAGTCCAACTTCAGATGAAGTTAAACGCAAATTGGCAAATCGTCGTAAATTTCTTTATGAGTATATTGAATATATTTCAATCAGTATTAAGAATCAATCTTTATGAGTGGAAACCATGAATAAAAAAGACAAACCTACTTGTGCACAATATCTGAATCTGCTTGGTGACATTTTGTGTTCATATAAGCATTAATTACTTGTAAAATGTTATCATCCGGCCGTAAATCATTCTTACCTCCTGCATAGACAAAAGATAGAAGCTAAGATACAATGTTCAAGAGACACCAACAATCCTCCATTTGACAAAAATAATTATTAACTGCAAGTCAACATTTGTGTACAAGTTGATGCAGACAATGCATTCTAGAAGACATAAAAAAAGCACAAAGATATTAGGTATATAATTCCATCCTTTGGTTTAGAATTAGATATTATATTGGGTCCACTGTAACATCTCTCATTGCTTAACAATTTACATTTACATGGACAGTAATCAGTTAGTGTTAATTTAACTTTTTTCTAATATACTAATTTAGCTGATATTATATTTTCAGATAGTGCATATAATTGGTTCATGACATGGTATCAAAACATGCATGATTAATAGCATGTTTGAATCTAACTCCATGATCCACATTGTCCAAGAAATTTGAGTCAAAATTTTAAAAATGACACAAAAGCAAGTATTTTTTGCTTCAATATTAATTTGACGTGCATTCACAACAATGAACACCAAACCAAACGGGCACTAAGTGGTCTAGAGTTTGATCATTGTTACCCCCATTTTTCTAATAAAAAGTAGAATTTCAAAACAAGGTAGGTGAGCATTTACATTATTTATGCTTCAATCCAAAAGGTTTTGGTGTTTTACTAGTGGAAAGGGACATGTAAGAGACTCAATAATTCACACCTTAAAGTTTGCATTTATTATGTACAAATACAGTTAATATCCTATAAATCAAATCCTGATACGTTTGTTGACAAAATTCTTTTAAAAACATTAAAACCTCTCTTCTATGTCAAATATTAAGTGTATTATTACATAATTTGGACAGCTAATATGTCCCTAATTCTCTGAAAAGTTTACTTGTATAGTAACACTAGAGCAGTGCCATAAACTGTTTTCTAGTTTGAGAAGGAAACCTGTCAGAAAAAATAATCAACTGCAACTTTCAATTCAAGTAATGTGAATTGAATACTCCGAAGACGGTAATATCCCCACACTTACAAGTTACAATGACAAATGTTGAACATTTTTCATGTGACATACAGACATTTACCCCCTTAACTAAAAAAAAAGACGATAAAAAATATCAAATTAAATTGTAGTGAAAAATGAAACTATTAATTTTAATTAAAGAAAATACTACTTATTTATTCCTTCCAATAATCAAATATTTTCTCATTACCAACTTGTCTCATTCATCTCTTATCTACTACTAATTGTTACTTGTAGTTAAGTGTGTTAGATTCATGGGTTAACAATGAGTCATGTATGTAATTAATAATCATTAATGTCATATTTTTTTATCATTTGAAGTGGAGTATTCATTTTTTCTCTTAATATTACTTTATCCTTCACAAAATTCAAATAAGATATTTTATTTGAGAGGATGAATTCAGAACCACTCAAACTAATGAGTTAAGGACTTATTGGTTATTAACATCGAATTAAAACTAGTTTTATGTATTTTGTTTTTATAAATTAAAGACTAATACTTGGTTATTGTCATTATTCAAAAAAGAAAAAAGGTTAAAAAGAAAAGAAAAGTGAGTGAGAAAGACACACTCGAGTCGAGCGGGAGTCAAAGCTGGAAGTGGCAAATGGTAAAGAGTTGGGAACGAGAAATCCAAAATTTTGCAATATATGTCGGGGACAAATCTGTCATTTGACTCTCCACATGTGTTCCTTCCAATTTTCAATACAGTTAACACCAGAATTATCTTTCTCTACTGAACCTAACATTCAGCACACTTCAACAAAAATCCATGACCAACACTTGCCACAACAATTTAGAACAAATTCAACACATACTCTTTGTGCTTCAGCTGGAAGTCATGATCAATTTCTACCAGAATATCCAACTCAAACCAATACCCCACAAACCTACACCACCACCCAAGTTGAGGAGCCACACTAAGAACCATCAAACGAGAGCAGTTACACAGATAAAATCTCCTCAGCAACCACAGCAATAGCTGACAAAGCCATCACTGCCAAAAATGTTGTAGCTTCAAAGCTCGGATACAGTGATGACACCACCGAAACAACTCAAACAAAGCATCAAGAAGAGAACACAAGCAATGAAAACCGTTAACAATCTCATCAGCAACCTCAGCCAAAAGCACTGTCACTTCGAAGCTTGTATATGACGCTGACACCGAAACAACTCAATCAAGGGATCACCAAGAGAACACAGGCAGTGCAAAACCATCAACAATCTCTTCAGCAACCTCTGCAATAGCTGATAAAGCCATATCAGCCAAAAACACCGTCTCTTCCAAGCTCGGATACGGTGTCAACAACACCGAAACAACTCAAGCAAGCCATCAAGAGAACACAACCATCAACAATCTCTTTAGCAACAGCTTGCAATAGCTGATAAAGCCGTGTCAGCAAAAAACACCGTAGCTTCCAAGCTCGGATATGGCAACAACACTGAAACAAAAACAACTCAAACCACTCAATCAGCAACCTCTGCAATAGCTGATAAAGCTTTCTCAGCCAAAAACACCGTAGCTTCGAAGCTTGGTTTTGGCGCACAGCACCAACAACACCACAAGAGAAGAGAACTGACCATGCTGCTGCTCCTACAGAATATGGAAAAAGTGTTGCTCAGTCTCTGACAGAGAAACTAGCTCCAGTTTCTGGAAAAGTTGCTGGTGTAGGAAGTGGTGTGAAGTCCAAAGTTTCTGGAACTCAAACTAGTAGTGTGGGTGTGGAACAGGACAAGGGGGTTTCTGTGAAGGACTATTTGGTGGACAAACTGAGGCCTGGTGATGAAGACAGGGCTCTCTCTGAAGTGATATCAGAGACTCTGCACAAGAAGGAACTGCCCCCAGTGGAAGTTACTGAAGAAGGTGTGAGAAAGGTGGTTTCTGATGCTGTGCATAAGAGAGAGGATGATCCTGAGAGAAGAATGGAACATCAAAGAATACTGGGAAAGGTAACTGAGTCAGAGGAAGTGAAGGGAAGGTTAGGAGGTGAAAGTGTGGTGACAGAGAAAAAGTACCAAGAGATGTATGTGAATAGTCCGGGGAAAGGTGTGGTTGATAAGCTTAAAGGTATGGTTGGGACATGGTTTACCAACCCAGCAGAGAATCAATCTTCACAAGGTAAATAACAATGAATAGTAGCTCTAGTTGTCTCTATGAGGTTTCTCTAGTTTGATCAATGCTTTTTGCAAATTTTACTTATTTCTAAATTAGTTGATTATATTGTTTTACCATACTTCTCTGACTAATTCTTTTGTTACTCTTCACATTCTTCTTGTTTTGCAGTTAGACAAACATATTTTCTATCGATATTAAAATTTATTTTCTCTCTGTTTGTCTATTATATTTGTCTTGTGACAGTTTTTCGATTTTCTTATCTTGGAAGAAGTGTTTTGAGAAACAAACGAAATTATGATTATGTATGTTTCTGTTAGTCTTAAGACTTGATTCCAAGATGAATCGCAGTTATTTGTTTACTTGTTTTGGTCATGCTTACATATTTTTCTATATGTTTTTTTTTTTTTTCATTTTGTAAGAACTGTTTAAAAAAAAGTGGAGTATTTTTTATCCTAGTGGTTTTAGACTTCAGTCCAAGATGAGTTACAATTTTTTTTTTTTTTACTTTATTTTGGGTATGCTATTTTTTACTTAGGCAAAGTGCCACATTAATTTTGAATTTGTGGTTTGCATGGGTCGAAGATTCATCTATGAATTATGAGGCAGGAAGGGCAGAAGTGGAACAAGTTAACCAAGGTGCAGCAGGTGAAAGAAGGCAGCAGGAGTCATATAATTGAAGAAGTGCTTTGAAGGAGTCTTTGCTTTGGGTGATTGTGTAGATTTTCTTAAAAGCTGTTTCAATATCTGTGTGTCTAGTTCTTTGTTGGAAGAAAGTTAGGATGTTCAAGTCACAGTTTATTTGTGTTTTTTTTAATGTTTATGTAAATATCCAATTTTATTCGGGTTTATTTTTATGTTTTATATAAAAATATTTAAAATATTTTTGAGAAAAAGAAAAGAGAAAAATTATAGAAGATTTGACAGTTACAAGAAGACTTGGCATCAGAAAACTGGAGTAATGGTGATTCAATTGAGAAAAAAAATATTACTAAAAGATAAGATCATTTAAAATATTTTTGAGAAAAAGAAAAAAAGAAAAATTATAGAAGATTCTTATAAATAAAAATAATTAAAATATTTTGGAGAGAGAAAAAAGAAAAACCATAGAAGATCTGAAAGTTACAAAATTGATCATCAGAAAACTGGAGTAATGGTGATTCAATTGAGCAAAAAAAAAAATATTAGTAAAAGATAACGTCATTGAAGTTGTAAGTCTAAAGACAAGGAGATCGTGGTATAATGGAATCCTAAGTTGTTGTTGGATTTTAAAAGAAGAGACGCACTAGCATACAAGGAGGGGGACGGAGAAAAAAAGGAGAATTCTGTGAAGGAAAACCCATAGAAAGATTGTTTTTTCGCAATTTTTTCAATGGATGATTATGATGCTATAAGTTCAGGTCGTTGTTCTTTTTGCGCTCTATAAGATCAGGTTTGTTTGTTTGTTTTTTTTCTTTTCTCTTGTTCATTTGTTGTTATGTTTGGCTTTTTTTATTTAATTTTTGGTTTCATGAATTCGTGTATGTATGCTATCCAAATGTTTGTTTTTTGAATAAAATAAGTATATACATTTCGACCGCATGTTTACCTTCATATTGTGGGTTAAAAAGCATATTTTTTACCTGCTTATTGTTCCTGATAAATTTCCGTATATAAAACAGTAAGATCAAGTGTCGAGTTTACAAGGACTTTAACTGTACCCTGAGTTTGTATATGTTCAATTTTAAGTAATCAATAAATTAAAATTGATATTTGTCAAATAATGATACGGAATATAAAATTTGACATAAATGAAGATAATTAAGCATAATACATTAAAGAGATAGAATACAAACACTCAGGAGTGGGTTGTCAATTGAAGTAGGATTACAGAATATGTTGAGACTCAACCTATCAAAACTACTCTTGATGCAACATTAAGGGTTTTTTACTACGTTATTTTGATTATTACCTTCATCCACTAACATACCCTAATCATGATTTCTCATGTGAAAGAGTTTAAATTACCTAATTTCACTCCTAATCCCTTAAGAGCTATATCAAATAATTTTCTTTAAGAATAAAGATGTATAATAAATAAGGCAAAATAATATCATTCTATTCCTAGACACTAATTACCTAGATGTTCATAGGAAATAAACATTTTCCAATGCATAAACCCTATAACACTACATGAGAATAGGTAATAAAGCTATAAACATGATATTAAGCACAGAAAAGACAATAATATTAAATAACATTAAATAAATAGTTAGAATCATTACATCAAGAGTGTTTGATAGTTGAACTCCCAACAATGGATGATTTAGCCTCTCATTGTCATGAGAGGGTTACTAATACAAAAAGAAAGCAAGAGGTGTGAAAGAAAATGGAGGAAAGGGTCCCAAGTGAATGGATTTTCTCTCTTCTCTCGTGTCTTAGCTTCTCAATTTTCGTCCCCCTAAAGAATTGCTTAATTTTTCCTTTTTTTTTTCCTTTAAAATGAAGCACAATCATGTTTTGTGATATTGATCGTGTGCTAAGCCAGCATGTGCTCGCACGAAGTGCACATGCAAAGTCCATCTGACATAAGTGAATGTGCGTTAAGCCGCAAGGTGCAGGCTAAACCGCAGATGTGTACTAAGCCGTAGATGCGCACTAAGTCATCGTATGCGCGCTAAGCTTGACCTCCAAGTTGGCTCCTCGCGTTGAGCGGTTGTTGACGCGCTGGGTGAGCTGCTCCAGTTCTTCAACCATATTACAAACCTCCTACTATGTAATTCTATAAAAAAAAATACACTAAAAAATACTATAAATTTGATAGCTTTAGCATTTATTGGACAAAAACTCAAAAGAAGTTAAATTTCTAATGTTCTAACACAAAATAAGCAATAAAAGAGAGGAAAATTGGATAATTGCTATGTGATTTAAACATATTTAAATTACATAAGCATATCAATTAACAGATTATACGTGGGAAAAAGTTTTTTTAAAATAAAAACAATGTTGTATTGCCCATTTCTTCTCTCTCTTATCTATCTCTTCATCACCCTTCATCTTCCTCATATCCCACTACTGTGCCACTGATGGTGTTTCATTTTTCCCCCGGTGGTTGGACTAAATGAAAACAAAATAGATGAAAGAATAGATATGAACCAACAAAATCTTAATATCAAAACATTAAACCACAAAATCGAGAAAAGAACAACTGTTTGGTTGGCTTCACTAGGTTTAATGGCTGGATTCACATTTGGATTTCATGTGGGATTTCACAATGAGGTTTGTCGTGAGTTGGGGCTCATTGGGTTTTGCAGCGGTGGTGGCAGTGGAGATCACAGTCGTTGGGTTTTATGACCGGTTGCGATTGAGATCATAGTTGGGTTCCTACCAATATTTCTACACTATGAATAAAGATAAAGAAATTTCTACACTATGAATATTTGAAATTAATTAAGATTAGCTAAATTCATCTAAATAACAATATGCATAAAGATAAAGAAAATTAAGGAAGGAAATAAAAGAAAAAATTAAGGGAAAATTTTTTGTTTGAGAATTTTAACAAACACTTGTGTATGCAAAGTAAATTGAGATTAAATCAATGAAAAAATTGTTCGGGTTTAATTTTATTGGAGTTCCTATCACGTAATCGCTACACATTTATATTTAATAAAGATTATATTATCATAAACCTACCATATTGTCTTAACTTTAATTTCTTAAGTGAAGAGAGCTAAATCTCTTGATTAAACTATCAATCCTTTGGATTAACATAATCAAACAATTTGCATTAAGACAAAGTGTTTATTGATGCTCAACTATCCCTAGACATAAAAATTATTGGGTGTTCTATCCAATTCGCAACTTAATGGAATTTTTCTATTACAATTGAATGAAAAATCATGCAAACAGGTGCAATCCAAAAACACATATTAGGCATAAAAGAGAAACAATTACAATGTTTTATTGAATAAAAAAAAGTAGCTATTACATGGAAGAAGAAACAATTACATTAAACTCTAAGAGAAGATTAGTTCATGACAATAAAAAAACATGAGATATACATCACATAAATGTCCTAAAATGACACAAAAATTAAAGAATACATGATAATTATCGGTCATCCAAAATTAACTTAGGATAAGAAAAAGTAACATATTAAAATTTTATAGGAACGAAAATGATATATTTTAGTCTATTTTTTTTTAATGCTTGAAATAACTCTCAACATTTGTTGTCAGTCATAAAAAACTTTGACATGGATTTGATGGAGTGGCCTATGGTTCCTGTTGAAAAAGTGGGGCCTTGATATGGATTTGGTGGAGTTGTCTATGGTTTGTTAGAAGATATTTTTTTCTTTTATTTTATTTTGAATAATAAAAATTTGTTAATTTAAAATTAATTATAATTTCAAATTGCATGTAATAGAAGCCTTGAATTTAATAATGCAAGACTTTTTGTTGTTTACTTAACACACGTGTAATGAAAGGATTGATTTAATTAATGGTTAAATTTGAAGACTCATTATTAAACCAAATTTTATTACCTTTATTGTAAACTATTAATGTTTTTTTTATAAAAATATTAATATTTACTTAAAATAAAATTTTCATTAATTTAAGCAATTCTATAAGTTAAACTAAGAAAATAAAATGTTTCTTATTTTAGTATTTGGCACAAGAATAAATTACATTTCTTTGTAGATTATTTAAGTTATCGTATGAATTATTTTTTACGAATATTATATTGAAGTGAGTATTTTTATGATTGCTTAAATTTGGCACTTAAAATTATTTAAAAAGTAAAATGGAAATTAAAATTATGCTGCTCCTATTATTTAAGCTGACAACTTGTAAAGAAAATAAAAAATATGATACTAATTTTTATGATAAAAAAAATAATAATATTCAATAAATTATATATTTATTTTTCTCTTCTATCACTATTCTTAAAATATCACCACATAAGTAAATGAAATTCAGGAAAAGATTTTAATATATGAAGACTTGTGGTCTAAAAATTAAATAGCCAGGACCATAGATAAATAATTTCAAAAACATGCCACACTTCTAGTAGATCATATCCTCTAATTTACATTTTAAGTTAAATGTGATCTACAATACGTGAAGAAATTTGGACCAAGACTTATAAAAGGAAAAACTATGATTCAATAATTATGATAGACCAAGTTAAACAAGCATTTTACACTTTTTTTTATCTCACTAATTAATTTTTAATGAAAAAGAAAATACTATGCAGGTTAAAATACAATTAGAAATAGACGACATAACAATCTTTTCAATTAATGACAATGAAAATTAGTCTTTTTTCACATATAAGAAGAATGTTATTTTGTGAATTAAAAAATGGATCAAAATTAAATAGCTAGATAGGAACGAAATAGTCTTTTTTTATATAGATTTTTTAACTGAAATAATTTTTAAATTAGATCCTTTTTTCTATAATTGATGTATTCATCATTTATAATTTTTTCCTTGCTTACTTAATTCTAAACATTTGTAGTCAATGATAAGGAACTTGATATGAAGGTAATGTGGTGACCTATGGTTCAAGTTGAAGAAGTGGGGGGACAATGACATGAACTTGATGGAGTGGCCTATGGACTATGGATGAAGTTGAAGAAGTCAGAGACCTTAATATGGGTGGACTTTGTGGAGTGTCCTAAGGTTGAAGATGAAAAAATGGAGGACCTTGACATGGATTTGATGGAGTAGTCTATGGTTCAAGTTGGAAAAGTGGGGACCTTGATATGGATTTGGTGGAGTGGCCAGTGGTTTCTCTAGGAGAAAATCTTGTTTTCATTTCTTTTATTTTGAATAATAAAAATTTGATAGTTTAAAATTAATTATGGGTTCAAATTTCAAGTAATAGAATATTTGAATTTTATAATGCCAGACTTTTTGTTATATACTTAACACAGGTGTAACAAAAGAACTGATTTAAAATAATAGTTAAAATTTGAAGACGAATTAAACTAAATTTAATTACCTTTGATGTAAATTACTCAAAGATTAAAAAAATTATTAATATTTTCTTAAGATAAATTTTTCATTGATTTAAGTAATTATATACGGTAAATTAAAATAAAAATTGTTTCTTATTTTAGTATTTGGCACAAGAATAAATTATATTTCTCTATAGATTGTTTAAGTTATTGTATGAATTTGTTTTTTTTTTAGAATATTAAATTGAACGTGAGTATTTTTATGATATTTTAAATTTGACACTTGCAATTATTTAAAAAGTGAAATGGAAATTAAAATTATGTTTCTCCTCTTATTTAAGTTGATATCTTGTAAAAAATACAAAATACAATACCGATTTTTTTAGAAAAAAAGTTAATATTCTTTTTCACACTTCTTTTTATATAACTAAGTAATTTTTATATGATAAAGAAAATAATATTCAAATTTAAATACAATTAGAAATACATGATACAACAACCTTTCCAATTGATGACAATTAAATTTAGTCTTTTTTTATATATAAGAGAATATTGTTTTGTGAATTGAAAAGTTGATCAAAATTAAATAGCTAGATTGGAACGAGATAATCTTTTTTTTATATAGATTTTTTTAAACTGAATTGGTCTTTAAAGTACACCCTTTTTCTATAATTGATTTATTAACCAATTATATTTTTTTTTCCTTGCTTGACTTAACTCGCAATAATTGTTGTCAATGACCGAACTTGATATGAAGGTAATGGAGTGACTATGTTTAAAGTTGAAGAAGTCAGACCATAACATGGCTGGACTTTGTGGAGTGTCCAAAGGTTCAAGATCAACAAATGGAAAACCTTGAGATGGACTTGATGGTGTGAGCTTTGGTTTAGAAGACAAATTTTCTTTTACATTATTTTTAGTTTGAATATTGAAAATTTGATAATTTAATATTAATTATGGGTTGGAATATCATGAAATAGAAGACTTGATTTTTTTTTAAATGTTGGACTTTTACTGTTTTTGTAACAAAAGTTTAACGAAAGGATTGATTAAATAATAGTTAAAATTCAAAGTTTAATGATACCAAATTTTCATTTAAGCAGTTCTATAGGGTAAATTAAAATAAAGTGATTCTTATTTATTTTTGTAAAAAAAAAAAAGCTGTACCAAAAAGAATGTTATTTATTTTAGTATTGAGCACAAGAATAAATCATATTTCTTTGTTATTAATTTTTTTTATGAATTTAGTGTCCATAGGAATTTTAAAAAAAGAGATAGATACAGTAAATGCATAAATTTTTCGTATTCTAAGAATTAATTCGGGAGAATTGGATAATTAAGTCGATAATTTAAAAAAGCCAGCGTAAAAAAAGAAGTGAATTAAAATGTTAAAAAAATATTTTAGTATTAGTCACAATAATAAAAAAAACGTAAAAAAATAATGAAAGTGAAAAAAAGGCTTAAAATATAATTGTCGTCTTTTTTTAATATGTTATTTTAGTTTTTTATTTTTTAATTGAAATATTTTATCTCTTATTTTTAAAAAATCTTGTAATTTTAGTCTTTTTATTTTTTAATTGAGAAATTTTTAAAAAATATGTCATTTTATTCCATTTGATCAAATTCTTGTTTTTAATTAGAATATTTTGTCCTTTAAAAGTTATTTTGAAGAAACCAAGAAATACAATAAATTTTATTGATTTTAATAAAATAATTATTTCCTATTCTAAGAATTAAGTCGGAGAATTGGATAATAAAGTCAATAATTAAAAAAAGAAACGTCAAAAAAAAAAAAAAAGAAAGACACTTTCATCAGTATAAAGGAAACCGTTCTAA
The DNA here is from genome assembly GCF_000004515.6 of Glycine max. Classification (NCBI taxonomy): domain Eukaryota; kingdom Viridiplantae; phylum Streptophyta; class Magnoliopsida; order Fabales; family Fabaceae; genus Glycine; species Glycine max. The sequence goes on from NC_038252.2 coordinate 35,770,937, forward strand.
GAAGTGAATTAAAATATTAAAAAAGTATTTTAGTATTTGGCACAATAATAAAAAAGGTAAAAAATAATGAAAGTGAAGAAAAAAAACAGGCAGGGCAGCAGTATAAATAATAGAAGTTTGATGATTTATATGCAGAACCAACAACTACACTTGTTTTCTATATATTCTTGTGTGATCATGAATTCCTCCATTTATATTCTTGTCTTTGTCCAGCTTTGGTTGTTGAGCTTACCATGCAGAGAGAGTGTGTGCATCCCAAGTGAGCGTGAGACACTTTTGAAGTTTAAGAATAATCTCATAGATCCTTCCAATAGGCTTTGGTCTTGGAATCATAATCATACCAACTGTTGCCACTGGTATGGAGTCCTCTGCCACAACGTCACTTCCCATCTTCTTCAGCTTCACCTCCACACCTCAGATTCTGCTTTCGAGTATGAATACTATCATGGATTCTACCGTAGATTCGATTTGGAAGCTTATCGGAGATGGATCTTTGGTGGAGAGATAAGTCCTTGTTTGGCTGATTTAAAGCATTTGAATTACTTGGACTTGAGCGGCAATGAATTCCTTGGAAAAGGTATGGCAATTCCTTCTTTCCTTGGGACAATGACTTCCTTGACTCACCTCAACCTCTCTTATACTGGATTCTGGGGGAAGATTCCTCCTCAGATTGGGAATCTCTCAAATTTGGTGTATCTTGCCCTGAGAGATGTTGACAACGGAACAGTACCCTCTCAGATCGGGAATCTCTCTAAGCTTCGATATCTTGACTTGAGCGACAATTATTTCCTTGGAGAAGGTATGGCAATTCCTTCTTTCCTTTGTGCAATGACCTCCTTGACTCACCTCGACCTCTCTTATACTCGATTCATGGGGAAGATTCCATCTCAGATTGGTAATCTCTCCAATTTGGTGTATCTTGGCCTTGGAGGTTATTCTGTTGTCGAACCTCTGCTAGCTGAAAATGTAGAATGGGTATCAAGTATGTGGAAGCTTGAATATCTTCATTTGAGTACTGTAGACCTATCCAAAGCATTTCATTGGCTACACACTCTCCAATCTCTTCCTTCTTTGACCCACCTATATTTGTCAGGATGCACACTCCCTCACTATAATGAACCATCCTTGCTCAACTTCTCATCTCTGCAAACTCTCATTCTTTACAATACTAGTTATTCCCCTGCCATTTCTTTTGTCCCCAAGTGGATATTCAAATTGAAGAAACTTGTTTCTCTTCAATTATGGGGTAATGAAATCCAAGGTCCGATTCCTGGCGGTATTCGAAACCTCACACTTCTTCAAAATCTTTACTTGTCTGGAAATTCATTCTCATCTTCAATACCTGATTGCTTATATGATCTTCATCGTCTCAAGTTCCTCAACCTAGGGGACAACCACTTGCATGGGACTATTTCTGATGCCCTGGGAAATTTGACTTCTCTTGTTGAACTTGATTTATCAGGTAATCAACTTGAAGGAAACATTCCAACTTCTTTGGGTAATCTCTGCAACTTAAGGGACATTGATTTCTCAAATCTCAAACTCAACCAACAGGTTAATGAACTTTTAGAAATTCTTGCTCCTTGTATTTCCCATGGACTCACAAGACTTGCAGTTCAGAGTTCACGACTTTCAGGCAATATGACAGATCATATTGGGGCTTTTAAAAATATTGTGCGGCTAGATTTTTCCAACAACTCAATTGGTGGTGCTCTTCCTAGATCATTTGGAAAACTTTCATCAATAAGATATCTCAATCTGTCTATTAATAAATTCAGTGGAAATCCATTTGAAAGTCTTGGATCACTCTCTAAATTGTCATCTCTTTATATTGATGGCAATCTTTTTCATGGAGTTGTCAAGGAAGATGATCTTGCAAATCTTACAAGCTTGACGGAGTTTGGTGCATCAGGGAACAATTTCACTTTAAAAGTGGGTCCCAATTGGCGTCCTAATTTTCGGCTTTCCTATTTGGATGTGACATCATGGCAGTTAAGCCCCAACTTTCCATCGTGGATTCAGTCACAAAACAAACTTCAATATGTTGGACTGTCTAACACGGGGATTTTAGATTCTATTCCCACCTGGTTCTGGGAAACACTTTCTCAGATTTTGTATTTAAACCTCTCTCATAATCATATCCATGGTGAGATTGAGACTACATTTAAGAATCCAAAATCCATCCAAACTATTGATCTAAGCTCAAATCACTTGTGTGGTAAATTACCCTATCTTTCAAGTGGTGTGTTTCAGTTAGATCTTTCAAGCAATTCATTCTCTGAATCCATGAATGACTTTTTATGTAATGATCAGGACGAGCCAGTGCAATTAAAATTTTTGAATCTTGCATCAAATAATTTGTCAGGAGAGATACCTGATTGCTGGATGAATTGGACATCTCTTGTGTATGTAAATTTACAAAGCAACCATTTTGTTGGGAACTTACCCCAATCCATGGGTTCCTTGGCAGACCTGCAGTCGTTACAAATTCGTAACAACACACTCTCAGGAATATTTCCAACCAGTTTGAAGAAGAATAACCAATTGATATCCTTGGACCTTGGGGAAAATAATCTTTCAGGAACTATTCCAACATGGGTTGGAGAAAAGCTCTTAAATGTGAAAATCCTCCTCCTTCGATCAAACAGTTTTACCGGCCACATTCCAAATGAAATATGTCAGTTGAGTCTTCTTCAGGTTTTAGACCTTGCACAAAACAATTTGTCTGGCAATATACCGAGCTGTTTCAGTAACTTGAGTGCCATGACACTAAAGAACCAAAGTACAGATCCTCGTATCTATTCTCAAGCACAATTTGGTTTGCTTTACACTTCCTGGTATAGCATAGTTAGTGTGCTACTATGGCTGAAAGGAAGAGGAGATGAGTACAGAAACTTTCTGGGTTTGGTAACAATCATTGATCTGTCAAGTAACAAGTTATTAGGGGAAATACCAAGAGAAATCACATATCTAAATGGATTGAATTTTTTAAACTTGTCCCACAACCAATTGATTGGTCATATTCCACAAGGTATAGGTAATATGAGATCATTACAGTCCATTGATTTTTCGAGGAATCAACTTTCTGGTGAAATCCCTCCAACCATTGCAAATTTGAGCTTTCTGAGCATGCTAGACTTGTCTTATAATCATTTGAAGGGAACTATTCCAACAGGAACTCAATTGCAAACCTTTGATGCCTCCAGCTTCATCGGCAACAATCTATGTGGGCCACCACTGCCCATAAACTGCAGCTCCAATGGGAAAACTCATAGTTATGAAGGAAGTGATGGGCATGGAGTGAATTGGTTTTTTGTCAGTATGACAATTGGATTTATTGTGGGATTCTGGATAGTGATTGCTCCTTTGCTGATTTGTAGATCATGGCGGTATGCCTATTTTCATTTCCTGGATCATGTGTGGTTCAAACTTCAATCTTTTCGCTTAGGTAGTATCACTGTTTAGTGTTGCTTAGAATACTCCGAAGTTTTATCATTGTATTGGCAGGTTGATCAATTTGTAGTCATTGCTATCTTCTTCTTTTTTTTTTTTTTTTTTTCAAATTTGAGAGCCTTATTTAAATTCTGTTTTTGGATGTAAAAAGGGAGAGTAGCTGAACGTAAAGAGGGGAAGGATAGGAGGTGTGGGGAAATGGAACTAAGGATAACCAAGTAATTTCAAATGCTTTGGTAGTCTCAATAGCATTTTTGATAGTGACAATAGTAGCCCATATATATATATATAAATGATTATATGTGTGATACAACAAAATCCAGGATAGATAAAACAACCCATACCAACTATACAAAGTACAAGTAAATTATTATTTTTACATATTTTGATGCACAATAAATAGCACCAACACAACAATGTTATATTTACTAATATATTTTTTAATATTAACTATTTTAATACAATTAATACTGTTATTTGAACAACATAGACATTATCTTCATTTTTTTTTCCTTCACCGTCTTCACCCATCTCCCTTTGTTACTAAAAAATGTAACAATTACAGTAAAAGTTAATTTCTTATGAAACATGCTTCATTTAGCTTATTTTAAAAATTACTGTTATAACATTTTTATTAGATGTAAATAAAGAAGAGTAATTATTTTAAAAAGAATTATATAAACATACACTTATTAGTATTGGATATGACTTTATACTCCACATAAAACAAATTAAATAAACGACACCTGAATCTTTTGTTCATAAATTAAGGGACATGAAAGGTGCATAGATTTTTCTAGTAGTGTCACAGTCCTACTATTGTACGTATCCCACTTTTTCTCTTTTTCAGAATGATAGATACCACCACGCATATTGTTTCTGGTTCTATACTCCTTTCAGGACAGATTCCTCCATGAACAGTGGTATTTGACTAAAGAGTGTTGTGTAGGTACGTATAAAAAAACAATTCGACACGCAAATTTCCAAACAGAGCACTAAAATGGCAAATATTACATACCTGGATATAACTAAATTTGGGTTTATACAACTGACTAATAAGATTTTAAAAAACAGTTTGCCATTGCAATTTCTACTTGATCATGATTTACTAAACATTTTCTTTGAGGAGTCTTTGTAATTGCAACATGACAATAATTAATTATGACTGTATCAATTATATTTGTCCATAGTATTTTCCAATACAAAAATCACGAGAAAACTATAACAACAACTGTGGTGGGTGAATGCATGCAAGTGATGCAACACAAACCTTGGGGTGGGGTCGATCCAATTCAGATGGCTATGACTAGGAGGGATGATCTAGGCCCAAAATGTTTGAACTTTGAATCTACATTTGGGCATATATATGTGTACTCTGCCAATACAAAACAATTATTTTATATTTTTATCATTTAATATTCAGTCTCTCTTTTACACTATTAATACATAGACCTTGAGTGAGTTTATCAGATGTGCATCAAGCATTTTTTTTTCTGTGGCTGTGCAAGATCTTTAACAGTTGCTGATGTGTGTAATTATAACCACCGCCATGATTGGTATGAGCCTCTGTCTAATCTTAAAGTAAAGCTTTTCTGCCTTTGATGAGTGTTAAATTGACTCAATATAATTGTTGTAGTTATAAACAATTGTACTTCATTATAAAAAGTTTTTTTCTGCAATTTAAGTAACACGTTTAATCATAAAGTAATAGTATATACGTACTCCGAACAATGGTGGAAACAAAACTAACAATGATCGACATGGTAGTTATCGAACTAATTTAATAGTATGAATAACACAACAATTGATTCTGGGGTAAATAAAATAAAGTGAAAAAACTTGTGTAAAAGACAGATACACTTTGATAAAGGGGATCTAAATTGTTTTACAAAACATGAAACCATATTCGACTTAGCTGGAATTATGGTTAGAGTAACATGCAAGTAACTTTGTTACTTTGATTTTGATGTTACTCCACACCCGAAAAATGATATAGTAATATAACAAGCATAATTAATTAGATTTCTTTATTTTACACAAAGAATCAAATTTTAATTTTCTTTATGATATCAAGAGTCTAATCCATTTGATTCAACAGACTATACGTGAGCTGTTAGAATCAAGAATTTACAATTAATTTTATTCATTGAAAAATCATTGAACCCTAATCAATAAGGTTTAATCGTTAGTGGAAGCAGAGAATGGAGAATGGAGACACATGAGATGATGCAAGGAACAAAAGTTTATGCAAGTGCTATCAACCGACATGTTAGATTGATGGGCTTGTCCACTGGGCCACTCATGTTGGGGGTTGATGTCATAATGATATAGTGTATTAATATAAAATAAAATTGTATTAGAAAAATTAAATAAATAATGCTGTACATTCATACTGCATGGTCAATAATTTCAATCTTTTTGCTCATGTAGTATCACTTTTTGGTGTTGCGTAGAATAAACCGATGTTTTATCATTGTATTGGCAGATTGATCAATTTGTAGTCATTGCTATCTTCTTTTTTTTCTTCAAATTTGAGAGCCTTATTTAAATTCTGTTTTTAGATGTAAAGATTTGCATATTTAGTATAGTTTTGTACTTAAGATCAACTAGTTGTAATTCTCTGATTAGCTAGATCACGTAGATTAAAATTCAAATAGTTGGTAAGTACTTTTAGTTTTGAAACCACATGTTGGGAATCTCTCCAATTTAGTGTGCACTGGATAATACTATTCTCTAATCCAAATCACATATTCGCTTGAATTTTATTTACTTGAGATAATGAATGCATTCTTGCATGCCCACTTTGAAATCAACCTTACCTTTAATAAGCATTATTCTTTCACATGTACCCGTTTTCCAACTATGTACAACTTAAAAGGCAAAGAGACAATGCTTGGCTTCATCAAGACCAGTGGCAAGGAACAGGAGCACGATAGCAAAAAAGCATAAGCATGATCTTGTCTGCTATTGGTATTTAAGACCTATAAAACATTGAAAACATTACATTGTGAACATTTCACGTGAATCATTGAAAACTACAATCTATTGTATCCTGAATGAAAGACCATTTGCAGAATTACCCTCCTCTTAAATTCCAAGTTGCCAAATTATTGTTGAAATTTATGGTGTGTGGACTCCAACTATGTATGGCCAGGTATGGAGGCTTCAAAAGTAGGACTTGATCAGTTGCTCAAATTTGTGAGACAATGTGTTCTGCCACAAGACGACGCAAAATCTTTCCGGTGGCAGTCTTGGGCAAAGAATCAGTAATGAAGACCTTTTCAGGGACTTTGAAAGATGCAAGATTCTTCTTGCAATATCTTAACACCTCTGCATCATCAATGTTTGATCCTTCTCTTGGGATGACAGCACAATATAGCTATTAAAAGGTAAAAATAAATATGATCAATATATACAAATTTCAAAGAACTAATAGACACATCATTTGAGCAAATTGCAATCCACAAATTTCTGAATTTTTTTCATTTATTCCTCTCCTAGTACAAACAAGAAAAAAGGTCATATACTAATCTTTTGAGAATTTTGAATTAATTATGAAGATTACGAAATATTGAACACTTTAAGGAAATTTTGGTAATATTGATGAAAAACTGTGAAGAGGTTCAAATAAAAATCGCCTGCTCTCAAATAAAAATCGTCACATGGTAATCCAAAGTAGTTTTTTGTCACATGGTAATCCAAAGCTAGTTCCATTTGCCAAAAGAGGTTCAAATAAAAATCGTCTGCTCTCAAATAGAAGAGTTTTCTTGTACACCACAAAATGTTGGTACATGATTGGAGTGTGATCTTTGAGGGCAGAAAGTGATAAAAGTTAAATGCCACAAATCCTCGATTCGGTTTGGATTGACTTTCATGTACATGTTACTAAGAAATAAAAAAAAATTAATAAATGTTTTATATCAAAATATATAAGAGATATATAATACAAAATAGTTTGTAGTAATAGTACTTTAAATTGTATTTTGAAAGACTTCTCTATATAAACAGCATTATATAAGGTTCACTTCCATTATATTTGGAAATGTCTATTTTTTTCACCTAAAGGAAAGGAAAACAACATGGAGGGAATGTTCTGTAAAAACAATTTGTTCTTCATATCCTTATTTTGAAACAAATCTTTGAAAATTTGAAGTGGTGGTTAAAAATTTTTCAATTTGATTTTTCCTCGCATATACCACATTTGTGTTAAGCAAAATTTAGATTCCCATATAGCATCTCCAATATGCCAAGTACCTATAAACAAATGTAGAATGATTTAGATTTATTTCTTAATTATTGTTAAAATATAATTGAAAAGCATAAAATTATTTGTAAATTTAATATCCTGAATTGAAAAACATAAAAACGCACCTACACAACCACACCTACTATTTTTTTTTCAAAACTATCCCCACCTCAATTTAGTGATATAATTTTAGTTGTCTTTGTGTGTGTGAGATGTATTGTTAATATTTATAGCATCCTTCCTCATAAAATTTAGGGATGTAAAATAATTTGGTTTGCCTTTTATGTTTGTGTGCGTGATGTAATGTTAATGTTTACGACCAAGCTAAAAGTACCAAAAAATAATTTTTATCTAAAGGTTTTCTTGTAATAAATATAATGGGTGAAATTAGCCATAATCAAATTCTACTTTTTCTTTAATTTCCTTTTCATATACAGAGCCATATATAACATGAAACTGAGTTTGTCCGTTTTCACACTGGACTAACAGCGCCAAGAATGAGAATGAACATAATTTTCAGCAATTAATTAACTTTGATCTGTAGACTCTAGGTTAGTATTAAAAACAAAAAATAAATCTCCAAAAGGTTTTGCAATAATATCTATTGTGAGTCTGTCAGAGATTTAGTACACTCAAGAGTGTAAATATTTTTTACACTATCAACTAATCAATGGTTTACATTTCAACGTGATATGAAAATGGTAATATATAGGTAGTATTTGAGTTAAGCTCATGAAAGCCAAATTAGAAGCCCTGCAACTGCAACCAAACTTTCTAACAATCTCTTCCCGATATAACATTCATCTGTCCCTTCTAGGAACTTCCTTCAACTGAATGTAAAAACATAAGTTGTTATATGACAACTAACAAGACTGATAGATCATTCATTGCATAGGAAATGGAAACATAACACTGTAGTGTAGTGTTCTTTAAGAAAAAGGAAGGCTTAATTAGAAATTGAACGTACCAGAACACTGTGAGAGATTATCAGGTGTTTTGCAAAGAGAAGGGAGACCAACAGCAATTGTCATGTTAATATTTAAGCCAAGGTCAGGATCATCCCTGTCTTTGAGAATAAGGCAGACACACTTCTTGTTGGCCTTCATGGCTTGTGTGAGACCACTGCAACAATCTGCTGTGGGTGCTTTTGCGTCAGCACCCAAATATGGCAGACACGTTGCAACACCTGTCAGGGATTCTGCACATCTCTGTTTGTCTTGAGCTGAATCTCCCATTGCATGACTAACCAATACCAATGTTATTGCTAACACTAGCAAGTGTGGTAGACAAGCATTTGAATCCATTTCTCAATCTTGATGAATGAATGAGTGGAGATAGATTATATTATAGTCTATAGAAAAAGTTGTAGGTAGAAATTGTTAGGTTGTGGTGCTACATGTAAAATATTGGTTTTTTTGTTTTAATTTATTAGAAGGTTCTGTAGTGTGTTATGTTTTAGAAAACATGGGAATTGGGAAGGAAACTAGTAGATGAAAATAAATTCTGTGGTTTCACTGTGAGTTCAATGGAGAAGACCAGTTTGTTGACTTAGTCTGGATCATTTCAATTTTGTACAACACCAATTGTCCACTAAAGAGTTATATACTATTTCTCGTGGTTTTTTTTTTTTTGTCTAGAGCTTAGTGTTCATGGATAAACATATAATTTTCTTTTCTTAAAGGTTGTGAGTTGTAAAACTGCTTCTGGAGAAGATGACTTCGATAAAGACACAATAAAACTGCTTCTGGTGAAGAGGGAATTTCAAGACATTGGTTCTTCCCCAAAAGCAACTTAACTCTAATGAGAATGTGAAAACTGAACAAGAGGATATATAGTCTAAAACCAACTAACATTCCAAAGTTATTAAACTCATATATTAACAGCATCAAAGTTATTTTCGTTTTAGTTTTGATACTTTTGTTCTAATTAAGTAGTACTAGCAGTTGCCATTCTCATTATTTTATTATACGTACATTCTACATTCTGCTTACAACTTGCAATGAATGGAAAAAAGTGGAGCTTGGACATCATTTGTCTGCATGACATTCACACCACTCACAAAAAGTGAGTGGAAATTTTTAGACAAAATAGATGAAGAATTATTAATGTTGAACCATCATTGGAAGTGGAAAGTTCATTATGAGAAAGAAAAGCAGTTCGCCAAAATGGAAAGCAGTATAGGTAAAGAAAGCTCCAGTAATTTTCAACTTCTAGACATTCCAGGTAGAGATAAGAAATGACAGTTCATAGAAAAGAAAAGGAAAAAAAATGATGGCTTAAAGATCTTTATCTTTGAGCTGTTTGTCTCTACTAATCAACTATAGTTAGCTATTTTAATTTATGATTATCAACTTGAGATACCATTAAGATAAAAGTGGTGTGAAAAAAGAGCATCAAAGTAGGCGTGCGTATGGCGTCGATCAAGAGTTTCATCACTTGTTCTGTGAGGGAAACAAAAAACATTACAAGTTCAAAATCAAAAATAATAGAATTCCCTTTATAAAACACATAATTTGTTTCTCAATTCTCATAAGAAAAAACCACTTGCACTAATGGGTTGGTACAAGGGTCCTGGTGGCAGCCATCATGCACAACAATGCAAATTCCCTGACTTGGTAAAAAAGGCTAGGAAGGAATTCGTAAAAACCACTGAATCAAATTCTTTTGTAACATTTGGAAATATGAGTGAGATTTTCAAAACACCAAACAGTTATAGTATCAAATGTTGTATCTTCAAATTTGGTTTCTTTCAACCCAAATAAAGTTGCAAAAATGGAAGACCGAGAGCTAAATTAGACATAGAATTCAAATGGAGCATGTCATCATTGACATGAAGACTGATGAGAAGTTTGAAATAACATTTCTTACATAGAATTCAAAGATTTCACACGTAGTCCATTGTTTAGAATAAACTGCTACATATATATAACCCGTTGTTACAAAAAAAATAAAAAATAAAAAGTTTAATTATTCTTTTGGCCCTTAAAGTTACGACAATATTTTTTTTAGTCCTTATAATTTAAATCATTCTATTTTAGTCCCAGTTGAATTTTTTTTTTACTCTTTTGATTCTCACCATCAAGTTTCGACTAACGTCAATTGTTGAAACTAATGTTGTGGAGAGGGCAAAGACACTCTCCTATGCACACACGAGACGTGGCTGATCATCTTTTCTCTCAACAACAAACCGGCACCTGCAACATGCATCATCCCAACTATGAAGGCACAAACTACCTCACCTCTGTTACTCATGGGACCAGAAACTCACAATCACACACTTTATCTGCAGCAATCAAAACCATCATCCCATTGGAACGATCAACTTAGTTCAATGCTGTGATACCACTCCAACTTGATGAGAGACTGTCAAGAAGGAGATTACATCATGGCAATTGGCAAATGCTAAGCTTGCAGAGGTCGGTGGCAGACTCATGAATAATGGAATGTGTAGTGGCTTTGTCTCATACCTCCATTACACTTCAGTTGTACCTCAGCTTGCTTCCCTATTTTTATTAATTTTGTTCATGTTTATGTGTGAGTTGAATCTTCCCCGCGAGGACCAAAAGATAAAAAAAATTGTAAATATAGGAACCAAAATGAATGTTTTAAACTATAATGACTAAAAAAAAATGATCACAACTATAAGGACTAAAAGGATAGTTAAATCAAAATAAAATAAACTAGTGCAAAATAATGGTGGTGTGGTTAGACACTTTTAGTCCTAAATGTCTCGTTGTAGACATATATACCTCTACATATGTGTGCATTTACCACCATTAGTGGAATAAAATTTTAAATGCAAACCCTTCTATGGTATATATCCTATATAGGCATTGTTAGTAGTAAATACCAACCGTGAACCAGAAAATTGTGGATTCAACCTTTTTCGTCTTCCTTCTTCTTCATGGCAGTGCTATATGCAACTCATGTTCTTCTCTTGATATTGTCCACTGCAACAACTCTCCAGTTCAGTGCAAGCAAGGCAGCAAGGCTCAATATGACTTGCAGCGAGAAGGAAAGGAATGCACTCCTCAGCTTCAAACATGGACTAGCAGACCCTTCAAACAGGCTTTCATCGTGGTCTGACAAATCGGATTGCTGTACATGGCCAGGGGTTCACTGCAACAACACAGGTAAAGTCATGGAAATCAATCTTGACACACCTGCGGGCTCTCCCTATAGGGAGTTGAGTGGAGAGATTAGTCCTTCTTTGCTTGAACTAAAATATTTGAATCGTTTGGACTTGAGTTCAAATTATTTTGTTCTTACTCCAATACCAAGCTTCCTAGGCTCATTGGAGAGTCTGAGATACTTGGACCTTAGCTTAAGTGGGTTCATGGGATTAATCCCTCATCAACTAGGAAACCTCTCAAACCTGCAGCACCTTAATCTTGGATACAATTATGCTCTTCAGATAGATAACCTTAATTGGATATCAAGGCTATCTTCCTTGGAGTACCTTGATTTGAGTGGTTCAGACCTTCATAAACAAGGTAACTGGCTTCAAGTACTGAGTGCACTTCCATCTCTTTCAGAACTACACTTGGAGAGCTGTCAAATTGATAACTTAGGACCACCAAAAGGAAAAGCCAACTTCACACATCTCCAAGTCCTTGATCTTTCAATTAACAATCTCAATCAGCAAATCCCTTCATGGCTATTTAATCTCAGCACAACTCTTGTCCAACTTGATTTACACAGTAACCTTTTACAGGGACAAATTCCACAAATAATATCAAGCCTTCAGAACATAAAAAATCTAGACCTGCAGAACAACCAGCTCAGTGGGCCACTTCCAGATTCATTAGGCCAGCTTAAGCATCTTGAAGTTCTAAATCTCAGTAATAATACCTTTACTTGTCCAATTCCCTCACCATTTGCAAACTTGTCATCCTTGAGAACTTTAAACCTGGCTCACAACCGACTGAATGGAACCATTCCTAAGAGTTTTGAGTTCCTCAGAAACCTGCAGGTATTAAATCTTGGAACTAATTCTTTGACTGGTGATATGCCTGTAACTCTTGGAACTCTCTCAAATTTAGTAATGTTAGACCTTTCATCTAATTTGTTAGAAGGATCTATAAAAGAGTCAAATTTCGTAAAACTTTTGAAATTAAAGGAACTACGTTTGTCTTGGACAAACTTGTTCCTCAGTGTCAACTCAGGATGGGTTCCTCCTTTTCAGCTTGAATATGTTTTACTGAGCTCCTTTGGAATAGGTCCTAACTTTCCAGAATGGCTAAAAAGGCAAAGTTCTGTGAAGGTTTTGACAATGTCTAAGACAGGTATCGCAGACTTGGTTCCAAGTTGGTTTTGGAATTGAACTTCGCAAATTGAATTCCTGGATCTGTCAAACAATCTGTTAAGTGGAGACCTATCTAACATCTTTCTCAATTCCAGCGTCATAAATTTGAGTTCTAATTTGTTCAAGGGTACATTGCCAAGTGTGTCTGCAAATGTTAAAGTGCTGAATGTTGCCAATAACTCAATTTCCGGAACAATTTCTCCCTTTTTATGTGGAAAGGAAAATGCTACTGATAAGTTAAGTGTGCTTGATTTTTCAAATAATGTCTTATATGGTGATCTTGGTCACTGTTGGGTGCATTGGCAAGCATTGGTGCATTTGAACTTGGGTAGTAACAATTTGTCTGGTGTTATTCCAAACTCCATGGGGTATCTATCTTAACTTGAGTCTTTGTTGTTAGACGACAACCGCTTCTCTGGATATATTCCTTCAACACTGCAAAATTGCTCTACAATGAAATTCATTGACATGGGCAATAACCAACTTTCTGACGCAATACCAGATTGGATGTGGGAAATGCAATATCTAATGGTTCTTCGTCTAAGATCCAACAATTTCAATGGCAGCATTACTCAAAAGATTTGTCAACTTTCTTCCCTTATAGTGCTGGATCTTGGCAATAACAGCCTGTCAGGATCCATTCCAAATTGTTTGGATGACATGAAGACAATGGCTGGTGAAGATGACTTCTTTGCCAACCCTTTAAGTTATTCATATAGCTCTGACTTCAGTTATAACCACTACAAGGAAACTCTTGTCTTAGTTCCCAAAGGAGATGAGTTAGAGTACAGAGACAATCTGATATTGGTGAGAATGATTGATCTTTTAAGTAATAAGCTGTCTGGAGCAATTCCATCTGAAATTTCCAAGCTATCTGCTTTGCGGTTTTTGAACTTGTCTAGAAATCATCTGTCTGGAGGGATACCAAATGACATGGGAAAAATGAAATTGTTAGAATCCCTTGATCTCTCACTAAACAACATTTCAGGTCAAATCCCTCAAAGCTTATCTGATTTGTCCTTCCTCAGTGTCCTGAATCTATCATACAACAACTTATCAGGCAGAATTCTCACGAGCACCCAACTTCAGAGCTTTGAAGAACTTAGCTACACTGGAAATCCTGAGCTTTGTGGTCCTCCTGTAACAAAAAATTGCACAGACAAGGAAGAGTTGACAGAGAGTGCTTCTGTTGGACACGGTGATGGTAATTTCTTTGGAACATCAGAGTTTGATATCGGTATGGGAGTTGGATTTGCAGCAGGATTTTGGGGTTTTTGTAGTGTTGTTTTCTTCAACAGAACTTGGAGGCGTGCTTATTTTCATTATCTTGACCACTTGAGAGATCTGATTTATGTGATAATAGTTTTGAAGGTAAGAAGGTTACTTGGGAAATTGTGAGTTTACATGTTAACTGTTAGGAGTGAGAGACATTACAACGTGTTATTCTAGACATTAAAAATGTGAAAAGGTTTACCATACTATGTACATGTTCGTATGGGGTGTCTGTTTGTTTTGCTTTCATTGGTAATAAATGTTCTTAATGTTAAGAGAACTAGACGAGCTTCAGACTTGAGCATCAAATTCTGTTTTGTATTTATGACGCATTATTGTCTTCTACTATCTGTGCACTAACAATGATTAGCATTAAAATACCTGGAATGACACACTCGGTGATTGGATTTAAGAAGATTGTTTTACGCAACGTGTAACTTAGAATTTGCCTGAATGAATTTAATTAGTGTAGAAAGTTGGAGCTTGCATAGGATTCTGCAGTTTCTAAACCCTTCCACATCTTCCTTCTCTCGCTATTCATGCATTTTTTCTATAATACTCATTAACAGGACTTAGGCAATAATTGGGTAATAAAAAGTATAATTTCTATACTATGAATATTTGAAATTAATTAACATTAGCTAATTTGATTTAAATAACAATATGCATAAAGATAAAGAAATTAAAGGAAGAAATAAAAATAAGAAAACTAAAGAAGAAAATAAAAGAAAAAATTAAGGAAAAAAATTGTTTGGGAATTTTAACAAACACCCCATGTAATTGTTGGGTTAAATCAATTAAAAAATTGTTGGGGTTTAATTTCATTGAAGTTTCTATCACCTAATAACTACACATTCATATTTAATAAAGGTTATATTATCATAAACCCATCATATTATCTTCACTTTAATTCCTAGTGAAGAGACCTAAATCCCTTGATTACACTATCAATCCCTTAAATTAATATAACTAAATGATTTTCATTAAGATAAAGTGTTTATTGATGCTCAATTCTTTTTATCTTATTCCTAGACATAAAAATTATTAGGTGTTTTTTGCAGTTCGTAGTTCAAAGAATTTTTTAATTACAATTGAATAAAAAAAATCATACAAACAAGTGATTAAGCCAAAAACACATATTAAACATAGAAGAGAAACAATTAGAATGCTTTATTCAATAAAAAAATAGTCATTACATGAAAAATGAACCAATTATATTCAACTCCAACAAAAGAGAAGATTAGTTCATGACAATAAAAAAGCATAAAAGACATATATCACATAAATATCCTAAAATGACACCAAAATCTAAGAATACATGATAATTATCTATCATCCAAACTTAACTCAGGATAAAAAAAAAGTAGCACATTAAAATTTTATAGGGATAGAAATGATATATTTTACCCTATTTTTTTTCATGCTTGACTTAACTCTCAACATTTGTTGTCAATGATAAGAAACTTTGGCATAGATTTGATGGAGTGGCCTATGGTTCAAGTTGAAAAAGTGGGGACCTTGATATGGATTTGGTGAAGTTGTCTGTGGTTTGTCTAGAAGACAATTTTTTTTTCTTTTCTTTTATTTTGAATACTAAAAATTTGATCATTTAAAATTAGTTATAGGTTCAAATTGCATGTAATAGAAGACTAGAATTTAATAATGCAAGAATTTTTTTGTTGTTTATTTGGCACAAGAATAAATTATATTTCTTTGTAGATTATTTAAGTGATCTCATGAATTATTTTTTAAAAATATTATATTGAACGTGAGTATTTTTATGATTGCTTAAATTTGGTACTTAAAATTATTTAAAAAGTAAAATGGAAATTAAAATTATGTTGCTCCTATTAGTATTTAAGTTGATAACTTGTAAAGAAAATAAAAAATATGATACTAATTTTTATGATAAAAAATTAAGATTCATTTTCAAATTAATTAGAAATAGACAATTAACACAACAAATATTTTCAAATAATGATAATATATAAACTGAAAAGCTTATGCATTAAGAATGCAAATCTTCATAAGTTAGATATTTCAATAAATTATATATTTATTTTTCTCTTCTATCACTATTCTTAAAATATCACCACACAAGTAAATGAAATTCAGACAAAGACTTTAATATATGAAGACTTGTGGTCTAACAATAAAATAGCTAAGGCCATAGATAAATAATTTAAAAAAACATGCCACACTTCTTGGTATATCATATCCTCTAATTTACTTTTTAAGCTAAATATGATCTACAATATATGGAGAAATTTGGACCAAGACTTATAAAAGAAAAAAGTTATGATCTCAATAATTATGGTAGACCAAGTTAAACAAGCATTTTACACTTCTTTGTATCTTACTAATTAATTTTTAAAGAAAAAGAATATAATATTCAGGCTAAAATACAATTAGAAATAGACGACACAACAATCTTTCCGATTAATGACAATGAAAATTAGTTTTTTTTCACATATAAGAAGAATATTATTTTGTAAATTAAAAAATAGATCAAAATTAAATAGTTAGATTGAAACGAAAGAGTCTTTTTTTATATAGATTTTTTAACCGAAATAGTCTTTAAATTAGATCATTTACCTATAATTGATGTATTCATCATTTATAATTTTTTTCCTTGCTTACTTAATTCTAAACATTTGTTGTCAATGATAAGGAACTTGATATGAAGGTAATGTAGTGACCTATGGTTCATGTTGAAGAAGATACAGACCTAAATATGGTTGGCTGTGGAGTGTCCTAAGGTTCAAGATGAAAAAATGAAGGACATTGACTTGGACTTGATGGAGTAGTCTATGGTTCAAGTGGAAAAAGTGGGGTCCTTGATATTAATTTGGTGGAGTGGGAAGTGGTTTGTCTAGGAGACTAGACAATTTTGTTTTCATTTCTTTTATTTGGAATAATAAAAAATTGATATTTTAAAATTAATTATGGGTTCAAACTGCAAGTAATAGAATATTTGAATTTTATAAGGCAAGACATTTTGTGATATGAAAGTGGTAATATATAGGTAGTATTTGAGTAATGCTCATGAAAGCCAAATTAGAAGCCCTGCAACTGCAACCAAACTTTCTAACAATCTCTTCCCGATATAAGATGCACTATTCTTAGCTGTGGCCGTTTCATCTGTCCCTTGCTTTCTACCATTCTGGGAACTTCCTTCAACTGAATGCACAAAAGAACACCAATTGTCCACTAAAGAGTTATATATTATTTCTCGTGGTTATTTATTTATTTATTTATTTTTGTCTAGAGCTTAGTGTTCATGTGGAGAGCTTGAGACGGGTGGAAGACTAAGTTTCAAATGAAACTTTTTTTAGTAATTGTTTTACAAATCATTAGGTGATTTCTAATTAATTAACAATTTAAATTTTTACACTGTGTATCAAAATTAAACTCATGTATTAACAGCATCAAAGTTATTTTCGTTCTAATTTTGATACTTTTGTTTTAATTAAGTACTACGTACTAGTAGTTGGCATTCTCATTATTTTATTATACGTACATTCTACATTCTGCTTACAACTTGCAATGAATGGAAAAAGTGGAGCTTGAACATCATTTGTCTGCATGACATTCACACCACTCACAAAAAGTGATTGGAAATTTTTAGACAAAATAGATAAAGAATTATTAATGTTGAACCATCATTGGAATAGTGGAAAGTTCATTATGAGAAAGAAAAGCAGTTGGCCAAAATGGAAAGCAGTATAGTTAAAGAAAGCTCAAGTTTTCAACTTCTAGACATTCCATGTAGAGATAAGAAATGACAGTTCATAGAAAAGAAAAGGAAAAAAAATGATGGCTTAAAGATCTTTATCTTTGAGCTGTTTGTGAGAGTGTTACTGCTTGCACCTCCTTGCTTGCTATGCTATCATTTACTTAACAAAGGTGTAACGAAAGGATTGATTTAAATAATAGTTAAAATTTGAAGACTAATTAAACCAAATTTAATTACCTTGGATTTAAAGTATTAAAAAAATGATTAATATTTTCTTAAAATGAAATTTCATTGATTTAAGCAATTTTATATTGTGATCTAAAATATATTTTTTTTCTTATTTTAGTATTCGATCTGCATAAGAATAAATCATATTTCTTAGTAGATTATTTAAGTTATCATATGAATATTTTTTTTAAGAATATTATATTGAACATGAGAAATTTTATGATTGCTTAAATTTGGCAATTAAAATTATTTAAAAATTAAAATGGAAATTAAAATTATGTTTCTCCTATTATTTAAGTTGATGACGTGTAAAAAAATACAAAATATGCTACTAATTTTTTTTAGAAAAAAATTAATATTCTTTTTCACACTTCTTTTTATATCACCAATTAATTTTTATATGATAAAGAAAATAATATTCATGTTTGAATACAATTAGAAATAGATCACACAACAACCATTCCAAATAACGATTAAATCTAGTCTTTTTTTCATATATAAGAGAATATTATTTTGTGAATTAAAAAATTGATCAAAATTAAATAGCAAGATATGAATGAAATAATTTTTTTTATATAGATTTTTTAACTGAAATAGTCTTTAAATTAGACCCTTTTCCTATAATTGATGTATTTATAATTAATATATTGTTTGTGCCCTATGGGCTATGGTTCAAGTTGAAGCCAGAGACCATAACATGGCTGGACTTTGTGGAGTGTCCAAAGGTTCAAGATAAAAAAATACAGGACCTTGAGATAGACTTGATGGAGTCGGCTATGGTTTAATTAACAAAATAATATTTAAATTAACAAAAGTTGAACTTTTAATAAAAGGCTTGAATTAAATAATAGTTAAATTCAATACCAAATTTTGTAATAATTAACAAAAGTTGAATTAACAAAATTTTGTAAAAGACTTGAATTAACAAAAGTTGGACTTTTAATAAAAGACTTGATGGAGTCCATGAAATAGAAGACTTGAATTTTTTTAATAAAATGTTGAACTTTTATTGTTTAATTAACAAAAGTTTAACGAAAGGATAGATTAAATAATAGTTAAATTCAATATAAAATTTTGTGTATATAGGAATTTTTAAAAGGGAGATAGATAAAGTAAATTCAAAATTATTTCCTATTCTAAGAATTAACTCGGGAGAATTGGATAATAAAGTCAATAATTAAAAAAAGGAAACGTCATAAAAAAAAAAGAAAAAAGAAAAGAAAGACACTTGCAGCAGTATAAATAATAGAAGTTTTATGATTTATATGCAGAAGCAAGAAGCACTTATACAATTAAGTTGTTTTATATATATGCGTTGCAGAAGTTGAAGAAGTCAGAGACCTTAATATGGGTGGACTTTGTGGAGTGTCCTAAGGTTGAAGTAGTCTATGGTTCAAGTTGGAAAAGTGGGGACCTTAAAATGGAGGACCTTGACATAGACTTGATGGAGTAGTCTATGGTTCAAGTTGGAAAAGTGGGGACCTTGATATGAATTTGGTGGAGTGGCCAGCCGGTTTCTCTGGGAGACAATTTTGTTTTCATTTCTTTTATTTTGAATAATTAAAATTTGATAGTTTAAAATTAATTATGGGTTCAAACCGCATGTAATAGAATGTTTGAATTTTATAAGACAAGACTTTTTGTTGTTTACTTAACGCGTACAGGTTTAACGAAAGGATTGATTTGAATAATAGTTAAAATTTGAAGACTAATTAAGCCAAATTTAATTATCTTTGATGTAAACTACTTAAAGTTTTAAAAAAATCATTAATATTTTCTTAAAATAAAAATTTCATTCATTTAAGCAATTCTATACGGTAAACTAAAATAAAAAATGTTTCTTGTTTTAGTATTTGGCACAAGAATAAATTATATTTCTTTATAGATTGTTTAAGTTATCATATGGATTTTTTTTTGAAAATATTATATTGAACGTGAGTATTCTCATGATTATTTAAATTTGGCACTTGCAATTATTTAAAAAGTAAAATGGAAATTAAAATTATGTTTCTCCTCTTATTTAAGTTGATAACTTGTAAAAAATATATAATATGATACTGATTTTTTTTTGAGAAAAAAAGTTAATATTCTTTTTACTTCTTTTATATAACTAATTAATTTTTATATGATAAATAAAATAATATTCAAGTTAGAATACAATTATAAATACATGACACAATTACTTTTCCAATTGATGATAATTAAATCTAGTCTTTTTTTCCTATATAAGAGAATATTATTTTGTGAACTGAAAAATTGATTAAAATTAAATAATTAGATTGGAAGGAAATAATTTTTTTTATAGATTTTTTAATAGAAATAGTCTTTAAAGTACACCCTTTTCCTATAATTGATGTATTCATCAATTAATTGAGTTAGATATTTCAATAAATTGAATATTTATTTTTCTCTTCTATCACTATTCTTAAACTATCACCATAAATGAAATTTAGACAAAAACTTTAATATATGAAAACTTGTATTCTAACAATAAATAGCTAGGACCATAATTTTATAATTTAAAAAATATGTCACACTTCTTTGTAGATCTTCTAATTTACTTTTTAAGTTAAATATGATCTACAATACATGGAGAAATTTGGACCAAGACTTATAGAAGGAAAAACTATGATCTCAATAATTATGATAGATCAAGTTAAACTTCTTTGTATCTCACTAATTAATTTTTAATAAAAAGAAAATAATATTATGATTAAAAAAACAATTAGAAATAGACAACACAACAATCATTAATGACAATGAAGATTAATTAATCTTTTTCACATATAAGAAGAATATTATTTTGTGAATTGAAAAATTGATCAAAATTAAATAGCTAGCTTGGAATGAAATAATTTTTTTTATAGATTTTTTTAACCAAAATAGTCTTTAAAGTAAACTCTTTTCCTATAATTGATTTATTCATCAATAATATTTTTTTTCCTTGCTTGACTTAACTCGCAATATTTGTTGTCAATGACAGGGAACTTGATATGAAGGTAATGCAGTGACCTATGGTTCAAGTTGAAGAAGTCAGACCTTAACATCATGGCTGGACTTTGTGGAGTGTCCAAAGGTTCAAGATGAAAAAATGGAAAATCTTGAGATTGACTTGATGGTGTAAGCTATGATTTAGAAGACAATTTTCTTTTACATTATTTTTAGTTTGAATATTGAAAATTTGATAATTTAATATTAAATTTGAAGAAATAAAAGACTTGATTTTTTTCTTAAAAAAATGTTATTAATTTTGATAATTTAATATTAAATTTGTTATTAATTTTGATTTTTCATGAATTTAGTGTATATAGGAATTTTAAAAAGGGAGATAGATACAGTAAATACAAAAAATTTCGTATTCTAAGAATTAATTCGGGAGAATTGGATAATTAAATCGATAATTTAAAGAGGCCAGTGTAAAAAAAAGAATGGAAGAATATTTTAGTATTTGGCACAATAATAAAAAAGGTAAAAAATAATGAAAGTGGAGAAAAAAACAGGCAGGGCAGCAGTATAAATAATAGAAGTTTGATGATTTATATGCAGAACCAACAACTACACTTGTTTTCTATATATTCTTGTGTGATCATGAATTCCTCCTCCATTATTTATATTCTTGTCTTTGTCCAGCTTTGGTTGTTGAGCTTACCATGCAGAGAGAGTGTGTGCATCCCAAGTGAGCGTGAGACACTTTTGAAGATTAAGAATAATCTCATAGATCCTTCAAATAGGCTTTGGTCTTGGAATCATAATAATACCAACTGTTGCCACTGGTATGGAGTCCTCTGCCACAACGTCACTTCCCATCTTCTTCAGCTTCACCTCAACACTACAGTTCCTGCTTTCGAGTATGATGATGGCTACGAGTATGACTACTATGATGAAGTCTTCCGTGGATTGAATGAGGAAGCTTATAGGAGAAGGAGCTTTGGTGGAGAGATAAGTCCTTGTTTGGCTGATTTAAAGCATTTGAATTACTTGGACTTGAGCGGCAATGAATTCCTTGGAGAAGGTATGTCAATTCCTTCTTTCCTTGGGACAATGACTTCCTTGACTCATCTCAACCTCTCTCATACTGGATTCAGGGGGAAGATTCCTCCTCAGATTGGGAATCTCTCAAATTTGGTGTATCTTGACCTGAGTTATGTTGTTGCCAACGGAACAGTACCCTCTCAGATCGGGAATCTCTCTAAGCTTCGATATCTTGACTTGAGCGACAATGATTTTGAAGGTATGGCAATTCCTTCTTTCCTTTGTGCAATGACCTCCTTGACTCACCTCGACCTCTCTTATTCTCGATTCATGGGGAAGATTCCATCTCAGATTGGGAATCTCTCCAATTTGCTCTATCTTGGCCTTGGAGGTAATTATCATGCTGAAAATGTAGAATGGGTATCAAGTATGTGGAAGCTTGAATATCTTGATTTGAGTAGTGCAAACCTATCCAAAGCATTTCATTGGCTACACACTCTCCAATCTCTTCCTTCTTTGACCCACCTATATTTGTCAGGATGCAAACTCCCTCACTATAATGAACCATCCTTGCTCAACTTCTCATCTTTGCAAACTCTTGATCTTTCCGATACTAGTTATTCCCCTGCCATTTCTTTTGTCCCCAAGTGGATATTCAAATTGAAGAAACTTGTTTCTCTTCAATTATCAGATAATTATGAAATCCAAGGTCCGATTCCTTGTGGTATTCGAAACCTCACACATCTTCAAAATCTTGACTTGTCTTTCAATTCATTTTCATCTTCTATACCTAATTGCTTATACGGTCTTCATCGTCTCAAGTTCCTCAACCTAAGGTACAACAACTTGCATGGGACTATTTCTGATGCCCTGGGAAATTTGACTTCTCTTGTTGAACTTGATTTATCAGTTAATCAACTTGAAGGAACCATTCCAACTTCTTTTGGAAATTTGACTTCTCTTGTTGAACTTGATTTATCACTTAATCAACTTGAAGGAACCATTCCAATTTCTTTGGGAAATTTGACTTCTCTTGTTGAACTTGATTTATCAGCTAATCAACTTGAAGGAAACATTCCAACTTCTTTGGGTAATCTCTGCAACTTAAGGGTGATAGATTTATCATATCTCAAACTCAACCAACAGGTTAATGAACTTTTAGAAATTCTTGCTCCTTGTATTTCCCATGGACTCACAAGACTTGCAGTTCAGAGTTCACGACTTTCAGGCAATCTGACAGATCATATTGGGGCATTTAAAAATATTGAGCAGCTACGGTTTTACAACAACTCAATTGGTGGTGCTCTTCCTAGATCATTTGGAAAACTTTCATCATTAAGATATCTCGATCTCTCTATCAATAAATTCAGTGGAAATCCATTTGAAAGTCTTCGATCACTCTCTAAATTGTTATCTCTTCATATTGACGGCAATCTTTTTCACGGAGTTGTCAAGGAAGATGATCTTGCAAATCTTACAAGCTTGACGGGGTTTGTCGCATCGGGGAACAATTTCACTTTAAAAGTGGGTCCCAATTGGATTCCTAATTTTCAACTTACCTATTTGGAAGTGACATCATGGCAATTAGGTCCCAGCTTTCCATTGTGGATTCAGTCACAAAACAAACTTAAATATGTTGGACTATCTAACACGGGGATTTTCGATTCTATTCCCACACAGATGTGGGAAGCACTTTCTCAGGTTTTGTATTTAAACCTCTCTCGTAATCACATCCATGGTGAGATTGGGACTACATTAAAGAATCCAATATCTATCCGAACTATTGATCTAAGCTCAAATCACTTGTGTGGTAAATTACCCTATCTTTCAAGTGATGTGCATCAGTTAGATCTTTCAAGCAATTCATTCTCTGAATCCATGAATGACTTTTTATGTAACGATCAGGACAAGCCAATACTATTAGAATTTCTGAATCTTGCATCAAATAATTTGTCAGGAGAGATACCTGATTGCTGGATGAATTGGACATTTCTTGCGGATGTAAATTTACAAAGCAACCATTTTGTTGGGAACTTACCCCAATCCATGGGTTCCTTGGCAGACCTGCAGTCTTTACAAATTCGTAACAACACACTCTCAGGAATATTTCCAACCAGTTTGAAGAAGAATAACCAATTGATATCCTTGGACCTTGGGGAAAATAATCTTTCAGGAACTATTCCAACATGGGTTGGAGAAAACCTCTTAAATGTGAAAATCCTCCGCCTTCGATCAAACAGATTTGGCGGCCACATTCCAAATGAAATATGTCAGATGAGTCTTCTTCAGGTTTTAGACCTTGCACAAAACAATCTGTCTGGCAATATACCGAGCTGTTTCAGTAACTTGAGTGCCATGACACTAAAGAACCAAAGTACAGATCCTCGTATCTATTCTCAAGGAAAATATATTGTGTCTTACTCTGCCACGGAAAGTATAGTTAGTGTGCTACTATGGCTGAAAGGAAGAGGAGATGAGTACAGAAACATTCTGGGTTTGGTAACAAGCATTGATCTGTCAAGTAACAAGTTATTTGGGGAAATACCAAGAGAAATCACATATCTAAATGGATTGAATTTTTTAAACATGTCCCACAACCAATTGATTGGTCATATTCCACAAGGTATAGGTAATATGAGATCATTACAGTCCATTGATTTTTCGAGGAATCAACTTTTTGGTGAAATCCCTCCAAGCATTGCAAATTTGAGCTTTCTGAGCATGCTAGACTTGTCTTACAATCATTTGAAGGGAAATATTCCAACAGGAACTCAATTGCAAACCTTTGATGCCTCCAGCTTTATCGGCAACAATCTATGTGGTCCACCACTGCCCATAAACTGCAGCTCCAATGGGAAAACCCATAGTTATGAAGGAAGTGATGGGCATGGAGTGAATTGGTTTTTTGTCAGTATGACAGTTGGATTTATTGTGGGATTCTGGATAGTGATTGCTCCTTTGCTGATTTGTAGATCATGGCGGTATGCCTATTTTCATTTCCTTGATCATGTGTGGTTCAAACTTCAATCTTTTTTCTCATGTAGTATCACTGTTTAGTGTTGCTTAGAATACTCCGATGTTTTATCATTGTATTGGCAGGTTGATCAATTTGTAGTCATTGCTATCTTCTTTTTTTCAAATTTAAGAGCCTTATTTAAATTCTGTTTTTGGATGTAAAGAGGGAGAGTAGCTGAACGTAACGAGGGGAAGGATAGGAGGTGTGGGGAAATGGAACTAAGGATAACCAAGTAATTTCAAATGCTTTGGTAGTCTCAATAGCATTTTTGATAGTGACAATAGTAGCCCATATATATATAAATGATTATATGTGTGATAAAACAAAATCCAGGATAGATAAAACAACCCATACCAACTATACAAATTACAAGTTAATTATTATTTTTACATATTTTGATGCACAATAAATAGCGCCAACACAACAATGTTATATTTACTAATATATTTTTTAATATTAACTATTTTAATACAATTAATACTGTTATTTGAACAACATAGACATTATCTTCATTTTTTTTTCCTTCACCGTCTTCACCCATCTCCCTTTGTTACTAAAAAATGTAACAATTACAGTAAAAGTTAATTTCTTATGAAACATGCTTCATTTAGCTTATTTTAAAAATTAATGTGATAACATTTTTAATAGATGAAAATAAAGAAGAGTAATTATTTTAAAAAGAATTATATAAACATACACTTATTAGTATTGGATATGATGACTTTACACTCCATATAAAACAAATTCAATAAATAATACCTGAATCTTTTGTTCATAAATTTAGGGACACGAAAGGTGCATAGATTTTTCTAGTAGTGTCACAGTCCTACTATTGTACGTGTCCCACTTTTTCTCTTTTTCAGAATGATAGATACAACCACGCATATTGTTTCTGGTTCTATACTCCTTTCAGGACAGATTCCTCCATGAACAGTGGTATTTGGCTAAAGAGTGTTGTGTAGGTACGTATAAAAAAAACAATTCGACACGCAAATTTCCAAACAGAGCACTAAAATGGCAAATATTACATACCTGGATATAACTAAATTTGGGTTTATACAACTGACTAATAAGATTTTAAAAAACAGTTTGCCATTGCAATTTCTACTTGATCATGATTTACTAAACATTTTCTTTGAGGAGTCTTTGTAATTGCAACATGACAATAATTAATTATGACTGTATCAATTATATTTGTCCATAGTATTTTCCAATACAAAAATCACGAGAAAACTATAACAACAACTGTGGTGGGTGAATGCATGCAAGTGATGCAACACAAACCTTGGGGTGGGGTCGATCCAATTCAGATGTCTATGACTAGGAGGGATGGTCTAGCTATAGGCCCAAAATGTTTGAACTTTGAATCAACATTTGGGCATATATATGTGTACTCTGCCAATACAAAACAATTATTTTATATTTTTATCATTTAATATTCAGTCTCTCTTTTACACTATTAATACATAGACCTTGAGTGAGTTTATCAGATGTGCATCAAGCATTTTTTTTTCTGTGGCTGTGCAAGATCTTTTACAGTTGCTGATGTGTGTAATTATAACCACCGCCATGATTGGTATGAGCCTCTGTCTAATCTTAAAGTAAAGCTTTTCTGCCTTTGATGAGTGTTAAATTGACTCAATATAATTGTTGTAGTTATAAACAATTGTACTTCATTATAAAGAGTTTTTATCTGCAATTTAAGTAACACGTTTAATCATAAAGTAATAGTATATACGTACTCCGAACAATGGTGGAAACAAAACTAACAATGATCGACATGGTAGTTATCGGACTAATTTAATAGTATGAATAACACAACAATTGATTCAGGGGGAAATAAAATAAAGTGAAAAAACTTGTGTAAAAGACAGATACACTTTGATAAAGGGGATCTAAATTGTTTTACAAAACATGAAACCATATTCGACTTAGCTGGAATTATGGTTAGAGTAACATGCAAGTAACTTTGTTACTTTGATTTTGATGTTACTCCACACAGGAAAAATGATATATATAGTAACATAACAAGCATAATTAATTAGTTTGCTTTATTTTACACAAAGAATCAAATTTTAATTTTCTTTATGATATCAAGAGTCTAATCCATTTGATTCAACAGACTATACGTGAGCTGTTAGAATCAAGAATTTAAAATTAATTTTATTCATTGAAAAATCATTGAACCCTAATCAATAAGGTTTAATCGTTAGTGGAAGCAGAGAATGGAGAATGGAGACACATGAGATGATGCAAGGAACAAAAGTTTATGCAAGTGCTATCAACCGACATGTTAGATGATGCAAGGAACAAAAGTTTACGTCAAAATACTAAAATTATATATAGCGCCGTTATTTAACAACGATTTGACAATCGACGATTCCTAAGGATATATTGAAACCTGCGGCAAACAACTGAGGCAAACCACGTGAAATTAAGGAATATAATTCTCGAAGAATTAAGGAATTTTTGCTATGTAGCAGTAGTAATTAACTAGTTTTTTTATGTATAAAAGTAGTAATTAACTAGTAGTTAAGAAGTTGTTTTGTGAGAGTTTTTGTATTAATATAAAATAAAATTGTATTAGAAAAATTAAATAAATAATGCTGTACATTCATACTGCATGGTCAATAATTTCTATCTTTTTGTTCATGTAGTATCACTTTTTAGTGTTGCTTAGAATAAACCGATGTTTTATCATTGTATTGGCAGATTGATCAATTTGTAGTCATTGCTATCTTCTTTTTTTTCTTCAAATTTGAGAGCCTTATTTAAATTCTGTTTTTAGATGTAAAGATTTGCATATTTAGTATAGTTTTGTTCTTAAGATCAACTAGTTGTAATTCTCTGATTAGCTAGATCACGTAGATTAAAATTCAAATAGTTGGTAAGTACTTTTAGTTTTGAAACCACATGTTGGGAATCTCTGCAATTTAGTGTGCACTGGATAATACTATTCTCTAATCCAAATCACATATTCGCTTGAATTTATTTACTTGAGATAATGAATGCATTCTTGCATGCCCACTTTAAAATCAACCTTACCTTTAATAAGCATTATTCTTTCACATGTACCCGTTTTGCAACTATGTACAACTTAAAAGGCAAAGAGACAATGCTTGGCTTCATCAAGACCAGTGGCAAGGAACAGGAGCACGATAGCAAAAAAGCATAAGCATGATCTTGTCTGCTATTGGTATTTAAGACCTATAAAACATTGAAAACATTACATCGTGAACATTTCACGTGAATCATTGAAAACTACAATCTATTGTATCCTGAATGAAAGACCATTTGCAGAATTACCCTCCTCTTAAATGCCAAGTTGCCAAATTATTGTTGAAATTTATGGTGTGTGGACTCCAACTATGTATGGCCAGGTATGGAGGCTTCAAAAGTAGGACTTGATCAGTTGCTCAAATTTGAGAGACAATGTGTTCTGCCACAAGACAACGCAAAATCTTTCCGGTGGCAGTCTTGTGCAAAGAATCAGTAATGAAGACCTTTTCAGGGACTTTGAAAGATGCAAGATTCTTCTTGCAATATCTTAGCACCTCTGCATCATCAATGTTTGATCCTTCTCTTGGGATGACAGCACAATATATCTATTAAAAGGTAAAAATAAATATGATCAATATATACAAATTTCAAAGAACTAATAGACACATCATTTGAGCAAATTGCAATCCACAAATTTCTGAATTTTTTTCATTTATTCCTCTCCTAGTACAAACAAGAAAAAAGGTCATATACTAATCTTTTGAGAATTTTGAATTAATTATGAAGATTACGAAATATTGAACACCTTAAGGAAATTTTGGTAATATTGATGAAAAACAGTGAAGGCTATAACAATTTATTTCACAAGCATCTAGGGTCACTGATAACTCTGGAATTCGAGGTCTAGAATCCTCCTTACAGAATTAAGAAGAGAAGATAAGAAGGGTAAGGAAATGCTTGAATATTCTCATTGCCTCGTAATTATTATTACATGGTATTATATAGATGGTTTCCTAACAGAATAGTGCTGAGCTGGCTAAGTAGGAATCATTCTAGAATATAGAATAACAGAATTGGTTATGTATTTCTCTTAACAATTTCCTATTAAGTATGAGGCTGAGTGTGTGAGGCTATTATGTAATTCTTTCTAAACGTAGTCCTTTAAGTAGCTGGGTTTAGTAATCCTTCTTTTGGGCCTTTCTTCTCCCTGCACCCCCTCATTCTTCTTTTGAGCTGAACTCTGATCTTCTTCTTCCTCGGTACCTTCTTCTTCATACCCTGTACCTGTATCATCCCTCGGCCCATGTAGAGTCACCTTGTCCTCAAGGTGATAGTCCTGGCAAAGCTGGTCCCAATCTTCCCACGACGTCTCCTCCGGTGGGAGACCCTGCCACTGCACCAAAACCTGCCAAGGACTATGAGGATCAGAGGTTGCACGACGAGACCCCAGAATGGCAAGAGGGGATATGAGTGGTTGATTCTCGTGAAAATTGGGTGGCAAAGGAATTGAGGAATTGGAGTCTGTCTCGCCCCGAAAAGGTTTGAGGTTCGAGCAATGAAACACCAGGTGGATGCAAACGCCTGCCGGAAAATCCACGCGATAAGCTACGGGCCCGAGCTTAGCTGTGACCTGAAATGGGCCATAATAACAACGAGCTAACTTCACATTGGTTGAGTGATCCCCTTTGGCAGAGGACTGCCTGTAAGGACGAAGACGAACCAGAACCCAGTCCCCAGGAACAAATTGGACATCCCTACGATGCTTGTCCGCGTAAAGCTTCATCTTGTTCTGAGCCTTCAAGAGCTTCTTATGAATTTATTGGAATGTCTTGTCTCTTTCAGTTAAGAGGTCATCTACAGCATCGACCTTCGAAGAACCCACGAGATACTCTGGAAAATTGAATGGCCGGCGACCAAAGGTGATTTCATAAGGGGTAGTGCCCGTGTTTGACATCCATGAGGTATTATGGGACCACTCTACCCATGGAAGTAGTCTTCCCCAACTCGTAGGACGTCTGTGGACAAACGCGCGCAGGTATTGCTCCACGACCCTGTTCAAGACTTCGGTTTGGCCATCACTTTGGGGGTGATAGGCTGAACTCATGCGGAGCTGAGTTCCACTAGCCTTGAATAGTTCCTGCCATAGTTGACTGACGAAGAGGGGATCCCGATCCGAGACTAGGCTTCTGGGCATTCCATGGATTTTCACCACTATTTCCAAGAACAATTTCGCCACCGTGAGGGCTGAGTGGCTCGGAGGCAGCATTCCTAAATGAATACCTTTAGAAAAGCGATCCACTGTAACAAGGATCACAGTGTTGCCACGGTATGCAGGTAAGCCCGTAATGAAGTCTAAAGATAGGTCACACCAGGGTTGACTGGGCACTGGGAGAGGGCAGAGAAGTCCTGCGAGCTTCTTGGTCTCGTACTTCGTGACTTGGCAGTCAACACAGCGAGCAATGAAGCGAGAGACGTCATCGCGAAGACCAGGCCAATAAAAATTTGTCATGAGCCGAGCTACAGTCTTTGCGACGCCGGCGTGGCCACCGGTAGGGGTGGCATGGTATTCTGTCAGCAGGGTGGTGATGATGGGTATTCCCGGAGGCAACCATATACGGCCCTTATACAACAGCAACTTGTCGGCAATGGAGAACTCAGGGTTGTTCTCGGGATGAGTCTGAACATCAAGCATCTTTTGCTGAAATGTCGAATTCGTGCGCAATTGAGCATGGAGCTCGTCTAAAAAAGTGAGACAAGGGACGGAGAGGATGAGAAAGGCCTGAGGAGCACCTTTCGGTAATCGGGATAAGGCATCTGCCGCCTGATTATGAGTCCCTGAGCGATATTGGATATGATAATCATATCCCATTAAGCGCGCTAAATAGGTATGTTGTTCTGGAGTTTGAACAACCTGGGTCATGAGTTCTTTCAGGCTTCGGTGATCTGTTAAGATGGTAAAGCTATGCCCGAGAAGGTATTGCCGCCACTTCTTAACGGCGGTGGTAATGGCGAACAGTTCTCAGACATAGGTGGAGGCCCGGAGCATTTTCTGATTGAAGGGTTTGCTAAAGAATGCAATTGGGTGGCCCTGTTGTGACAAAACAGCCCCCATGCCAATTGCGGATGCATCAGTCTCAACTGTGAAGGGTAACCAGAAGTCAGGGAGGGCGAGAACCGGTGCGGACGTCAAAGCTGTCTTCAAGGTCTCAAAGGCGGTCTGCGCGGCGGAGGTCCAGTGAAGTGGTTCAACGGTGGTAGCCTTAACCAGTGGGGTAGCGATGGTGGCGTACCCGCGAATGAACCGATGATAAAATCCGGCGAGGCCCAAGAAACTGCGGAGAGCTCGAACTGAACGTGGAGTGGGCCACTGTGTAATGGCGTTAAGCTTCGAAGCAACAGGTTGAACGCCGCGGTGAGAGACTAGGTGACCCAAATATTCCACCTGAGGTTGGGCGAAAAGACACTTGGAGAGCTTCAAAACGAAATGATTCTCATATAGCACCTGGAAGGTAGTTTGAAGGTGACGCAGGTGATCGCTGATGGAGACACTGTAGATGAGGATATCGTCAAAGAAGACGATGATAAAGCGTCGAAGGTATGGCCGGAAGAGAGTGTTCATTGTCGCCTGAAACGAAGAGGGCGCGTTACACAGGACGAAAGGCATAACTTTGAACTCAAAGTGCCCATGGTGGGTTCTGAAAGCTGTCTTGGGAATGTCCTCCAGTTGCATGCGTATCTGGTGATACCCTTGCAGCAAGTCCAGTTTGGAGAAGTAACTCGCACCTCCGAGCTCATCCAAGAGCTCATCAATGGTGGGAATGGGGAAACGATCCTTGATCGTTAATGCATTCAATGCTCTGTAGTCCACGCAGAACCTCCAGGTGTTGTCGGACTTCTTCACCAACAGCACCGGTGAAGAGAAAGGACTCTTGCTGGGCTGAATGATGCCTCGTTGGAGCATTGCCTCAACCTGGGTTTCTATTTCGCGCTTTTGGTAATAAGGATACTTGTATGGGAGAACATTGACTGGGGTGGCATCTGGACGCAAGTGGATCTGATGATCAGTCTCTCTTTCCGGCGACAGCGTTGTCGGGTCCTGAAAAAGAATGGAAAATTGATGAAGAAGTTGCTGGACCTGTGGGTCAACGGGAACGGTCAACGGGGGCTCTGAATCCTCAGGAAGCACCGTAATGTGGAAGCAAATGCTATTGGGTTGATCTCGGCAGACACGGCGGAATTGAGGGGAGGAGAGTAATTCGTGTTGAGTAGCAGAATCACCTTGGAGCTCGACTAACCTGTTATCATGGAAAAATTGCATACTGAGCTTAGTATAATCAGTTAGAACAGGGCCTAGGGATTGTAACCATTGCACGCCCAGAATAACGTTAGCGCCAGCGATTGGGAGGACATAAAGATTGACGGTGAACGAATGATGTTGAATGTCGATTGTGGTGGAGTCACAAGTGGTATGGCACTGCAAATGTTGGTCGTTGCCAACGAGGACCTTCAATGGAGTGGTGGGCCTCTGGGGTAGCCCCAATTGGGCCACAAGCTGTTCCTGAATGAAATTGTGGGTACTCCCACTATTAATCAAGACCAGGACAGGGATGCCGGAAATGTGACCGACGAGCCTCAGGGTCTCAGGGGAAAGGTGGCCTGCAAGGGAGTTGCGGCTAATGTGGGCTGGGGTCTCGGGTATCTCAATTGGGCCGGGAGTCGGGTCTATTGGAGCGGGTGGATCTATATTAGAACCCACATGCTCGAGAGGGTCATCCTCATCTGCTATCAACAGGTGAACCCTAGGGGCGCACCGATGCCCCTTATGGAACTTCTCGTCGCAAGAGAAGCAGAGGCCGCGCTCGCGGCGGGAGGCTAGCTCCTCCGGGGTCAGACGGCGGACCGTGGGTGGCGGTGACGGTGATGGACGCGGAGGCAAAGGCAAGAGTGGAGGAAGGGGCGAGGCGCGGGGAGAGGCAAAGGTCGTGAGAGGTGGAGGCTGCGGTGGAGCTACTGGCAACTGGGACTATGCCCGAGGTCGTGGGTTTTGGCGGAAATCAAAACGGAAGTCGCATAGCTTCTCCTCATGGAGACGGGCTAGCCCGGCCGCCTGAGCGACGATGAGGGGTTGATTCACCATCACCTCGCGGCGAATCTCCGGCGCGAGTCCAGATACGAAACAGCTAAGCAGGAATGGAGCTGGGAGTCCGACCACCCTGTTGGCCAATTCCTCAAATTCAGATAAGTACTCCGTGACTGTTGTCCTCTGTGTAAGCTTGAACAAGGACCCTGAGGGGTCCTCATATTGGGATGGGGCAAAACGATTTTGCAGAGCCTGCAGAAAGACGGGCCAGAAGGTGAATTGTCCGTTGCTTGACATCCATTGAAACCAAGCAAGGGCTCTTCCCTCCATATAAAATGCTGCTATAGTGATGCGATTGTGATCCGGGGTACCGTGGTACTCGAAGAACTGGGTGATTTTAAAAATCCACCCAAGAGGATCAGTACCATCAAATCTGGGTACATCTAACTTCATTCGGTGTGAATGTGCAGGTATCGGACTACGAGGTGGAAAGGAAGGAGAAGCAGAGGGTGTAACATGTTGCAGAAGGTCCTCAATGCGTGAAGTAAGCCGGGCTAAGGCAGCCTCGATACGATCGTTGCTGGGCTCGGCCATGGAAGCGGAAGGAGCAATGAAAGCACCAGTGATAACTCTGGAATTCGAGGTCCAGAATCCTCCTTACAGAATTAAGAAGAGAAGATAAGAAGGGTAAGGAAATGCTTGAATATTCTCATTGCCTCGTAATTATTATTACATGGTATTATATAGATGGTTTCCTAACAGAATAGTGCTGAGCTGGCTAAGTAGGAATCATTCTAGAATATAGAATAACAGAATTGGTTATGTATTTCTCTTAACAATTTCCTATTAAGTATGAGGCTGAGTGTGTGAGGCTGTTATGTAATTCTTTCTAAACGTAGTCCTTTAAGTAGCTGGGTTTAGTAATCCTTCTTTTGGGCCTTTCTTCTCCCTGCACCCCCTCATTCTTCTTTTGAGCTGAACTCTGATCTTCTTCTTCCTCGGTACCTTCTTCTTCATACCCTGTACCTGTATCAGTCACTAAGTGCGTGAGAAAGCAAGCAATTCAAGCTGTTGCTAGGTAACAAGTTGCAATTGTTTTTTGTTGGGGAGAATGACATCAAAAGGTTATGAAGTTGCTGACCGTTTCAGAAGTTAATTAGTCATGCGTAGCCAATATTACACGAAACGCTTTTCAGATTTGGTTAATACAAAGTTAGGAAAGTAGTTTTTTGTCACATGGGAATCCAAAGCTAGTTCCATTTGCCAAAAGAGGTTCAAATAAAAATCGTCTGTTCTCAAATAGAAGAGTTTTCTTGTATACCACAAAATGTTGGTACATGATTAGAGTGTGATCTTTGAGGGCAGAAAGTGATAAAAGTTAAATGCCACATAAATCCTCGGTTTGGTTTGACTTTCATGTACATGTTACTAAGAAATAAATAATAAATGTTTTATATCAAAATATATAAGAGATATATAATACAAAATAGTTTGTAGTAATAGTACTTTAAATTGTATTTTGAAAGACTTCTCTATATAAACAGCATTATATAAGGTTCACTTCCATTATTTTTGGAAATGTCTATTTTTTTCACCTAAAGGAGGAAAACATCATGGAGGGAATGTTCTGTAAAAACAATTTGTTCTTCATATCCTTATTTTGAAACAAATCTTTTAAAATTTGAAGTGGTGGTAAAAAAAATTTCAATTTGATTTTTCCTTGCATATACCACATTTGTGTTAAGCAAAATTTAGATTCCCATATAGCATCTCCAATATGCCAAGTACCTATAAACAAATGTAGAATGATTTAGATTTATTTCTTAATTATTGTTAAAATATAATTGAAAAGCATAAAATTATTTGTAAATTTAATATCCTGAATTGAAAAACATAAAAACACACCTACACAACCACACCTACTATTTTTTTTTCAAAACTATCCCCACCTCAATTTAGTGAAAAATTATAAAGATTTTGTGCATTTAAATATAGGTTCCATTTTTTTAATGGACACTTTAGGGTGTCAAGACCTTTCCTAATCCACTCCCCAACCTATTTTTTGTTCAAAGACCATTATTTTTTGAGTATTTTTCAATGTTTACGTGTGTATTCTGGTCACGTAAACTTTTTCTTCCTATTCTTTAGGCTTGTCAAATAGATAGATTAAATAATTTTTTTTATTTAGATTACAGTGGATGGATTATTAAAAGCAATCCGTTAATCATTTATGATCTATTAAAAAGTCGGATAGTAATTATTTTGTTTATCTTTTAATTAGAATACCATTCTGTTAAACAATCAGTTAATCAATTTAGCATCTATAGAGAATACTATATATTTCTGTCAACAGTTAATAAGAAAAAATGATGCAGGTTTATCTTTTATCCTTTCCATAAGATTAATTTATCTTTTAGAATAATCTATCGTTTAGTTTATTTATTTTTAGATTAATTTATCTTTTAGTTTACTTTTTATTCGTGAATACACATATTCAAATAAATAAATAATAAACTATTCAACCTATTCTTTAAAAAGATATTATAAAAGATAAAAAATAAACTAAGAGATTAATCATCGATTATATATCCGTTGAATGAAATTCATCCAATTCATCTTATTTATAAGCCTTTCCCTTTACTTGGTCATCCTCATAACTCACAAGCCACGATGGTATTCATCTTTCCCTTCCTTTAATTATGCGATTCGTTACAATGCAAAGTATTTCTAGCTTTTCATTTTCTGATACTGCTATATATTGAAAACGGGATATTGGAAACGATTTTTGTTTTGGTTTTTCACCCATGATATTACATTATTAATGCTGTGCATGATTCATATTTTAAGGACAACACAAAATGATAGAATAAACATAAAAGTCATTTCTTGTTGGGTTACAAATGGGTTGGGGTTGTATATGTGTGTTTCTCTCATATCCTTCAGAATTCTTGTAGTTATTCCTAACAACAATTAAATTTTATTCTTCTTTTTAGACAACTATCTCTACTTTTTTGGAACAAAAAATTGCATGCAAAGTTATTGATATCAGTATTATCTAAAATAAAAAAATTGAAGCATTTGTACGTCTAACGTTTTTGTGGACAGGCACCAGGAAAAGGAAAAGAAACATAGGGGGAATTGGTGGTGAGGAGACAGAGGCAAATTATAAGAAATGCAAAAGATGATAGGGACAAGATCAGTGAGTTACCTATTCACGTTTTCCTCAGAATAATATTGGAATTTATGAACACAAAAGATGTTGTTCGGCTTTGTGCTTTGTCTAAAAGTTGGAAGGATTTTTGGAAACGTTTAACTACTCTCTCAGTTTTGATTCTTGGGAGTCAAGTATTTTCAATTGCCACAAGTTTGTGTTCGAGGTTTTGTCTGGTCGAGATGGTTGATTCCATTCCTCTACTTAATCTTGAGATCATTCTCCGCACCGACCTCGAACAACTAGATGATATATATCCTGAAATATGGCGTGTCTCACAACATCCAGCAATTGAAAATCTTTCTTTTTGTGAACCATAGATTCCATTTGGTGTTTCCCTCTTCTATTTTTTCTGTCCAACTATGACATCTCTTCGCTTTTCCCCTTCCTGAAAATATGCTGTGTTAAAGTCCTTTGGATTAATAATTCTAACCCGGATCTTGCTTACCCTATTGATGGTTACAAAATTGTGTTTTCAACTCCGAGTCTTGGTTTTCTCACTATCAACAATGTTCATCATGGTCACCAACTTCCCTCCACGTGTAATCTTTCATCTCTTGAAGTAGATATTAATGTCAGTGTTTCGCCATGTTCTCCATTCTTTAAAAGTTTGTTGCAAGTGCTTGCTAATGTTAACAAATTGACACTTTCTTGGAGGACCCTAGGATGATGCTATTTTTAATTTTTACTTTGTATGTTTTGTCTTTTTCGGTATGTGTTTGAAAGTATTTTTTTTCTCTACGATTTTAAACTTATTATCTATTCTAATAAAGTGCTGAAAGTTATATTCCTATTTCTTGCTTAAATAATTTAGTAAATATTTCTTTTATTTCCCTTTCTTTCTGATGCTCTCTTGAAAGAAACTATAGGATGTTATATATATTGTGGGGAGTGAAAAACACAAACTTTTCTTATATATTCTTTTGAACGTTTACTTAAAATTCTTAAGGTGAAGATTTTTTTTAAATTGTTTAGTTTTTTATTTCATTTTATTATTAACTTATTCCTTTTTTTTTTCGGTCCAAGATTAACGTATTCCCTTATGCTCTCTTACATTAGATTATAGATTGTTACACTGTGAGTGCTCTGTTTGCTCTGTTTGTTATATATGTTGTTTTTAATTGACTTTTACGTAAGATTAAAGTTTTTAATTATAAGAAACTATTAGAGTGAAGCAGGGGAACAAAAATCTTGCATTGATATTAAGAAATACATTCTTTGGTGATGCAGAAACAATGTTGTGCCATTTGCAGAGCATTATTTGAGAAAATAGTATCAAATAACGACATAATCAATTGGTGTCGTTTGTGTGTGTAAAATAGAAAAGCAAGTAGCATAGCAAGAGCAGGAGTTTGAATAAGAAATAAATGTTGAGCATGTTAAATCAACAAAACAAAATTGAAAATAATGATTTAAGAATATGGCTGAAAACAAGGATGTGATCCAACACTAAGGTAGAAAATAAAAGCATATCAGTCAAATGGCAAGCCAGGACAGAAAAATATTTATTTAGTACTTTGCATAGACTAATAGTGATTAGGAAGGGAAGGTGGAATCTGGGTTTGTGGAGTAGGTCTAAATTCCTAATAATTTGCATATAATATTTCCGTTATGTATTTTTAATATTTGTTAACATGTTTGTAATCTTTTGTTTATTGCAATCAATTACTTATCTCATTTTATGCACATGTAAGTAGTAAATTTATAAAATATTTTTGTCAATTTTATAAGTTAGTTGTTTTTGAAGGAAAATGAACATTGGGGAAGTTGAAGTTTCCTTGCTGAGCTGTAGTCTTAACAAATTCCTAACAACAAACCTACAGGAATATGTCCTACCAGTTAGACGTAGAATAACCAATTGATATCCTTGGACCTTGGGAAAAATAATCTTTGAGTAACTATTCCAACATAATGCAGTGACATGTGGTTCAAGTTGAAGAAGTCAGCCCTTAATATGGCTGGACTTTGTGGATTGTCCAAAGGTTCAAGGTGAAAAAACGGAACACCTTGAGATGGACTTGATGGAGTGGGCTATGGGTTGGGATATCATGAACTAGTACACTTGATTTTTTTTTTAAAAATGTTGAACTTTTATTGTTTACATAACAAAAATTTAATGAAAGGATTGATTATAATAGTTAAAATTTGAATTTTAATGACACCAAATTTTCATTTTAAGCAGTTCTATTGAAGAAAGGCACTTGCGGCAGTATAAATAATAAAAAGAAGTAAGTTTAATATGCAGAAGCAAGAAGCACTTATACAATTAACTTGTTTCATATATGTGTTGCATGATCATGAATTCCTCCATTATTTATGCGTTGCATGCTTGAATCTCTCTTGAAATGAGATCTCAAATATTCACTTGT
Organism: Glycine max; assembly: GCF_000004515.6. Classification (NCBI taxonomy): domain Eukaryota; kingdom Viridiplantae; phylum Streptophyta; class Magnoliopsida; order Fabales; family Fabaceae; genus Glycine; species Glycine max. The sequence continues at coordinate 35,809,825 of NC_038252.2, forward strand.
TGTTGGGTAATGAAATCCAAGGTCCGATTCCCTGGTGGTATTCGAAACCTCACTTTTTCAAAATCTTAACTTGTCCAAAAGTTCATTCTAATATTCTATACCTGATTGGTTATACGGTCTTCGTCATCTCAAGTATCTGGACATAAGGTACAGCAACTTGCATAGGACTATTTCTTATGTTCTAGGAAAATTTTCTCTTGTTGAACTTGATTTATCAATCAATCAACCTGAAGCAACCATTCGAACTTCTTTGGGTAATCTATGTAACTTAAGGGAGATTGATTTCTCATATCTCAAACTCAACAAACAGATTAATGATATTTTAGAAATTCTAGCTCCTTGTACTTCCCATGGACTCACAACACTTTCAGGAAATTTGACGGTTTGTTACCGTTCAGGGGCAAATCTTTTCCATTTTTTTACCATATGGAAGTATTTTCTTAAATTATTTTTTAAAAGAGGATAAGTTGTATTAGTTGTTACTGAGTTAGAAGTCGTGATATCGATTATGATTTATTATTTTTTTCTTTTTTAACGGAAATCATAAAATTATTTATGACTTTAATGTCATTTTTTATCTACAACTTTAAAGTTATTATTTTTTTAAAAATTTTATGAATTCAAAGTTGTAAGTGTGACACCCTTTACCCCGACATATATATAAATAAATAAAATATATAAAAATATCGGTAACCAAATTCACACAGGTAAAAGGTTCACATTCACTTCACTATCATCAATTAAAACTTATTAAAACATATTCGGCTCAAAATAAGGCCGTCAAAATTTACAAAAATATTTTTGTTAAATCAGTGAGATAAAATAAAGTAGACTAACATCATGCAATTAATATAAAACTTATGTCCCACAGTCACATCCTATCAGAGCATTGTGTCCCGACGTCCTTCAGCACAAGGTTTCTTAAATCACTTCACCTAGCCATCTGCTCCCCCGTATATAAGGTTCAAGATCATCACAAGATCCAAACACAAACAACACACAAGAAGTGAGTTATCACATTCCTAACTAATAGAGAAAAATAAAACAACATATAGGTATAAATATTATATAACAAAATACAATTTACTTGAGCATAACTCACGTTATTTCACCACACATCTCATTCGTTTTCACAACATTTGCATACTCAATAGTCAAAACACAATATCATCAAATCAATCAATATAGAACAATACACAAGCGTTATGCAGCAGATATACTAAGACTCAATCTTATATGCAATGTAGTACCATGTCAGTGAAAAATCTCGTCGCCCTTAAAGGGTCTTAACATTAACTCATCGCCCTTAAAGGGTCTTAACATTAACTCATCGCCCTTAAAGGGTCTTAACATTAACTCATCGCCCTTAAAGGTTCTTAACATTAATTCATTGCTCTTAAATGGTCTTATAGTCGTGTGATTGTACAATCTATAGTTTACAACTCAAATGCACACAACATCTCAATCACGTGCATACTCAGTTTATCACATACACTCGATCTCAATTACAATGTTATAATATCAAAATAGCATGTTGTCACACCTCATGAATCATATTCACTTTACCTATGAACTATGCAATACTTGACATGGACTATGTGAAGTGTCCTAAGGTTCAAGATGAAAAAATGGAGAACCTTGACATGGACTTCATGGAGTAGTCTATGGTTCAAGTTGGAAAAGTGGGGACCTTGATATGGATTTGGTGGAGTGGCCAGCGGTTTGTCTAGGAGAAAATTTTGTTTTTCATTTATTTTATTTTGAATGATAAAAAATTGATAGTTTAAAATTAATTATGGGTTCAAATTGCAAGTAATAGAATATTTGAATTTTATAATCCAAGACTTTTTCTTATTTACTTAACACAGGTGTAACAAAAGGATTTGATGTAAGCTACTCAAATATTAAAAGAATTATTAATATTTTTGTAAGATAAATTTTTCATTGATTTAAGAAATTATATATGGTAAACTAAAATAAAAAATGTTCATTATTTTAGTATTTGGCACAAGAATAAATTATATTTCTTTGTAGATTGTTTAAGTTATCGTATGAATTTGTTTTTTTTTTAGAATATTAAATTGAACATGAGTATTTTTATGATTGTTTAAATTTGGCACTTGCAATTATTTAAAAAGTAAAATGGAAATTAAAATTATGTTTCTCCTCTTATTTACATTGATATCTTGTAAAAAATACAAAATACGATACTGGTTTTTTTGAGAAAAAAAGTTAATATTCTTTTTCACACTTCTTTTTATATAACTAATTAATTTTTATATGATAAAGAAAATAATATTCAGGTTTGAATACAATTAGAAATACATGACACGACAATCTTTCCAATTGATGACAATTAAATTTAGTCTTTTTTCATATATGAGAGAATATTATTTTGTGAATTGAAAAATTGATCAAAATTAAATAGCTAGATTGTAACAAGAGAATCTTTTTTTTTATATAGATTTTTGAATTGAAATAGTCTTTAAAGTACACCATTTTCCTATAATTGATTTATTCATCAATTATATATTTTTTTTCTTGCTTGACGTAACTTGCAACATTTGTTGTGAATGACAAGGAACTTGATAGGAAGATAGTGCAGTGACCTACGGTTAAAGTTGAAGAAGTCAGACCATAACATGGATGGACTTTGTGGAGTGTCCAAAGGGTTCAAGATGAACAAATGGAAAACCTCTAGATGGACTTATGGTGTGGGCTATATATGTTTAATTTAGAAGACAATTTTCTTTTACATTATTTTTAGTTTGAATATTGAAAATTTAATAATTTAATATTAACTATGGCTTGGGATATCATAAAATAGAAGACTTGATTTTTTTAAAAAAAAATTGGACTTTTATTGTTTACGTAACAAAAGTTTAACGAAAGGATTGATTAAATAATAGTTAAAATATGAAGTTTAATGACACAAAATTTTCATTTAAGCAGTTCTATAGGGTAAATTAATATAAAATGATTCTTATTTATTTTTGTAAAAAAAACTGTACCAAAAAGAATGTTTCTTATTTTAGTATTCAGCACAAGAATAAATCATATTTCTCTGTTATTAATTTTGATTTCTTTTATGAATTTAGTGTACATAGGAATTTTAAAAAAGGAGATAGATACAGTAAATGCATAATTTTTCGTATTCTAAGAATTAATTCGGGAGAATTGGATAATTAAGTCGATAATTTTAAAAAGCCAGCTTAAAAAAAGAAGTGAATTACAATGTTAAAAAAATATTTTAGTATTTGGCACAATAATAAAAAAAGGCAAAAAAATAATGAAAGTGAAGAAAAAAAATAGGCTTAAAATATAATTGTTGTCTTTTTTTTTAATATGTTATTTTATTTTTTTATTTAAATATTTTATCTCTTATTTTTTTAAAATCTTGTAATTTTAGTCTATTTATTTTTTAATTGAAATATTTTTAAAAAAATATGTCATTTTAGTCCATTTGATAAAATTCTTGTTTTTAAATTAGGATATTTTGTCCTTTAAAAGACAATAATATGACTGGACTTTGTGGAGTGTCCAAAGGTTCAAGATGAAAAAATGAAAAACCTTGAGATGGATTTGATGGTGTCAGCCATGGTTTGTTTAGAAGACAATTTTCTTTTACATTATTTTTAGTTTGGATATTAAAATTTTAATAATTTAATATTAATTATGGGTTGGGATATCATGAAATAGAAGACTTGAATTTTTTTTAATAAAATGTTGAACTTTTATTGTTTAATTAACAAAATTTTACAAAAGGATTGATCAAATAATAGTTAAAGTCAATAATTAAAAAAGGAGATAGATAAAGTAAATTCAAAATTATTTCCTATTCTAAGAATTAAGTCGGGAGAATTGGATAATAAAGTCAATAATTAAAAAAAGGCAACGTAAAAAAAGAAAAAAGAAAAGAAAGGCGCTTGCATCAGTATAAATAATAGAAAGAAGTAAGTTTAATATGCAGAAGCAAGAAGCACTTATACAATTAAGCTGTTTCATATATTCTTGTGTGATCATGAATTCCTCCTTTTTTTATATTCTTGTCTTTGTCCAGCTTTGGTTGTTCAGCTTACCATGCAGAGAGAGTGTGTGTATCCCAAGTGAGCGTGAGACACTTTTGAAGATTAAGAATAATCTCAATGATCCTTCAAATAGGCTTTGGTCTTGGAATCATAATCATACCAACTGTTGCCACTGGTATGGAGTCCTCTGCCACAACGTCACTTCCCATGTTCTTCAGCTTCACCTCAACACTACGTTTTCTGCTGCTTTCTATGATGGCTACTATCACTTCGATGAGGAAGCTTATGAGAAATCCCAGTTTGGTGGAGAGATAAGTCCTTGTTTGGCTGATTTAAAGCATTTGAATCACTTGAACTTGAGCGGCAATTATTTCCTTGGAGCAGGTATGGCAATTCCTTCTTTCCTTGGGACAATGACTTCCTTGACTCACCTCGACCTCTCTCTTACTGGATTCATGGGGAAGATTCCATCTCAGATTGGGAATCTCTCCAATTTGGTCTATCTTGACCTCGGAGGTTATTCTGTCGAGCCTATGTTAGCTGAAAATGTAGAATGGGTATCAAGTATGTGGAAGCTTGAATATCTTCATTTGAGTTATGCAAACCTATCCAAAGCATTTCATTGGCTACACACTCTCCAATCTCTTCCTTCTTTGACCCACCTAGATTTGTCAGGATGCACACTCCCTCACTATAATGAACCATCCTTGCTCAACTTCTCATCTCTGCAAACTCTCCATCTTTCCTTCACTAGTTATTCCCCTGCCATTTCTTTTGTCCCCAAGTGGATATTCAAATTGAAGAAACTTGTTTCTCTTCAATTATGGGGTAATGAAATCCAAGGTCCGATTCCTGGCGGTATTCGAAACCTCACACTTCTTCAAAATCTTTACTTGTCTGGAAATTCATTCTCATCTTCTATACCTGATTGCTTATATGGTCTTCATCGTCTCAAGTTCCTCAACCTAGGGGACAACCACTTGCATGGGACTATTTCTGATGCCCTGGGAAATTTGACTTCTCTTGTTGAACTTGATTTATCAGGTAATCAACTTGAAGGAAACATTCCAACTTCTTTGGGTAATCTCTGCAACTTAAGGGACATTGATTTCTCAAATCTCAAACTCAACCAACAGGTTAATGAACTTTTAGAAATTCTTGCTCCTTGTATTTCCCATGGACTCACAAGACTTGCAGTTCAGAGTTCACGACTTTCAGGCCATCTGACAGATTATATTGGGGCATTTAAAAATATTGAGCGGCTAGATTTTTCCAACAACTCAATTGGTGGTGCTCTTCCTAGATCATTTGGAAAACATTCATCATTAAGATATCTTGATCTGTCTACTAATAAATTCAGTGGAAATCCATTTGAAAGTCTTGGATCACTCTCTAAATTGTCATCTCTTTATATTGGTGGCAATCTTTTTCAAACTGTTGTCAAGGAAGATGATCTTGCAAATCTTACAAGCTTGATGGAGATTCATGCATCAGGGAACAATTTCACTTTAAAAGTAGGTCCCAATTGGCTTCCTAATTTTCAGCTTTTCCATTTGGATGTGAGATCATGGCAGTTAGGTCCCAGCTTTCCATCGTGGATTAAGTCACAAAACAAACTTGAATATTTAGACATGTCTAACGCAGGGATTATTGATTCTATTCCCACACAGATGTGGGAAGCACTTCCTCAGGTTTTGTATTTAAACCTCTCTCATAATCACATCCATGGTGAGAGTGGGACTACATTAAAGAATCCAATATCTATCCCCGTTATTGATCTAAGCTCAAATCACTTGTGTGGTAAATTACCCTATCTTTCAAGTGATGTGTCTCAGTTAGATCTTTCAAGCAATTCATTCTCTGAATCCATGAATGACTTTTTATGCAATGATCAGGACGAGCCAATGCAATTACAATTTCTGAATCTTGCATCAAATAATTTGTCAGGAGAGATACCTGATTGCTGGATGAATTGGACATTTCTTGGGAATGTAAATTTACAAAGCAACCATTTTGTTGGGAACTTACCCCAATCCATGGGTTCCTTGGCAGAGCTGCAGTCTTTACAAATTCGTAACAACACATTCTCAGGAATATTTCCATCCAGTTTGAAGAAGAATAACCAATTGATATCCTTGGACCTTGGGGAAAATAATCTTTCAGGATGTATTCCAACATGGGTTGGAGAAAAGCTCTTAAAAGTGAAAATCCTTCGCCTTCGATCAAACAGTTTTGCCGGCCACATTCCAAATGAAATATGTCAGATGAGTCATCTTCAGGTTTTAGACCTTGCAGAAAACAATCTGTCTGGCAATATACCGAGCTGTTTTTGTAACTTGAGTGCCATGACACTAAAGAACCAAAGTACATATCCTCGTATCTATTCTGAAGAACAATATGCTGGTAGCTCTTACTCTTTCAACTATGGAATAGTTAGTGTGCTACTATGGCTGAAAGGAAGAGGAGATGAGTACAAAAACTTTCTGGGTTTGGTAACAGACATTGACCTGTCAAGTAACAAGTTATTAGGGAAAATACCAAGAGAAATCACATATCTAAATGGATTGAATTTTTTAAACTTGTCCCATAACCAATTGATTGGTCATATTCCACAAGGTATTGGTAATATGAGATCGATACAAACCATTGATTTTTCGAGGAATCAACTTTCTGGTGAAATCCCTCCAACCATTTCAAATTTGAGCTTTCTCAGCATGCTAGACTTGTCTTATAATCATTTGAAGGGAAATATTCCAACAGGAACTCAATTGCAAACATTTGATGCCTCCAGCTTTATCGGCAACAATCTATGTGGTCCACCACTGCCCATAAACTGCAGTTCCAATGGGAAAACTCATAGTTATGAAGGAAGTGATGGGCATGGAGTGAATTGGTTTTTTGTTAGTGCGACAATTGGATTTGTTGTGGGATTCTGGATAGTGATTGCTCCTTTACTGATTTGTAGATCATGGAGGTATGCCTATTTTCATTTCCTTGATCATGTGTGGTTCAAACTTCAATCTTTTTACTCATGTAGTATCAGTGTTTAGTGTTGCTTAGAATACACCGATGTTGTATCATTGTATTGGCAGGTTGATCAATTTATGTCAACAAATAAATTTAAACAAACTAATCCATTATATTTCAATTTTCAGTAATGTTATATTTAATGGATAAGAGTTGTACCGTGGGAATTGTTGTCATTGCATCTAAATACACAAGTGTATCTATTTTTTTTTAAGTTATGTTTCTTTGAAATTTATTCATATGTTTGAATCTCTCTTGAAATGAGATTTCAAATATTCCCTTGTTGTTGGGTAATGAAATCCAAGGTCGATCCGATTCCCTGGTGGTATTCGAAACCTCACACTTCTTTAAAATCTTGACTTGTCTCAAAATTCATTCTCATATTCTATACTTGATTGGTTATACGGTCTTCATCGTCTCAAGTATTTGGACCTAAGGTACAGCAATTTGCATAGGACTATTTATGATGTCTGGGGAAATTTGACTTCTCTTGTTGAACTTGATTTATCAATTAATCAATCTGAAGCAACCATTCGAACTTCTTGGGGGTAATCTCTGCAACTTGGGGGAGATTGATTTCTTATATCTCAAACTCAACCAACAGGTTAATGATATTTTAGAAATTCTAGCTCTTTGTATTTCTCATGGATTCACAACACTTGCAGTTTCGAGTTCACAACTTTCAGTCAATTTGACTGCTTTTTACCATTCAGGGATATTTTTCAAATTATTTTCCAAAAGACAATAAGTCTTATCAGGTGCTACTATATATGAGTTAGAAGTCATAAAATCACTCTTTTTTAATGGAAGTCATAAAATTATTTATGACTTTAATGTAATTTTTTTTATTTGGGACTTCAAAGTCGTTAATTTTCTTTTTTAATTTTACAACTAGTCTTTTTTAATTTTTTTAACTTAAGACTTTAAAATTGTAAGTTTAATTTTTTTTATTTTTATGACTTTTGAAATTGTGTTTCGTTTTTTTTACGTTTAAATTTTTTAATTTTAAAATTTTTTACTTACTTATATTTTATTTTATTTTTTTTAATTTTTTTCAAAAATTATAAAAAATTATTTATTTCATTATTAAGTAAATATTTTATTTATTCATTTAAAAAATAAAATTCTATAACATTATTTTAAATTTATCTAAATTTTAAATATGTAAAATATATTAAATAAAATAATATTAAAAAACATAATATATTTTAAATAAAAAATATTAAAAAATATATAATATATTTAGTAAAACCATAAAAAAAATATAATACAAATCAAATAAAACTAATAGTATGAAAATTTTCCATTTTAATTATTTTTTATTTATCATATTTGGTTTATTTAAAATTTAGATAATCTTTTAATAATGTCATTGAATTTTTTTAAAAAATGAATAAATAAAATATTTATTTAATAATCAAATAAATAAAATTAATAACATTTTAAAAAAATATAACAAAATAAAAAATAAAATACAAGAAATTAAAAAATTCTAAAATTAAAAACTTTAAACTTAAAAAAAAAAACAAAATGACTACAAAGTCGTAAAAAGAAAAATAAAATAAAAAAACAAAACTTATCACTTTGATATCATAATAAAAAAAACTATTGACTTTGAAGTCGTAACAAAAACACAAATGTTGTAATTGATTACCGGCTTCAAAATTTGAATTCAAATTTCTAAAGGATGTTACAAAACGTTTAAAACTTCTGGTAATCGATTACAAGCCTTGTGTAATCGATTATAGGCTTTAAAATTAAATTCAAATTTTATAAGAGCATTTTAGAAATTAATTTGATTTGATTATGGGTAATCGATTACCAGAGAGTAAATATCACTAATAGCGCCAAGAATGAGAATGAACATAATTTTCAGCAACTTTGATATGTAGACTCTAGGTTAGTATTAAAAACATAAAACAAAATATTATTGTAAACATAAAGATGAAAATTATTGAGTCTAACCTTTTTTATGAAAAGAGGAGAGTATAAGGGAGGAAAGGAAGAACCAATAGAAAAATCAATTTTTGATTCAAAATGTTCTTGCCCCTGTAGCTCAATGGTACGTAGAGACTTCAGTCTTGCAAACTGAAGGTCTGTAGTTGCACACTATGGGGGCATCCAATATTATTAATTTTTTTCACTTGATCATGAAAAATAATGTTGTGTTATGATATAAAAACATCATACATAATTTTCAGCATGAGATAGTTTCTGTATGAGGACGCAGTATAGGAGCAATCTTTTTGTTTTCTTTCAAACATAAAGTATCGCAGGTAGTTTGGAGCAACAGGTTCTCCATTGACTAGTAGTAGTAGCTAGTGACCAAACTTAATTCCTCATTATCATAGCCATCATACAAACCTAGCTCACACTGTTCACTTGCATCGATATGATCTTGTCTAACTATCACACCATAAAACACTAAGTGTATTGATCAATTAATGTAATCTTATTTTAGTTTAATTGGAAGTTTTAAATTTTAATCTTAAATATATAATTACATTAAATATTTATATATAAAAACGTATCATCTATAATAATTCTATTTCTATTGAACAAGTAGATTATCTTTAATAAAAAAATACCTTGTGATTTAGAAATAAAAAACTATAACACAGCATCAATTTTTACATTGCTAATTAACTAAAAATAATTCTAATTTTTATCATTGAATGCATGAATTATATATTTGACATACGGTTCTATCTTAATTAAATTGATCTAATATTGTAACAAAAACAAATTGATCTAATATTGTATGTAGTTACTTTTGTTTTCTATTTATTTTTATCTTTTATGAATACGCATCTAAAAAACATTTTCAGAACTGAACACACAAAATGATATACGATTATAAATTGTCTAATAAATTATAAGTTTTGTCTTTCATGTATGCACAGGTGTGTTTCTTCCCAAATTGTGTGCAGTAGCAGAAGGTGCAAATGCTCGTCGACAAATGGGTGAGATCAAAAGCTCAGGTATGGTGGCATTGCTCCACAACCTTTTGATGATGTAGAGCTCTCAGATGAATCTGCCATTGCTCCATTCCCTCAATACTAAGTAGTTTCTCAGACTCTTCCCATTGAAAACCAGTGTAGCCAGCTTTCATTATTTTTGGTTAATATTTATAAATTGTTCTTTAGTACTGATTGGTCTGAATAGTGTGATAGATTCTAACTTTTTAAATGAATGATTAAGAATTTGAATTTTATCAACTTTTAGTTCTTCATCCTTCTACGAAAGTGATTATTAGTCTCTCAATTATCTTTTGGGCGGTCTTAATCTATAATTCTGTTTGTCATTGCTCAGTCACTTTCATAAATAAAAAATCACTGTTAAATAATGATGATGTGATAATCATATGATTTCTCACTTGGGTTATGACGTAAAAATCATGTGATAAAACGTTGTTAAGGTATTACAAATATTTTGTCATCAGTGTAAAACTGTCAAAAATTAAAATTTTGAAAAAAAAAGAAAAAGAATATATAATAAACAAAATCAATAATTCACAATACACAAATTAACCTTTTAGCATGTGATTATTATATCAAAATCTTTTTTTTTTTGGTACCTTTTCAATTTGTCATTCAAGTCTAGAAGGACCTATGTGTGGACTTCTAAAGGAGTCCATTTATGAGTGAAAATTTTCAAAATTTGTTTATCGTATCGTAGAAGGCTAAGTATATAGGATTTTATATTGCTATTCACATTACCCATGTGGGTAGAAAATTAGAAAATTCTAGAAGTATTCTTTTTACATAAATATGATTTTGTTATACAAATATACAATAGAATTATATTTTTATTACATTGTTTGGGACACAATTCTAGAAGTAGTTCTTTGTGTTCGGTTTCAAAATCATTAAAAATTAAACTCAGTTTATGTTTGGAGTTTTTAGTTTCAGTTTATTTTAATTTTTAGATTTTAAAAAATTATTTAATAGATAAAATAATTTAAATATTTAATCTTATCACACTCCAATATAAAATCATGTAATATTAAAAAAATATTGACACAAAAATAAATAAAAAAGAATTAAACATAATAAAAATAATTAAAAAATATTATAAAAAATAACAGTAAAGGTTAAAACATAAACAATAATCAATAAATTAAACAAAATTTTATTGTTTGTTGTATGTGATAAAAACCATTTCAGAAAGATGTAAAAAATCAACTTAGTGCAATTTTTGTTGAACATGTTTGTATTTCGAAATTATATTTTAAAATGGAAAATTGAAAATTGACAATCACCCCTAAGGCGACCTTAATTTTTAAATAAGTAAAAAGTATTGTATGTGTGGTGCACAGGGCAGAGATTAATATAAAGCCATGGCATATTTTGTTGGGAGGGTTGAAAGAAGGCACTACGAGGATACCATGGCTGAACAGAGAGCCTTATGCTTACTGGAAAGGTAATCCAGCTGTTGCTGAAACCAGACAAGACCTCATTAAATGCAATGTTTCTGAAAATCAAGATTGGAATGCTCGTTTATTTGCCCAGGTATCACACTTCTTATTAGCTTTGTTTGATTACACTTACTGAAAGTAGTTTTATTCTTTGGATATGAAAAAATTAATTTTGTACGTAATATTTCTTATAAGCAAAAGTTTCATTATATAAAATTGGCTTAAGCACATGGTGTGCAGAAACTAGAAATAACAGGCAAATTCAAGCAACACAATGGCCAGTACCAATATTGTATATAACATTATACACTTTTTTAACTTTTAATCTTTTATTAATACACAACTTAAAAGTACATTCAAAATCAAAGGAAATAACCTGTTATTGAACATTACTGATTTTTTCCTTCTAAACAATATATTTTGTCTGTTAATTGACTCACAATAAAGCCACATATATAGCTTCCTTCTTGACAAATGAAAATTTTGTTTCAGGATTGGTTTCGAGAATCACAAGAGGGGTTCAACAAATCAGACTTGCCAAGTCAATGCACTTATAGGTATAACATTAAAACTGTCCATTCATGCTTCAGTTATAATTATATGTAATAATATATTTTTGTTATTGGATATATAAGTTCAGTTTATCAATAAATAAATGTTTCAATTCAATCATGATCGTGCAGATATAAGGTGTACATTGAAGGTTCTGCTTGGTCAGTCAGTCAAAAATACATTCTGTCATGTGACTCTACCACTCTACGTGTACGGCTACATGTTTCATCTCCTGAATTCATATGCTAAACTCTTCAGATACAAACCCTCCATAAGTGCTAATGCTACAGAACTATGTGTGGAGTCAATGGTTTGTGGAGCAGAAGGATCAGTAAAGAAATTTATGATGGAATCATTGGTCAAGGTTCCTGCAAATACCGACCCTTGCACCATGCCTGCCCCTTTTGATCCTCCAACTTTGTATTCAACATTACAGAGAAAGGAAAGCTCAATTCAACAAGTTGAATCATTTGAGAAAAGTTGTTGGGATAATCAAACCATAACATCTTAATGAATATTTGTTTTTCCATATTCAACTTAACTCATTCATTCTTAGACTATCTTGGGAGGATACAAGTAGAATCTAGATTATCTTGTACTTGGCTAAAGAAACCATATCATGCTTGACGAATTATCAGTTTTAGACTTTACGAGGAAAAAAAAATTAGTTTGTTAATTTTGTAAATATGGATACCAAAATGTAAAATTTGATATCAATTAAGTTAACTAATGAATCAAATTTGTAAAATTTGAAAATATGGAAACGAACCGAGCAATTGAAAAGTGGGATACCAAAATCATCCTCAAGTGTACTTAAAAAAAATAATAAGATTTTAATTTCTATTGCAACAAGTCGTTATTTCTTATTAGAGATAAAAGAATTTTAGGACTGAACAATAAGATTTGTGTAACAAGCATTTAGTTGTATGAGATTAAAGGCAAAATGCTCACAAAAATAAATCTCCAATAAGGTTTTGCAATAATATCTATTGTGAGTCTGTCAGAGATTTAATACACTCGAGTGTAAATATTTTTACACTATCAACTAATCAATGGTTTACGTTTCAATGTGATATGAGAATGGTAATATATAGGTAGTATTTGAGTTAAGCTCATGAAAGCCAAATTTGAAGCCCTGCAACTGCAACCAAACTTTCTAACAATCTCTTCCCGATATAAGACGCACTATTCTTAGCTGTGGCCGTTTCATCTATCCCTTGGTTTCTACCATTCTGGGAACTTCCTTCAGCTGAATGCACAAAAGAACACATTAAAAATAAATGCAAAATTTAGTACTACACCATTGAAACTCAAATGTCAATGTCAAAAATAAATTCTAAAAATGAAATATTTTGTTGAAAGGATCACTACCAGAAGTAGTGGGCGAAGGACTGATAGAACCACCATTGGATTTCTGACCAATTTGATTAAAAGCTTGAGCTTCAGGTGATTTAGGATCCAAGTGCAGAAGTGCTGTTCAAATCGTTTCAAACAAGAATTTCTTGAGAAAAAATCAAACCTCAAATATTTTTAACTTTCGCAGTTGAAAACTCAGAGATAACAGATACACAAACAAAGTAAAATTGGCAAATTTAGATGCCCTTTTTTTCCCCTTTAAAATGTGTTATTGTCTAGTTATGAATGAGAAAAGTAGAGTTTGAAGTACATGACTTGTTGACCATTCATTACATAGTAAATGGAATGTAACACTCTTTTGTTCTTTAAGGAAAATGAAAGGCTTGATAATGATAAAACTTAGACCACAAATATTCTGATTTTTTTAGAAATATACTAAAATTGGAAGATTTAGGGCCTGAGTATTCTCAGTTAAGAAACTGTTTTATAAAATAATTTTAGACTACTTAGTAATCAATTTCTTATCCAAAATATATAAGTTTGGAGAATCCTATCCAAAATAAGTGTTCTAAAATCCAAAAAACAAAAACAACGGGAAATTGTTTTCTCAGCTTCTTCTGTTTTAATCTTATTCAAGTTCCCTCTCAATTTCACATTCTGTGTCTCACATCATTCTCCGCCAAACAGTCTGAAGAACTGATAGCAGAGGCTATCTGCTAAGAGCAAAACGAAGGAAATAAAGAGAAGATAAGCAAATTCAAATTCTGTTCTGTGCTTTTTCATTCCTTTTCTCTTGATATTTACAGGCTTACACTGCTTATTGTTTTCTAGCAGATAATAACAAACTCTGTTATAACAGAATTTGAGGATAACAGAATTTGGGAAAAGCACTATCTCTGTCCCCTAACTAACTGCAGTGCACTAATGCTGTCGCGGCTAAACGTAATCTCTGAGGTGAGTGGGTCTGTTGTGGTTCCTTGCTGGTCTGCTATTAGCTGCTACCTCTGGTTCTTCCGTAATGTTGTTGTTGCTATCAAGAACCTTGTTTAGTTGTATCTTGAAAACTAAAAATAGTTTTGAAAATAGAAATAAAGACTCTTTTTTTTCCTATTAAAAACATGTTATCATCAGACAATGAAAGATAAAAACATTAGTTGTTATATGGCCACTAACAAGACTCATTGCATAGGAAATGGAAACATAACACTGTAGTGTAGTGTTCTTCAAGAAAAAAGGAAGACTTAATTTGAAATTGAACATACCAGAGCACTGTGAGAGATTATCAGGTGTTTTGCAAAGAGAAGGGAGACCAACAGCAATTGTCATGTTAATCTTTAAGCCAAGGTCAGGAACATCCCTGTCTTTGAGAATAAGGCAGACACACTTCTTGTTGGTCTTCATGGCTTGTGTGAGACCACCGCAACAATCTGCTGTGGGTGCTTTCGCGTCAGCACCCAAATATGGCAGACACGTTGCAACACCTGTCAGGGATTCAGCACATCTCTGTTTGTCTTGAGCTGAATCTTCCATTGCATGACTAACCAATACCAATGTTATTGCTAACACTAGCAAGTGTGGTAGACAAGCATTTGAATCCATTTTTCAATCTTGATGAATGAATGAGTGGAGATAGATTATATTATAGTCTATGGAACAAGTTTAGAATGAGTATACAGAGCAGGGTTGTAGCTAGAAATTGTTAAGTTGTGGTGCTACATGTAAAATGTTGGTTTTTTTTTTAAAAAAAATTATTAGAAGGTTTTGTAGTGTGTTATGTTTTAGAAAACATGGGAATTGGGAAGGAAACTAGTGGATGAAAACAAATTCTGTGGTTTCATTGTGAACTCACTGAAGAAGACCAGTTTGTTGACTTAGTCTGGATCATTTCAATTTTGTCTAGAGCTTAGTGTTCATGAGTGTGAATGTGGAGAAGCTTGACGGAGACTGGAAGACAAGTTTCAAATAAATATTGACGGTTTTTGACTTATTAGAAACCAAATGTTACCGAATATTTAACCGATACATTATTATTTAACTAATAATAGCGATTCAAAGCAAAAGATTTCAAATATTAGAGATTTTTTATGAAGAAAAAAATTGTCAAAAGATGAAAAAGTCGAATATAAATCATGGATTAAAAACATAATTTTATTTTCTTAAAAAAAGTACATTTTCCTATTCCAAAAGTGTTAAATTCTCTCATGTTATTTGTTTCTGACCGACTCTCTTTAGTGTCCAATTTGCGGATGTGAAGGGTAGAAAGACCCAATGACAATGTTGTCATCAAATTTGAAAAGAAATAACTATAAAAAATATATAAAAAAAACATAACACTAATAGACCAAAACACTATATGAAATTAAATATGTTTTTATCCATAATAAATAGTTAATTTTTATGTTTGTTTTTTAATAAATTTTTATTTTATATTGAATTTCTAATAAATTAACATTTTTATTTTTTATCTTATATCTTGTTTTAGTCTATGATAAATTAAAAAAAATGTGTGTACTTTCTAGTAAATTTTATTTTAATATGTATTAATAATAAATGAAAAATATTTATAATGAAGAAAAAAAAATTTATTAGGAACTAAAAATAAGTGTTTATTATAAAAAATAAAATTATTAGTTTATTAAAAATTTATCATAAATTAAAAATTTATTATAAAATATATATAAAATCAGATATTTATTAAAAATAAAAAATATATTAAAGCCCCTTAAATAATTAAGCAGTACATGTGTGGGATAGTAGACTTCCTTCTTGCGAACAGGACCTGATCCTGAGCGTATTTTTCATATTTGTCCAAGCAAAAAAACCAAATAAAGTGAAACAATGTTTGACTTCCTATCTTCAAAGTTAAAAGTTAAGTCTCTGGAGAAGATGGCTTCGATAAAGACACAATAAAACTGCTTCTGGAGAAGAGGGAATTTCAAGACATTTGTTCTTCCCTTAAAGCAACTTAACTCTAATGAAAACGTTAACACTGAACAAGAGGTTATAGTCGAAAACCAACTAACATTCCAAAATTCCTCACTAACCATCCCTATTATATTTGACAACCACACCCGTGATGAAAATTATAGTGCGGTCTCATTCCACTGTCTCAATAAATAAAAAATATACAAAAAATCACAATAAGGATATGTTAATTAAGAATTTAATTTAAATACACTTAGAATTGCAATTAACTATATATATTCTCCTATAACTTTTTTTAGTAATTGTTTTACAAATCATTAGGTGATATCTAATTAATTAACAATTTAAATTTTTACACTGTCTATCTAAATTAAACTCATGTATTAACATCATCAAAGTTATTTTCGTTTTAGTTTTGATAGTTTTTTTTCTAATTAAGTACTACTAGTAGTTGCCATTCTCATTATTTTATTATACGTACATTCTAATTAACTTGAGATACCATTAAGATAAAAGTGGAATGAAAAAAAGAGCATCAAAGTAGGCGTACGTATGGCGTCAAGAGTTTCATCACTTGTTCTGTGAGGGAAACAAAAAACATTATAAGTTCAAAATTCAAAGCAAAAGAATTCCTTTTATAAAACACATCATTTGTTTCTCAATTCTCCTAAGAAAAAAACCACTTGCACTAATGGGTTGGTACAAGGGTCCTTGTGGCAGCCAACATGCACAACAATGCAAATTCCCTGACTTGGTTAAAAAGGCTAGGAAGGAATTCGTAATAACCACTGAATCAAAGTCTTCTGTAACATTTGGAAATATGTGAGTGAGATTTTCAAAACACCAAACAGTTATAGTATCAAATGTTGTATCTTCAAACTTGGTTTCTTTCCGTTAGGCCCATATTTCTTCTTGGTATCAGAACGTATCCTAGAGCCATTCAAAAGGATTACGCACCATGCCCAAAGAGTGTTAAACGTGAGGGATGAATTAAAAAAAAAAAAAATTCAAGTCTCACATTGGTTAGAGATAGTCTTAAGATAGAGTTTATAAGGTGAGGGTAATCCTCACCCTATGAACTAGCTTTTAGGGTTGAGTTAAGCCCAGATTTCTTCTCTTTCTACCCAAATAGAGTTGCAAAAACGGAAGACTGAGAGCTTAATTAGATAGAATTCAAAGTTGCAAATTCCAAACCTGTTTTTACAAGAAAAATAAAAGGTTTAATTATCCTTTTGTAAAGTTACGACAATATTTCTTTTTAGTTCTTATAGTTTAAATCATTCTATTATAGTCCCGGTTGAATTTTTTTTTTTTTTTTTTGACTCTTTGATTCTCACCATCAAGTTTCAACTAAAGTCAATTGTTGAAACTAATGTTATGGAGAGGGCAAAGACACTCTCCTATGCACACACGAGACATGGCTGATCATCTTTTCTCTCAACAACAAACCGGCACCTGCAACATCATCCCAACCATGAAGGCACAAACTACCACACCTCGATCTGTTACTCATGGAACCAGAAACTCACAATCACACACTTTATCTGCAGCAATCAAAACCATCATCCCATTGGAACGATCAACTTAGTTCAATGCTATGATACCACTCCAACTTGATGAGACACAGTAAAGAAGGAGATTACATCATGGCAATTGGCAAATGCTAAGCTTTCAGAGGTCGGTGGCAGACTCAAGAATAATGGAATGTGTAGTGCCTTTGTCTCATACCTCCATTACACTTCAGTTGTACCTGAGCTTGCTTCCCTATTTTTATTAATTTTGTTCATGTTTATGTGTGAGTTGAATCTTCCCCGCGAGGACAAAAAGGTAAAAAAAATGAAAATATAGGAACCAAAATGAATGTCTTAAATTATAGGAACTAAAAAAAATTATCACAACTATAAGGACTAAAAGAGTAATCAAATCAAAATAAAATAAACTATTGCAAAATAATGGTGGTGTGGTTAGACACTTTTAATCCTAAATGTCTCGTTGTTGACATATATTCCTCTACATATGTGTGCATTTTGCAACCACCACCATTAGTGGAGTAAAATTTTAAATGCTAACCCTTCTACGATTAGTCCTATTTGACACAACTTATCAGGCAGAATTCCCACGAGCACCCAACTTCAGAGCTTTGAAGAACTTAGCTACACTGGAAATCCTGAGCTTTGTGGTCCTCCTGTGACAAAAAATTGCACAAACAAGGAATGGTTGAGGGAGAGTGCTTCTGTTGGACACGGTGATGGTAATTTCTTTGGAACATCAGAGTTTGATATCGGTATGGGAGTTGGATTTGCAGCAGGATTTTGGGGTTTTGGCAGTGTTGTTTTCTTCAACAGAACTTGGAGGCGTGCTTATTTTCATTATCTTGACCACTTGAGAGATCTGATTTATGTGATGATAGTTTTGAAGGTAAGAAGGTTACTTGGGAAATTATGAGTTTACCTGTTAACTGTTAAGAAGTGAGACATTACAACGTGTTGGTCTAGCCATTAAAAATGTGAAAAGGTTTACCATACTATGTACCTGTTCATCTGTGGTGTTCCGTCGGTTTTGCTTTCATTGGTATTAAATGTTCTTAATGTTAAGAGAACTAGACGAGCTTGAGACTTGAGTATCAAATTCTGTTTTGTATTTATGACGCATTATTGTCTTCTACTATCTGTGCACTAACAATGTTCTCAAGAAGATTGTTTTACACAACATGTAACTAAGAATTTGCCTGAATGAATTTAATTAGTGTAGAAAGTTGGAGCTTGCATAGGATTCTGCAGTTTCTAAGCTCTTCCACATCTTCCTTCTCTCGCTTTTCCTTACTCTGATACACTCCACATTCCCATTTCCTGAGTATTGATGCATTTATTCTATAATACTCATTAACAAGTTCATTTGACAAATCATGATTGATTAAATTTTAAAAATCATGAAATATTACTTTTTTATTCATAATAGTTCCTATCGTTTTATACAAGGGTCACTAGTTGTATTGAATTCCCTCATACAAAATAAAGTTTCAAGCTATCAGATATAGGGTTTCCATCACACCTGTATCACCAGTGTATCTTTATAAAAGAAATAGGGAAATACCCAAAAAGATGGTTTTCCATCTGTTCATTTTCTTCCACTGGCCGATGTCTAGTTCTTCATCCACCCTATCTATTTTCACTTTTGATCTCCATGCATTACGTAAATTAGGTATTATAATTTTGTAAGTTTAATTTGGTCCCTTACATGTGGCTTATTCACTTCTGCTTCCTTATAACTGCAATATTCTAAGGGATCAAAAGTTTAGTTCAGTATGTGTTAGGCAACATGGTAGTTGTCATATTATCTACCTTTCATCTAGTGTCATGCCAGTAAATATCTGTTAAATATTCAAAGAAAGATGGATGGAGGGATTGAAATTGCAATGCCTAGTGGATCCAATCCAATTCTCCCAATTGGAACTTACAATAGACCAAAATCGCACAATTACTGTACCTGAAGAATAAAGAATGCAATTAAACTTTTATATTTTTTATCTTTAATTTTAATTTCACAAAAAAATCTTTTCAAACTCAAATTTAGTCAATTATAATAGAACCATACAATAGTTTTTTTTCCAGGGAAACCACACAATAGTTTTAAAAACATTTATGTGCAGTTTTTTAATTAAAAGTCAAATCAGAATTCAATTAATGCATTGAAATCAATGTATTAATTGCTTTCATTCTACTAAAAACACCAACCTTTTTTAAAAAATTTATCAACAAAAAAAATATAATACAATTATTGAATTACAATAGCGACAATTAGACTTGTGTTTTATTGAATTGTTTGATTATATTTATAATCACTAGATGGACCTAGTGACAAGGGAGTTTGACTAATTCGCACAAGGGAGTTAAATATTTTAATAAATTATATATTTATTTTTCTCTTCTATCACTATTCTTAAACTATCACCACATAAGTAAATGAAATTTAGACAAAAACTTTAATATATGAAGACTTGTGGTCTAACAATAAATAGCTAGGACCATAATTTTATAATTTAAAAAAACATGCCACACTTCTTAATTTGTAGATCTTCTAATTTACTTTTTAATACATGGAGAAATTTGGACCAAGACTTATTAAAGAAAAAACTATGATCTCAATAATTATGATAGACCAAGTTAAACAAGCAATTTACACATCTTTATATCTCACTAATTAACTTTTAATGAAAAAGAAAATAATATTTAGGTTAAAATATTTGAGTTATCTCAAAATTTGGGGATGTAGGGCTGTAGTCAGGCTTACAGAACCTAAAAGGAAAACCATAGGTGAAAGAGGTATAGATTGCATATTTATTGGATATGCTGAACATTCTAAAGCATATAGATTCTATGTGCTGGAATCTAATGATTCTGTTGCAGTGAACTCGGTTATAGAGTCACGAGATGCTATCTTTGATGAACAAAGGTTTACATCTATACCTAGGCCAAAGGACATGAATTCCATGTCGAAAGTCTCAGTTAATATTGAGGATATACCTTCAACTAGTACTGAAACTAGAAAGAGTACGAGAGTAAGAAAGGCTAAGTCATTTGGGGATGACTTTCAACTCTATTTGGTTGAAGGGTCAAGGAATGATATTGAATTTCAATATCAATATTGCCTTAATGTTGAGGAAGACCCAAAGACTTTTAGTGAAGCAATGGCTTCAAGGGATGCTGTATTCTGGAAAGAAGCAATCCAAAGTGAGATGGATTCCATCATGCAAAATAATACCTGGAAATTGGTTGACTTACCTCCTGGATGTAAGCCATTAGGATGTAAGATGATCTTTAGGAGAAAGATGAAAGTGGATGGTACTGTTGACAAGTACAAAGCCAGATTGGTTATCCAAGGCTTTAGGCAAAAGGAGGGTATTGATTTTTTCGATACATATGCTCTTGTTGCTAGGATATCCACTATTAGACTGTTGTTAGCACTTGCTGCTATCCACAATCTGGTGATTCACCAAATGGATGTGAAAACTGCATTCTTAAATGGTGAATTGGATGAAGAGATATACATGAAACAACCTGAAGGATTTGTTATGCCAGGAAATGAAAATAAGGTGTGTAAACTGATGAAATCTTTTTATGGCTTGAAACAAGCGCCTAAGCAATGGCATCAAAAATTTGATGAGGTTGTGTTGTCTAGTGGTTTTGTTATAAACCAAGCAAATAAATTTCTATACAGCAAGTTTGATACTCATGGAAAAGGAGTTATCATTTGTCTGTATGTAGACGACATGTTGATCTTTGGTATCGACCAAGATCAAGTTGATGAAACTAAGGCATTTTTGTCTTCTAAATTTGATATGAAAGATATGGGGGAGGCGGATGTGATCTTAGGAATAAAGATCAAACGTGGAAACAATGGAATTTCCATCTCTCAATCACATTATATTGAGAAGATATTGGAGAAATTTAATTTTAAAGATTGTTCTTCGGTAAGTACTCCCATTGATCCTAACCTGAAGCTATTACCTAATAAAGGTGTAGCAGTGTCTCAACTTGAATACTCAAGGGCGATAGGATCACTCATGTATGCAATGATTAGTACTAGGCCTGATATAGCTTATGCTGTTGCTAAACTTAGTAGGTTTACAAGTAATCCTAGTTCTCATCATTGGCAAGCTATGAATAGAGTATTCAAGTACTTAAAGGGAACCATTGACTATGGTTTGACATATACTGGATTTCCTTCGGTTATTGAAGGTTACTCTGATGCAAGTTGGATAACCAATATGGAGGATTATTCATCCACAAGTGGTTGGGTATTCCTCCTTGGAGGAGGTGCTATCTCTTGGGCATCCAAGAAACAGACCTGCATTACAAATTCAACAATGGAATCTGAATTTGTAGCTTTAGCAACAGCTGGTAAAGAAGCTGAGTGGCTAAGAAATCTGATCTATGAGATTCCATTGTGGCCCAAACCTGTACCTCCCATGTCTATCAGGTGTGATAGTCAGGCTACTTTGGCTAAGGCATATAGTCAAGTGTATAATGGAAAGTCTAGACACTTGGGTGTTAGACACAACATGGTTCGGGAGTTAATCATGCATGGTGTGATATCAGTGGAGTTTGTGAGAACTCAGTATAATTTGGCCGATCATTTAACCAAAGGGTTAAGTAGAGATCTCGTGAAAAGGTCGGTTGTGGGATTAGGATTAAAGTCCATTTGAAATCTCTTATGTTAAGATACCCAATTCCCATCTAATATGACATTAGGTGCTGAATTCAATGTGGAAAGCTTAACATGTAGAGATTGGAACACATCATCGAAAGTATCCCAAAAGATATGTGTTCGGTTCTATAAGTTAAGGAGGTTGAAGTATAACTTCTCAATGGTTCTTTTGAAAAATTGCATTTGCAGGTGCAAGAAAGAAAAGAACTACCTATATAAGCATGAAGTTTAGCCGCTTCAAGAAGCTGGGACTTGGCTTTGATATGCTTATGAAGGATAGGGACACAGGCTAGTAAACTAGTGTCGAGCAAGAGTAATGTTATAAACTATTGTGCAGATTATCTTCATGTATTCATTATGAATAGAAAGGGTTCAATCCTTAGTGACACCTTGATATTCAAATATTTGAAACGTGTAATTTGCTAAGATGAAATTCAATCGTCACGATATTTCATCTATGCAGTAGTTTGCTGTATGTTATGACTTTGGTGATTTGATCGGTAATTACACTAAACTGGGGGAGGTTTGTTGGACATTTTAGTGTAATTGATCTCTTTAATGTTAAAATAAGAGTGCACGCTTGTTTTAATGTAATAACGAGATGTTCGGTTTAGGCAAATGTTGGAAGTTACATGAAAGTTACTAAAACTTCCATCAACGGCAATTTTTAAAAAGAAATAACTTCCATCAACCGCCAAAAACCACATTTTCTTTGATCATAAATAATCATTCTGGTTCAGAAAGCATAACTGGTGACAAAACATACAAGACCAAAACAAAACTCTTGAATTATAATCTTCTGATTTTATCCGATTGAACAATTTTGGTTGAACCCTGAAATTTGATTCAATCTGAAAGTGTTATACACGACTTCAGATTTATCCAGTATCATCTCGATTTTTAAACTAACCAACAAGAATGTGAAAACTGAACAAGAGGATATATAGTCTAAAACCAACTAACATTCCAAAATTCCTCACCAACCATCCCTATTATATTGGACAACCACACCCGTGATGAAAATTATAGTGCGATCTCATTCCACTGTCTCAATTAAATAAAAAATATACAAAATATCACAATAAGGATATGTTAATTAAGAATTTAATTTAAATACACTTTCATTTGCAATTAACTAATTATACATATTTCCTATAACTTTTTTACTAATTGTTTTACAAATCATTTGGTGATTTCTAATTAATTAATAATTTAAATTTTTACACTATCTATCAAAATTAAACTCATATATTAACAGCATCAAAGTTATTTTCGTTTTAATTTTGATACTTTTGTTCTAATTAAGTAGTACTAGCAGTTGCCATTCTCATTATTTTATTATACGTACATTCTACATTCTGCTTACAACTTGCAATGAATGGAAAAAGTGGAGCTTGGACATCATTTGTCTGCATGACATTCACACCACTCACAAAAAGTGATTGGAAATTTTTAGACAAAATAGATGAAGAATTATTAATGTTCAACCATCATTGGAAGTGGAAAGTTCATTATGAGAAAGAAAAGCAGTTCGCCAAAATGGAAAGCAGTATAGTTTAATGAAAGGGTTGATTTGAATAATAATTAAAATTTGAAGACTAATTAAGCCAAATTTAATTACCTTTGATGTAAACTACTTAAAGTTTAAAAAAAAATCATTAATATTTTCTTAAAATAAAAATTTCATTGATTTAAGCAATTCTATACGGTAAACTAAAATAAAAAATGTTTCTAGTTTTAGTATTTGGCACAAGAATAAATTATATTTCTTTATAGATTGTTTAAATTATCATATGGATTTTTTTTTTTGAGAATATTATATTGAACGTGAGTATTCTCATGATTATTTAAATCTGGCACTTGCAATTATTTAAAAAGTAAAAAAGAAATTAAAATTATGTTTCTCCTCTTATTTAAGTTGATAACTTGTAAAAAATATAAAATATGATACTAATTTTTTTTTCGTATTCTAAGAATTAATTCGGGAGAATTGGATAATTAAATCGATCAGCGTAAAAAAAGAATGGAAGAATATTTTAGTATTTGGCACAATAATAAAAAAGGTAAAAAATAATGAAAGTGAAGAAAAAAACAGGTAGGGCAGCAGTATAAATAATAGAAGTTTGATGATTTATATGCAGAACCAACAACTACACTTGTTTTCTATATATTCTTGTGTGATCATGAATTCCTCCTCCATTTATATTCTTGTCTTTGTCCAGCTTTGGTTGTTGAGCTTACCATGCAGAGAGAGTGTGTGCATCCCAAGTGAGCGTGAGACACTTTTCAAGTTTAAGAATAATCTGAATGATCCTTCAAATAGGCTTTGGTCTTGGAATCATAATCATACCAACTGTTGCCACTGGTATGGAGTCCTCTGCCACAGCGTCACTTCCCACGTTCTTCAGCTTCACCTCAACTCTTCACATTCTCCTTTCAATGACGACCACGATTGGGAATCTTATCGGAGATGGAGCTTTGGTGGAGAGATAAGTCCTTGTTTGGCTGATTTAAAACATTTGAATTACTTGGACTTGAGCGGCAATATATTTTTTGGAGCTGGTATGTCAATTCCTTCTTTCCTTGGGACAATGACTTCCTTGACTCACCTCGACCTCGCTCTTACTGGATTCATGGGGAAGATTCCTCCTCAGATCGGGAATCTCTCTAAGCTTCGATATCTTGACTTGAGCTTCAATGATTTACTTGGAGAAGGTATGGCAATTTCTTCTTTCCTTTGTGCAATGAGCTCCTTGACTCACCTAGACCTCTCTGATACTGGAATCCACGGGAAGATTCCTCCTCAGATTGGGAATCTCTCAAATTTGGTGTATCTTGACCTGAGTTATGTTGTTGCCAACGGAACAGTACCCTCTCAGATCGGGAATCTCTCTAAGCTTCGATATCTTGACTTGAGCGGCAATGAATTCCTTGGAGAAGGTATGTCAATTCCTTCTTTCCTTTGTGCAATGACCTCCTTGACTCACCTCGACCTCTCTGGTAATGGATTCATGGGGAAGATTCCATCTCAGATTGGGAATCTCTCCAATTTGGTCTATCTTGGCCTTGGAGGTCATTCTGTTGTCGAACCTCTGTTTGCTGAAAATGTAGAATGGGTATCAAGTATGTGGAAGCTTGAATATCTTCATTTGAGTAATGCAAACCTATCCAAAGCATTTCATTGGCTACACACTCTCCAATCTCTTCCTTCTTTGACCCACCTATATTTGTCACACTGCAAACTCCCTCACTATAATGAACCATCCTTGCTCAACTTCTCATCTCTGCAAACTCTCCATCTTTCCTACACTAGTTATTCCCCTGCCATTTCTTTTGTCCCCAAGTGGATATTCAAATTGAAGAAACTTGTTTCTCTTCAATTATCAGGTAATGAAATCAACGGTCCGATTCCTGGTGGTATTCGAAACCTCACACTTCTTCAAAATCTTGACTTGTCTTTCAATTCATTCTCATCTTCTATACCTGATTGCTTATACGGTCTTCATCGTCTCAAGTTCCTGAACCTAATGGGCAACAACTTGCATGGGACTATTTCTGATGCCCTGGGAAATTTGACTTCTCTTGTTGAACTTGATTTATCAGGTAATCAACTTGAAGGAACCATTCCAACTTCTTTGGGAAATTTGACTTCTCTTGTTGAACTTCTTTTGTCATACAATCAACTTGAAGGAACCATTCCAACTTCTTTGGGAAATTTGACTTCTCTTGTTGAACTTGTTTTGTCATATAATCAACTTGAAGGAACAATTCCGACTTTTTTGGGAAATCTCCGCAACTCAAGGGAGACAGATTTAACATATCTCGATCTCTCTATGAATAAATTCAGTGGAAATCCATTTGAAAGTCTTGGATCACTCTCTAAATTGTCACTTCTTCATATTGATGGCAATAATTTTCAAGGAGTTGTCAACGAAGATGATCTTGCAAATCTTACAAGCTTGGAGGAGTTCGGTGCATCAGGAAACAATTTCACTTTAAAAGTGGGTCCCAATTGGATTCCTAATTTTCAACTTACCTATTTGGATGTGACATCATGGCAGATAGGTCCCAACTTTCCATCGTGGATTCAGTCACAAAACAAACTTCAATATGTTGGACTGTCTAACACGGGGATTTTAGATTCTATTCCCACTTGGTTCTGGAAAGCACACTCTCAGGTTTTGTATTTAAACCTCTCTCATAATCATATCCATGGTGAGCTGGTGACTACAATAAAAAATCCAATATCTATCCAAACTGTTGATCTAAGCACAAATCACTTATGTGGTAAATTACCCTATCTTTCAAATGATGTGTATGAGTTAGACCTTTCAACCAATTCATTCTCTGAATCCATGCAAGATTTTTTATGTAACAATCAGGACAAGCCAATGCAATTAGAATTTCTCAATCTTGCATCAAATAATCTGTCAGGAGAAATACCTGATTGTTGGATTAATTGGCCATTTCTAGTGGAAGTGAATTTACAAAGCAACCATTTTGTTGGGAACTTCCCCCCATCCATGGGTTCCTTGGCTGAGCTGCAGTCATTAGAAATTCGTAACAACTTGCTCTCGGGAATATTTCCTACCAGTTTGAAGAAGACTAGCCAATTGATATCCTTGGATCTTGGAGAAAATAATCTTTCAGGATGTATTCCAACATGGGTGGGAGAAAAGCTCTCAAATATGAAAATCCTCCGCCTTCGATCAAACAGTTTTTCCGGTCACATTCCAAATGAAATATGTCAGATGAGTCATCTTCAGGTTTTAGACCTTGCAAAAAACAATTTGTCTGGCAATATACCGAGCTGTTTCAATAACTTGAGTGCCATGACACTAGTGAACCGAAGTACAGATCCCAGAATCTATTCTTCAGCACCGAATTATGCAAAATACTCCTCCAATTATGATATAGTTAGTGTGCTACTATGGCTGAAAGGAAGAGGAGATGAGTACAAAAACATTCTGGGTTTGGTAACAAGCATTGATCTGTCAAGTAACAAATTATTAGGAGAAATACCTAGAGAAATCACAGATATAAATGGATTGAACTTTTTGAACTTGTCCCACAACCAATTGATTGGTCCTATTCCAGAAGGTATTGGTAATATGGGATCGTTACAGTCCATTGATTTTTCGAGGAATCAACTTTCTGGTGAAATCCCTCCAACCATTGCAAATTTGAGCTTTCTGAGCATGCTAGACTTGTCTTACAATCATTTGAAGGGAAATATTCCAACAGGAACTCAATTGCAAACCTTTGATGCCTCCAGCTTTATTGGCAACAATCTATGTGGTCCACCACTGCCCATAAACTGCAGCTCCAATGGGAAAACTCATAGTTATGAAGGAAGTGATGGGCATGGAGTGAATTGGTTTTTTGTCAGTATGGCAATTGGATTTATTGTGGGATTCTGGATAGTGATTGCTCCTTTACTTATTTGTAGATCATGGAGGTATGCCTATTTTCATTTCCTTGATCAAGTGTGGTTCAAACTTCAATCTTTTTGCTCATCTAGTATCAGTGTTTAGTGTTGCTTAGAATACACCGATGTTTTATCATTGTATTGGCAGGTTGATCAATTTGTAGTCATTGCTATCTTTTTTTTTTTTTTTCAGAGTTTAGAGCCTTATGTAAATTCTGTTTTGGGATGTAAAGATTTGCATATTGAGCATAATATTACAGATGAATTCTAGTTAATGTCGTAATTTAGATCAACTAGTTGTAATTCCATGATAAAAAACATTTGCTAAATCACGTAGATTAAGATTGAGATAGTTACTAAAAAAAAACATTTGATAAACTCTTTGGTTAAAACCAAGTTTTGAAACCACGTGTTTGGTCAGTTGCTTAAGTTAATATTGGGTGAGTTTTTTAAAATTAAAGAAAAAAAGTAATTTTGAAATAAATATTTTTTATATAAGCATTTTTTTAAGCAAGCTATGGGATGTTTCTTAAAAGAAACAAAAGCAGTTTAGATAAATATACTAAAAAAAGTTACATATTTTATTAAAATAATAATTTATTTCAACAAATAAATTTAAACAAACTAATCCATTATATTTCAATTTTCAGTAATGTGTTATATTTAATGCATGAGTTGTACTGTGGGAATTGTTGTCATTGCATCTACATGCACAAGTGTATCTATTTTTTTTAAAGTTATGTTTCTTTGAAATTTATCCATATGCTTGAATCTCTCTGGAAATGAGATTTCAAATATTCACTTGTTGTTGGGTAATGAAATCCAAGGTCCGATTCCCTGGTGGTATTCCAAACCTCACACATCTTCAAAATTTTGACTTGTCCAAAAATTCATTCCTCATATTTAGTTTATTTAAAATTTAGATAATCTTTTAATAATGTCATTTAATTTTATTTTTTATAAATAAACAAATAAAATATTTATTTAATAATTAAATAAATACTAATTAACATTTTTTTAAAAAAGGAAAACAAAATAAAAAATAAAATACAAGAAAATAAAAAATTCTAAAATTAAAAAATTTAAACGTAAAAAAAAAAACCAAAATGACTATAAAGTCCTAAAAGGAAAAATAAAATAAAAAAATAAAACTTATCACTTTAAAATCGTAATAGAAAAAACTTATAATTTTGAAGTCGTAAAATTAAAAAAAAAAAATCTAAATGACTTTGAAGTAATAAAAAAAGGAGGCATAAATAATTTTATGATTTAAGTTAAAAAAAATAATAAATCATAATAGATGTTTATGACTTATAACTTAAATGTTATAATAAGACTTATTCACTTTTGGGGCATGATTTGAAAAGTACCCACATGAGAAAAAAAAAAACAGAAAAAATTTATCCCTAGATGATAAAATAACCCAATTTGACGGATTAAATTGGAGTTTTTAAAAATATTGACATGCTAGATTTTTACAACAACTCAATTGGTGGTGCCATTTCTAGATGATTTGGAAAACTTTCAACATTAAGATATCTTGATCTGTCTATTGATAAATTCAGTGGAAATCGATTTGAAAGTCTTTGATCACTCTCTAAATTGTCATCTCATGAATATCTCTAAATTGTCATCTCTTCATATTGATGGCAATCTTTTTCAAAGAGTTGTCAAGGAAAATGATCTTAGAAATCTTACAAGCTTGAAGGAGTTTCATGCATCAGGGAACAATTTCACTTTAAAAGTGGGTCCCAATTGGCTTCCTAATTTTCAGCTTACCTCTTTGGATGTGAGATCGTGGCAGTAAGGTGCCAATTTTCCATCATGGATTCAGTCACAAAACAAACTTCAAGATGTTGGACTGTCTAACACGGGGATTTTAGATTCTATTCCCATACGGATGTGAGAAGCACTTTCTCAGGTTTTGTATTTAAACCTCTCTTACAATCATATCCATGGTGAGCTTGGGACTACATTAAAGAATCCATTATCTATCCATACTATTGATCTAAGCTCAAATCACTTATGTGGTAAATTATCCTATCTTTCAAGTGATGTGTTTCGGTTAGATCTTTCAAGCAATTCATTCTCTGAATCCATGAAATTAGAATTTCTGAATCTTGCATCAAATAATTTGTCAGGAGAAATACCAAATTGTTGGATGATTTGGCCATTTCTAGTGGAAGTGAATTCACAAAGCAACCATTCTGTTGGGAACTTACCCTCATCCATGGGAATGACTACAGAGATAGAAATGAGGACGAATTTTACTCTGTCTTTGTTCTGCATAACGAATTTAGTTTTTTGGGACGAATTTTACTCTGTCTATGTCTCATTACACAATTTTGGAAGATCAGCTGGTAAAAATGTATAATAAAATTTATTGTGGCTTAAAATAATGCGGTGTTTGATTTTGTGAGGTCCTTAAGTGGTAAAGAAATGGTGTGATCCACAAGTTCCGTAACAATCCAAAATAGAAGGTTGAATTGCTCTAGGAATCCTATCATCTTACAAGATTTAACATTTTCAATCTGTGATTTTTTTTTACATGGGTTTCAATCATAGTATATGGTGGTTAACAAGTTGCATTTAACAAGAATTTCTTGAGTTGCTTCTAAACAATTCTCATGTCATTTTATTAATGTGTTATGGCTAACAGTTGGGGCAAAAATTGGCATTACCCCATTGAGAAATGTATCTCTAGGATGATGACTGTCCACAATTATCCACAACACTTCAGTGCAACAAAAACTCAATATCCATCTGCTAGAAGGAACGATCAGTTTCTGACTCGATCAGTCATAGTATATGGGAGTTCACTGCCTATTTTCCACAATGTCAGAATCTCCTATTCGGCCCCATGTTCAAACTCGATTAAAACAAATGCCCTTGTCATCTTTGACCACAAATGAAGAATAGTTACAGAAATTTGGAAATAGAATCTTAAGGTTTGGGTTAAGGGTTTCTAAAATATAGGTATTTAATTTGCCACATAAATGTCATATTATATCGTATGAGAGGCAACACGAAGGCCACATAATCAAGAAAGTTAACTATTTAAGCTAACATAAAACTTGGTGAGAACCTATGGATTGCAAACAAGCAGGGAAGTATCAAGTGAGTTTTGTTTTTTTTCACATGAATGAAAAATAAATATTAACCATTAGATTTGATCATGAATGGTCAAATTAAAATCTAGGACAAGTGTAAAATTACTTACATAAACCAATGGGATCTAATTTAATTGGTTGAACAGGTGCATGAGTTATTGTAAAACTCTGTAGTAATTATTTTTTATTTCTATGAATAAAAAACTTACATAAACTTGTTTTTATTATCCATTTAATTTTAAACTTCCATTTAATCAATATCAACCTGTATAAATTCATAAAAGGTATAGATTTTGTTATTATCAAGGGTATATGTATTGGAAGGAAGGAGTAAAGTTTTTTGGGCTAAATCTCTTATGGGTAATATTTTCATTCTTTTTCTATTATCTTGATCAAATAACATTTTGGCTTTTCTTTATATAGGTTTTCAGAATAAGAGGGTTTAGTGGTAATTAATATTGAAATCAATAGATTGTATGACAATGCAATGATGTTTTTTAATAAGAATTTTTTTTAGGTAAATTGGATCCCAGAGACTAATTAAGACTAGGGTAGACTTCTTGAGAGCATTTACAAAAATTAAGATAACCTCAAGACTCAAAGAGATATTTATAAATTACTCATCTCAAATGATATTTGAATTGGAGTTATTAGATAAATTACATATCCTTAAAAATCTTGTTTTTGTCTGAAATATTTTCATTTTTTTGGATGAAACAACTAAATCAATTTTTTCAAATTATTTAAATGATTTATGTAAGATCACAAATGGTAACTCATTTGTTTTTTAATTACACTATTAAAAGTTGGACTTTCAATCTAACTAAATCTTACAAAACCGAATTGAAAGTTGGGGAGGGTGTCAATCTTGTAAGTACTAAATTCTAGTCAATGTGTGATATCAATACTAATAAAACCTGCTTTTATATTACTTGTACAAACATTGTTCAATGAATTTCATTCCTAATACTAGCTAAGAACAATCTCAGCTCCTTCGCTTTCTGCTTGCGTTCAACGGACATGTCATTTTCTGAATCACTCAAATTAATCACTTCAATATGTTGGTCACTTGATTGCTGACATTTTGAGAATAAATTGGATTTCTTAGGTGGGGAAGGGCTCAGAAGATCTATGATCTCATTTTTATCTATACTGGAAACCACCTCACTGCTAGTATTCTGAATTAACCCAGTGTGTTCTATGTCATGTGATAGGGGCAACAAGTCTGTGGTATTCAGATCAGCTTCAGCCATATCAGTTGTAATTCTTGATATCCTTCCTGAAGAATCAGAGGCATTGAAGTTGGCTTCGTCTCTCAAATTAATATCAAGCAACAAATTCTGAAGTTTTAGATCAAGCTCTGCCACAGATGAATTAGTTTCCTTTTTCTTTGGTTTTCTTTTCTGAATATTTTGTTTCTTCCGTTGAGCTTTTCTTTCCTCGAACTCCAAAATCTTCTCACGACAAGCACTGTAGATGATTAATAATGAGACAATGATGAAAGGCACCCTAAACAAAAAGTTATCTTATATATCCACCAGCCTTCTTGAATTTGAATTGTTCTAAAAGATACTTGGTATAGATGCAGCAATAAACCAAACAGCATACTAACTCAAGTTGCAAGCAAAAAATAAGCAAAATATACATTTGATAAGAATCAGATAAAACATTTCCTTTCTGTGTTTTAGGGAGTAAAGTAAGTTCATCAATTATGTATTTACATTACCTTTCTATAAGATCTGCAGGTACTATTGAAGTTTCAAGTCCATCCATTCCTTCCCAAGAAACCTCGTAGCATTCTCTCCCTTGAACTCTTCGGCTCTTAATGATTTCTGACACAGGACACTTCACAGGGATCTGTGATCGGATATAATATAAATAAGATTCTTGTATATATCCAGGTTCAAAAATAAGGAGCCTGTAGATAAAATTTATGTTCACTAATAATAGTAACGGCATTATAGAAACTCGATGAATGGAAGATTTCCCTGTTTATTGATGATACACTGAATGCAGTAGAAGCTACTGTAAATCAATGATCATCGAAGAATTGAACCATTGTTATAATTACCAAAATAGAAAATTTGTAGCATACTTACATTACTTAATCAAATGGACAGCTTTGATCTTAGATGATGAACATGTGAAAGAGAACATCAGTTATCAAAATGCCACGTGATTCTAAGCATGAGCAGTCACTCTTTTATTTAGTTTAAAATAATGTTTAAATATTAAAACTTTTCACATGAGCTCTGACAGTAATGAAATCTTAATTAGGTAGTGGAAAGGGTTAGCAGTACCTCATGTAAAGGAAGGTTCAGTCCAACTTCAGATGAAGTTAAACGCAAATTGGCAAATCGTCGTAAATTTCTTTCAGCTATATTTGGAAGGATATACCCATCTATTTAATGAAATGTAAATTAGCAACACAAAATAACTATGAAAAGTCCAACACAGCTCAACTTTATACTTCCAATCACTAAGAATTCTGAGTTAGATTAGGACTAAATGTAAACTCTACAATTCATTACATGACCAATGAACAAAATAGTCTTTACTTAGTAGTAAGTGCTCACAGTTGTGCACCCAGGCCACCCCCAAACCACAAAATAAATTAGTTGTTAAGACATTTTACTATAATAAATTATTCAACTGGAGGTATGAATTGTTGATCTATTAGAATATGTCAAAGAAGACGAAGAACCTGTTTTCTCTGAAGGCCACTCAAAGAATCCAACACATATCTGCTGGAGTTTAGTACGTTGAAATGGATATTGAGCAAGAGCCCTATAGAGATGAGTAAATTTTAAGTAGCTGACAACAATGCTATATAATTTATATTCCAGATCTAATTCATCAGGTTACATCAAAAATAAAATTCCAATTAAGAATCTCAGAAGCTTAATTAAATTTTAACAAAACATGTGATATCTGTAACTGTTTCAAATGGACTTCATATCTGTTTTCAGAAATTAACATTTATACCTGATTAGTAATCAGTATTAAAAACCATAACAGAAAGACATGACCTTTCTTAGCTAGAAAGAGAATGAGATAAGTTAACAATACCAGACGTAAATTGACTCAGTATTCACATGTTCGGATTAGTGAGTATATTGAATATATTTCAATCAGTATTAAGAATCAATCTTTATGAGTGGAAACCATGAATGAAAAAGATAAACCTACTTGTGCACAATATCTGAATCTGCTTGGTGACATTTTGGCTTCATATAAGCATTAATTACTTGTAAAATGTTATCATCCGGCCGTAAATCATTCTTACCTCCTGCATAGACAAAAGATAGAAGCTAAGATACAATGTTCAAGAGACACCAACAATCCTCCATTTGACAAAAATAATTATTAACTGCAAGTCAACATTTGTGTACAAGTTAATGCAGACAATGCATTCTAGAAGACATAAAAAAAGCACAAAGATATTAGGTATATAATTCCATCCTTTGGTTTAGAATTAGATATTATATTGGGCCCACTTTAACATCTCATTGCTTAACAATTTACATTTATATGGACAGTAATCAGTTAGTGTTAATTTAGCTTTTTTCTAATATACTAACTTAGCTGATATTATATTTTCAGATAGCGGAGATAATTGGTTCATGGCATGGTATCAAAGCATGCATGATTAGTAGCATGTTTGAATCTGAGACCATGATCCACATTTTCCAAGAAATTTTAGTCAAAATTTTAAAAATGGCACAAAAGCAAGTATCTTTTGCTTCAATTTGACATGCATTCACAATAATGAGCACCGAACCAAACAGGCACTAAGTGGTCTAGAGTTTGATCATTGTTACCCCCATTTTTCTAATAAAAAGCAGAATTTCAAAACAAGGTAGGTGAGCATTCACATTATCCATGCTTCAAGCCAAAAGGTTTTGGCATTTTGCTAATGGAAAGGGACATGTAAGAGACTAAATAATTCAGACTTTAAAGTTCTATTTATTATATATAAATATATATATACAGTTAATAACCTGTAAACAAAATCCTGATATATTTGTTGACAAAATTCTTTTAAAAAAATTAAAACCGCTCTTTGTCAAATATTAATTTGGACAGATAATGTCCCTAATTCTCTGAAAAGTTTACATATATAGTAACAATTCTGAGTTGCATGCAAAATTATTACAACTAAATTTATTGGAAAAAAATTGACAAAAAGTAACAGCTGTATAATATTAAGATTAAGATTATCAAATTAGAATGTAATATAGAAGGTATACCTTTTCTTTTTTTGACCCATCCAAGTCCTTCAGAAGCAAATTTCTTAAGAATATATTTGTCTCCAATTGATTTGACTATCTGACAAGCCGACTCCTACAGCCATGGAAAAAATAAGCATATGTAAAACATGTAATTTCCAGCCCTGTTAAAAACAAGGGGTGAAAAGCCAAAAAAGGTAATATGATTATGAAAAACAAATTTCAGGACTTACTGGACCCAGACCATGAACTCCTTGATAATAGTCACTGCCAAGAAGCAAGGAGAGAGCAATCTGAAGATCACAAGTACCTTGGTTACTGATTTTCACCAGAAAGGAACACAATAACCTTGATTCAACATATATATACAATTGGAACACTTATTGAATAAAACATAAATGTCACTAATTTCATTATTACTTATTAGACCATCAACGTGTGTAGGGAAGAAAGGATGGGATAAAACAAAACAAAACTATCACAGACATGCATGTAAAATTTCTGTATTCAATACAAGACATGAAGAACCATTGCATATTCAAACAATTGAATGTCAAATGTCAATCATGCTGATACATTCTGTTTTAACAGGCTTTTCAATTAGGCTTCCCGTGATGACATTAAGTGTAAAGAAATAATTTAACCTACTGTCCATGGACCTAACTTTCTCTTTTGGGCCTTCACATGCATCAATCTAACTGAATTTGTATTGCACAACACTGAACAATGAAAGATCATCTATTAAAAAAATAAAAAATAAAAAAGTGAACATTGTGGTAAGTACATTGAAAAGTCAATAAGTAATTTACCAATGAGTCCCTTCCAAATCCAAGTTTTCTTTCAATATCTGTCATCTCATAACAAACAACATATCCACCATCTCCTAACTCATTAATAAACAACTCATCATTAGTCGTATGAAAACATACTTAATGCAAAGAAAATTCACCAATGATAAAACAAGGTTGTCTACTCACCAAGGCAGATATCCCTATATACTGTCCTTGCACCAAAAAGGAATATGTCTGAATCTGAACTGAAACACCCATCCTACCATAATTATTATGAACGAATGACAACAATACAGATAGGTTAGCCAACAGCAATAGCATCAGCATCCAATGAATATCAGAAATTACAAAGTAGGTACAAAAAGGAATTTGAAGATAGATAAGTATACACAGTACTTACGCATAATGATTCAAAATTCAACAAAGCACACTGAGCTTCAGCTTCTTCAATCCTGAATTTTAGTAAAGAGCAAAATAAAATTAGTTCAAATTGTGCAGTAACTTCTTTATTATCCAGCAATGCAACTTTTCCAATAAACTAATTCAACAACAAAGCTTTATTCCACTAGGTGAGCTCGGTTACATGGATCACACGACACCATTCAGTACGGTTAAAAACCAAAGTTTCAGAAATATTATTCAGCTTGATAACAAGACATTAAGCACATTTTCAATGCTTTTATACAAGCATAATGCAACAATGTTGAGCATTTTGAATCTCTTACAATGAATCAGTGCACTCATATATAGAGGCACTAAATAAAAGGAAAAATTATTAGTCAAGTTGACAACTGTTCAACAATCAACACGGTAAAAGTAAAAAACTTTCTTCTTGAACTATTATTAGTATTACTATTATAAATTTACAAAGAAATTTTCATTTGTTATTCAATCTAAGTAAAATATATTTAACACTAACAATAACAATTACCAGACACAATATGAGTGTCCCCTGAAAGAAAACACTGAACCTTAACTTCAATTCAATAATATATTACCCATTTAAACAAGAAATGCCAAGAGCCATCCCCAAGACCTTAGCCTCTTTGATCATGCAAGAAAACTCAGACCCCATGTTTCTCTGTAATGAAGTCGCTTTCTGTAAGTTAGTTTCATTTTGTGCTACCTGTACCTGCTTCATTATTATTGACTGATTAAAGTTAGTATAAAAGAAAGTAAGAAAAAGTAAAAGCAATAAGTAAAAGAATGGAAGATGTATAAAGTATATACAAGAAACTGCAACAGAAAAAAATATGAGACAGCTACGAACCTCCTTTCCAACATTTAAGCGACGCCTATAGGTTGATAATTTGATGGCAGGAATAGCTCCATCTACCAGATATCAAAGATTAGTCATTGGGAAGCAATATGCATGAATTATGTAAATGTAAATACATTCAAAAGGCAAATAAGTAGAATGAATGGTGATAAAAGCACCATAATTAAGTCAACAAGAAAGATCTTAATTGTCATCGCTAAATAAGACCAATAAGTAACATGTCCCAAGACAATAACTTGGATTAGATAACAGGGGCCAGCATAGGCTACGGCGCTATGCCACTCGCCCTGTTTCCAGCCAATAACTTGGAGTCTTGGAACTGATAGGGTGATATGAAATGTATTACTTGTGTAGTTGTACTCAGTGATTGTGTCAGATCATATCATAGGAATTGAGATGTGACAGTGAAAAGGTCAAAACCAAAGCCCATGCTAATAATAATTATCAAGTGTCAAATATTGATAGAGAAAAAAAATAGAGAAATCAGATCCAAAAGGCTTACACCAATATCATGAGACCCATTCTCAAATCTCACAATGAAAACGCTCACTTTAAAATGACTAAAGCCTTCATCCAAATATACCCTAAGTTTTCCAGAATTGGTATATGTATTGCCAAATGCTTTCTTTAGCTAGCATATTCAGCCCATGCAAATGCAATACACCCAGTGCTCACAAACTTAAAATGTTCACAACACACATGACCACAACTAAAATTTAAAACACTCACACACACACACACACACACACAAGCATACCCTAAGGTTTCTCGGCTTGGTACAAGAATTGCCGAATGCTTTCGTTACTTGGAATATTCAGCCTATGCAAAGCACCCAATTCTCACAAACACAAACACAACTACAATTTCAAACCCTGATACATGTACACACTTATGTACTCAACTTCTGCAACCAAACTTATATGCATATACACACCACTGATACCAAAAGTCTAAAGTGTCAGTGAATTTGGTACTCGATTTATAAAAAAAAAACTGTAAATTTAGTCCCTAATTAATTATTTATGAAAATAGAAAAAAACACCAAAAATCGAGACGAAATCCACATGAATTTTAAAGTTTGAGAGCCAAATTCCTCAATATGAAAGTACAGGAAACTTAACATTGTTTGACCGGAACTATATGGATTAAAAAACACATTTTTTTTTCCTTTAAAGTTAAGTCAGTCTCCATCAGTGTTTCTCACAACTGAACTAACAATGCTGCACCCTCTGTGTTTAAGTGAAGGAAACAAAAGACAATGTGAGAAACCTGAGACGAAGATGAGGCTGCAATTGAGCGCAATGAGTGCTCTGAGACGGTGAAAGAGTCCTCTGAGATAGACTTTCTCCTTGACGCAGGCGTGCGACTTGCTCACGCTGTGAAGCTGCACCATCCAGCACGACAGGTCCACGCACACCCTCTTGTTCCTGACCAACGAAACAACACAAAACAAAGACCCGCGTCAATTCACTCAACACCGTTTCGAAGGAAGAAAAAAAAAACATAGTTTTGGGGAAATGGAAGGTAACTGTAGGTGGTGAAGGGGAACCGTTTTCTTGCACGATTCGAGGA
The DNA here is from genome assembly GCF_000004515.6 of Glycine max. Classification (NCBI taxonomy): domain Eukaryota; kingdom Viridiplantae; phylum Streptophyta; class Magnoliopsida; order Fabales; family Fabaceae; genus Glycine; species Glycine max. Next base: position 35,848,746 of record NC_038252.2, read on the forward strand.
CGTCCCACAGATTCTTCACGCCCATTGGAATGGAGATTGAGACGTTGCTGATGAGACCAAGATTCTTCCGGCGAGAGGGAAAAGCAAAGGTAGAGTTTTTAAAATTCGAAACGCGAACTCAAGTTCCGCGTTAAGCGACAAAGTTTTCAGATTTATGCTGCGAGTGCAAGATTTTTTTTGCTGAATAAAAAAAGATATCTTTTGCTGGACTTAGAAATTACCTATGAAGTTTGGATGTACCTTATTTTAAGAAATATAACAATTGGTATAAGGTAGACAAATTATTTTTAGTTTTGATTGTGATCTTCTTTTGAAATTATTGAAGAATTTTATTCAATCTCACAATACCAATCTCTAAGTCTAGAACTAAAAAAAATGTTATACTGATTATTGTCTTGTGACATGTTTTGATTAGATATCATTTTCATGAAAGATGAAATATTAAAAAGAAATATTAATTATCACATATCAATTATGATACATGAAATTCACATTCATCATCCAATTAAAACACGTGATAAGTGAACATTGATTTGATCAATGCTTTCTTAAGCTAGCATATTAAGCCCATGCAAATACAATACACTTCATGTTCACAAACTTAAAATGTTCACAACACACATGAATATAACTAAAATCGAAATGAGAGATAAATTAGGGATCGAAGTTAAAGTTAAAAAGTAATAATGATTTTGAATAATCGAAAGGCAAAAATATCTAAAATAAAGATGAAATTAATAGATTATTTCCTTTATAATTATAGAAGGTTATAGATTTTAAAAGAACTTAATTTTTTAAAATACTCACAATGAGTTGAAGACAACATTTTTTCAACTCTCCCTTATCTCTCTCTGACACACACCAGCACGCAAACACTGAACCACACACAGTGTGCAGCAGCAGCAGCAACAAGAGAAGGAGAAGATGGCTTTGCAACTATGGGAGACACTGAAGGAGGCCATAGAAGCGTACACGGGGCTCTCTCCGAACACCTTCTTCACCCTGCTGGCCCTCATCCTGGCCCTCTACTACGTCGTTTCGGGCCTCTTCCCCTCCTCCTCCGACCACCGCCACAACACCGCCTCGCGTGACTTCGAGCCTCAGATGGAGCCTCTGCGACCCCCTGTTCAAATCGGCGAGGTCACCGAGGAAGAACTCAAGGCCTACGACGGCTCCGATCCCGAGAAGCCTCTCCTCATGGCCATCAAGGGCCAGATCTATGATGTTTCCCAGAGCAGGTATAGCCATTCATGATAACTTTAATAGCACAACACAACACCCCTTTTTTAGTTTTTGATTTCTGAGTGTTGCCCTTTTTGTTTCTTGTGGTTCTGGGTTCTGGGTTTTCGTTTGTTTGGTACTGTAATAACACTATCTCAGCATTACACAAGACCCCTTTTGTTGTTTTTGATTTTTACCCTTTTTTGTTTTTTGCGGTTTTGGGTTCTGGGTTCTGGGTTTTCGTTTGTTTGGTATAATGATGAATATAATTACACTACCTCAGCATAACACAAGACCCCTTTTGATGTTTTTGATTTTTGTTTTTTATCCTTTTTGTTTTCTGTGATTTAGAGGTCTTGGTTTCGTTTGTTTGGTCAACGGAGCTTTTTGAGTTTTTTTTATCCCTGAAATGAGCATTTCATGAATGGGCGAAACTTAGTTGCAGTTCCATAGATGTTTTTGGTGTTGTTTTCTAGTCAAAATTAGAGTTTTATTTTGTTGATTCATGTAGTAAAGACTTGAATTACTTTTCTAACATACATTATCGAGGTGAAACTTCAATTCCGATTAGAGAACAACACTAAGATAAATTAAGAAACTGCATGTTTGTTGGACAAATGTGTTTCAAGGGTTTTCTTTCTTTTTTTTCATTGGGTTACTTTTGTTGAAAATTGAACCCCCTTTCTTTTGGTATGCTTTAGGCGTATGTATTTTGTGCCCATTTGTGGATTGGGTTCTTGATTTTGTTTTTGTTTCATGGTGAGGAGAGGATGCAATCCTACTCATGTGTTAGTAAGTGTTTTTGGGTATGCTTGGTGGGAGTGGAAAATGGGAAGGAAGGTGGGAATTGGAGGAGTGAAGATAGTGAATGTGTATGGAGTTGTTCAATGTTGTACTATTGAATTACGTTGTTACTTTTTAGGCCTCCATTTTTCAACTCTTGGTCGACACTTCTGCTAGCCTAGCCTCTGGGTCTGCATTGATTAGGTGGAAAAGTGGGTTGTAGGAAAAGGAATTGCTGACTGAAAATGACATTTAACCAAAGTTTTGGCCTTGAGAGAAAGTTAATTCGTATTATTTTCCTCCTTTTATCAACTGAAAGTCAAGTATGCATTAAGTATAAAGTGACGTTCATTTCAAATTTTCTTCCTTCCAACTTTATGCTAGTCCACCAGGCACCAGGTAAGGGTTAAGTTTATATTCATGGAAAGGGATGCAATTGAGTGAAAAAGAATTGAATGCTACTAGGCTACATTCATTGGATTATTTAAAGTGTGATGGAATGCATTCTGTTCCATTTAATCCAGTATCCCTCCGTTTCTTTCCTTTCAATTTGGGAAATATAGGATTATAATAATCTTATTTTAATTCCACTGTTTTTGTTCCACTGTAGAAATGTCCGAATGATATATTGGTAACTTTATCCTATGCTGTTCCTTCCAATTCCATTTCATTCCACTCACCATTCAAGTCAAAAATTGTTTTTATTTTGTTGAAAAGACTGTCCTTTTTTTGTATGCTGTGTGTACTTTCCAATGTCTCTAACTGTAGTTTTCATGCATTTTAAAGAGAGTTTGATGAAATATAGTATCAATATGTTCCTCAGTTTTAAATGGGCTGAAAGATTGATTGAGGTGCTATGTCAGGGTATTTCTCACTTCAGTGTTCTTTCTGCCACTAGAAATAATGAAAGTGTGCTTATTACTTTTTTTAGTTTCACCTGGAAAGACTACCTTGTCAAGTTATGAACTTGAGAATTCCTGGTTAATCCAAATCTAAGTTGTCCAATAAGCTAAGATTTTTGTACCATTTTCTTGACAGTATTAAACCATGCAAGTTTGTGATTGATGGGTTGGTGGGTGTGACAAGGAAGGGAAAACAAATGCATCTTATTTGTTATGTAGGTTGGTAATGGGCAGTTGTGCATTGTTTGTCAATTTAGAGTTTTATTTAATTCTGATTACACAAGTTATCCTTAAGTTGCTTGCTTTGTTTTTGCTGCTTTATTCAGTCTGTTCTAGTTACCATAGAAAAGTCTCAAGTCGTTAGTATGAAATTGTCTCCTTAACAACCGTTACCTCTTTGGCATTTTCTTTCTACATGAAACTCTAATTTTCTTTTTCTACTCAAAACCATCACAATTGAACCAATTACATCATCTTAAACCTGGTTTCACTTAAATTTTACCAACCAAAATATCAAACATAACTCAGAATAAAAGTTAGAAATTTCCCTCTTCAAACCCCAATCTCACAACTTCCTTCAAATTTTATCAAGTTTTCACTAAATTTCTAACATGAGTTTTTAAAAGTATTTCATGTTTCAATTTCATCATATATCCCTTACTATTTGAATAGAAAATATGATTTTGAGGGTTTTAGGTATGAGAATATTGATGAGAGGGACCAGATTTGTTAAATTTAAAAACAGAGGGACTTGAGTTGCTTGAAGAAAACTTGGGAGACTAAAATTGCTTTTAACATGCATAATTTTCTAGTGAGAACTACTAAGGTTATAATTGTAGAACGTAGATGTGAGAATCATCAGAAAACCCACAGCATACCTGATTTTCTTGCTAGTTGAGCAAGTATTATATTGATTTTTCTTTTGATTTCTACTTTTGAATGTCACCAACAAAATATGTTTTTCTTTTCCATTTTTTCAATGTTTCTGTAATGTGTCCTACCAGAATGTTTTATGGACCTGGTGGACCCTATGCTCTATTTGCTGGCAAGGATGCTAGCAGAGCTTTAGCAAAGATGTCTTTTGAAGAGAAAGATCTAACTGGAGATATCTCTGGTCTTGGCCCATTTGAGGTTGAGGCCTTGCAAGACTGGGAATACAAGTTTATGGGCAAGTATGTAAAAGTTGGAACTGTCAAAAAGACCGTTCCAGTAACTGAACCAGAATCCACTGGCGAAGCAGCAGAATCTAATGTCCATGATGCTGAATCTTCAAAGCCTACTGAAGATGATGGCCCATCAGAATCAGCAGCTGCTAAAAATGATGGAACCCCTTCAAAGATTGACGCAGATAAAGAGTAAATAATCGTTGGATAAAGAGCAATTGTCTTGCAAACAGTGGAAACGGTTATTTAGAAGCTTCTGAGAGAGACTGAGCCTTGCTGATTAGTCTAGGCCACCCCTTTTGCACTGGAACTTTGTCCTAGTATTCTGTTTGATAAATAAGGAATTTCGATTCTTAGTATTTAATTTCAGTTTTCCTGGGTTTAAAGCTTCTTCTTTATTCCATAAGATCTATATTACATACAGGCAACAAATCAATGTTGTATTTGTATTTACTTTTTTCTAAAAAAAATCAAATATTTTCTTTAAAAACAATAAGGTAATTTTAAACCATAAAATGTGATAAAAACTTGCTTACAAATATTACATGTGTCAAACTAAAATCACTAAAATAATTTTTTAATTTCAATAAAATAAAATCACTAAAATAATTTTTTAATTTCAATAAAATAATTATAACATTGTGTATCATATTAATAATAATATCATTATCATTGCTAATTACACAAGTCCTTTTTAAAAGCTTATCACTTAACATATTTAACTAAAAAGACTTTTCAAAAATTTTGAGTATGACCTTATTGTTAAACGAGCAAAGCCAAGGCATAGGCTTCTGACCGGCGGCAAGAACAGAAAATTAACAAAAAAAATTATTAGGATCAAAATTGATAAAACACAAACTTACATAAATTAAATTCATATTTAAGTCAAAAATCATATTACTAGAGTAACTAAAAATAATTAATGTGACCAATGAACAAGATATACACGACAAATGATGAAAGACAAGATAAAATGATAGACAAAAAAATATTCATTTATTTTCACCTACGAATTTAAGCTTTGGGGAGAGTTGATTTTTAACATGGGTATTAGTTGCCACCTTACTCTCACAACCTTCAATTCACACCCTTTTAATGTCGATATTATGAAAAAATATGGCAATAACTGCAAATGTAATGCACTTACGAAATTATGATGTTGCTACCATAATTGCATAGTTGCAATTCGCAAGATTTTGTATTAGCCTAACCAAAAAAGGTCCACTAACACTTTCATCATTGATGCTATCATTATACTAAATAACTACTAGGTACTCTGTGATCAGGATCATGTCATTAGATGTTTTTAGTGAGAACATAATATCTCGTTGAACGAATGTAAAGATAAACCAACACATAATTTACGAGTGAAAGAGGTTTAATATAAGAAATAAACTTTTTCCAAATCAAAAATTGATGTAAACATTAATTGGATGTTGATTTTGAGTAATTAATGAAATTACTATCTTTGTCATATTGTATGTATAACATGTTACAACATGCAACTAAGGGTAACCTTTCAATAATTACTCCAAATCAACATCCAATGTTTACATTGATTTCCAATTTGCTAACTTTCTTTCCCTCATAACTTAATTATTTATTGGTTTTTCATAAGATATTTGTAGCATCCCAGTTTTTATTTCTAATTACATAAACATATTAGTAATTATCAAATATTTTACTTTGTTTTTTTTATTAAAATAAATAATTTGAGATTATGTTTTTGGCTTGGAAGTGAGAAAATGAGTTTTAGAACATCTTAGAGGTTTTATAGTTAAAATGTGTTATAAGCTTCTTGACTCTTGTTTTGGGCTTTAATTTCTGTGAGCTCAACTTTTCTGATAGAAGGTTAATTTGGGTTTCTCTTGAAAACATAACTCTTCATTTCATACTGTTGTGTTTGGTGAGTCTATTGAGAGTAAGGATGAGAGATTCATCACCCCCAACCAGGTGAAGGCATCTTTGAAAAAGAATGCCAAAGTATACATATGATGTTAGCTTCTTCGAAACTTAAGAGTAACTGAGTAAGGTAGCGATCAAGGATATACCATTAGTGAGAGATTTTTCTTGAAGTGTTCTGAGAAGACATTTATGGTTTATTGCCTTAGTGTGAGACTGCATTTTCCATGGACTTAGTGCCCAATACATTACCCATATCTATAACACCTCATAGGAGGTCTTCCTTAGAGCTAGTTGAGGTTAAGAAACAAAAAGGTCATGAAAGAAAGGGTTAGGATTTTAAGAGAAACTTAAGTTAACTTCTATCAGGAAGAGTTAAGAAACTTTCCATGCATTTTAACTATAAAACCTCTTTTATTTTCTAAAACTCATTTTCTCACTTTCCAAGCCCAAAATATAATCCCAAATGATTTATTTTAATTAAAAACACAAAGTAGAATAATAGTTATTGATATTTATATAATTAGAAAATAATAGTTATGAACCCCTCTAATCTCACCCCCTTTGGATTTCTATTTCTACTAGACATTTAAGTGTGGCGTCAAGTGGGGGAGTCAATGATGGTGACTTGCTAGGTTTCTCTGCCCTGTATTTCTTGCCATTTGGTGCCACTCTATATTGTTAGGCGAGTAGCTTCCATATTGTTTTGATAGGGAAAATGTTAAAGTGTGAAAGAGATAAGATGGGATGTAATTGAGGCAGGGTTTGAATGAGATTAAAGTGACTAGGTGAGGGTGTATTAACTTGAATCATGCCATGGGATATAGCTCTTACACCTTAAATCTAGGAGAAGGATGGAAGGTGGGTGAAGATGACCTTCCATATCCTCATATAGTTTAGATTTAAAACATGGTGGTGGTAGAATCTACAGTTGCCAAAGTAGTTTGGTGTTAATTTTACAAAAACAATTTTTTTAATATTTTATTATTTAAAGGTTTAAATATATTTATAGTCCTTCTAATTTAGTGTTTTTTATTTTTTATTTTTGTAAAATTTCTTTTAATTCTTATTATGTTTGTTTTATTTTAAATTTTTAAAATATTTTAAATAATGAAAAAAAAACATTATCTATAACTTCATGAGAAAAAAAAATAAAAACATAATTTTTAAGGACTAAAAATAAATAAAAAATTGTAAGAAGAAAAACAAAAATATTAAATTATAAGTACTAAAAAAATATTTAAATCTTATTTAAATCAAACAATTGTAGATTGGCTTTTGTTAAATCACGGTCAACTTTTTTTATCAACACTACTTATATAACCCAATTTTATACAAATCAGAATGAATAGTATGGATAACAAAATTTTCCCTTCAAAACTCACTAGTTAAGGATAGAATAATCCACATATGTTAATCCATGCGTTTAGGCATACTCATAAACTTGCATGTGAAACTTTTTTAAAAAAACCCGCATGCACCATCAAATACCTTTTTATATTATTCTTTTTAGAATATTCATTATCTCTAGCATATTTATTATCACTCTTATTTCAAATAATTCTTTATTAATCAAAAACATTTTCAATAAAAAAAAATACTAACAATATATACAGAGAGGACGTATATGAGAATCATCAGAGATCCATTAGATTAAATTTGACAACTATAATTAAAACACTCAATTAAAAATTCACTAATGCCTCACGTCACCTATTTTTCCACAATTGGAAGCACGTAACTTTCCTCAAAATCACAATTCTTGTCTATAAAAGATTGATAACACAATAGAGTCTAACCGTTTTGTTTGTTTGTTTACATTTTCTTCTCCTTAGAATACTTAAGAAACTCGTGTCATACGATACATTTTTTTTAAAAAAATCTATAAAACTTAAACAGAATAATTTCATATATAAAAAGAAAAAAGTGTGTTTTTTTATAAATGGACTTAAAAAATTAGCTCCTCTTTTCCTTCTCAATGCATACTCTCCCTGGTTCTCTTTCTCTCTCCCTCTCTCAGTTTATTTCTTTTGAATTAAAATAAAAAATGAAAACAATCAAACAATATACTTCGACTTTTATTTTTAAAATAATTTCTGAATACAAATGAAATTGTTCCTAACCTATTTAAATCTATAATTTCTTTGCACATGGATGATCTTTTATGTGGAAAAGAAGTGTCGTGTAAAACTAATGTTCCTTCCTTATATGCCCCTCCTTGGATACCTAACTTAAGCTCTATGCTCACACTAAATTAATTTGTTCGTCCCACTCCCAGTCACTGAATTGATATATATACGTGTTGATATTGAGAGGTTATTAATCAACCAACTACTTCATTGTTTCATTCAAAGGGTCAAAATATTGGATACATGGAGAAAGATACATGTTTGCCAGTTCATGCAGGCACATATGCATTCTACCAATTGTGGGTTGGTAGGAGAGATTTGATAGCTAAATCATGGCCACATTACGGGATACAAATAAAAAGGACATGATAATTAAGTTTTAAAATTGCAGGATATGATGTGATTATATATAATATAATTAAGCTATAATATATATATATATATATATATATATATATATATATATATATATATATAATATAAAATAAAGATATTAGTAGTCACGAAAAATATTATTGTTTTGAAAAGTATTGTAGATATAATAAAATCTTAAAAATCACTTAACTATTATAATTTTTATTTTTCATAAGAATAAAAGTTCAAGAAATTAATTGGAATGTACTGTTATCCTAAATATCTAATCATTTATGTTGTGATATAATAACTTAAAATAATCGACTTTTGTAATAATTCTTTTACAAGCTATGTGCATGGAAGCTTTAAGAGTTTAATTCTCAAACAATGTTGATGTAAAAAAGTTTGCTGTCATCCAAGTAAAACTTATTTTTACGTGAATTTTAAGATAATTATTACAGAAGTGAATAAATTTATTATTTTTATAAAAAAATAAAAAAATATATCATACATATATCAATTTGTAATTGAATAATATTGTAAAAAATATTATATATATATATATATATAGATTATTTACTAATTTTTAATTATTAATATAATGTCACAATCTTTTCACCAAACCATGTATCTAATTTAAAAATAAAAGTAGAGATATTGTAAAACGATTAAACTCAAAGTTTAAAATTAAAAGTAGAGATATTATAAATTGCAGTTAAATATAGCTGAAGTGTTCGTGTAGTGCTCGACATAAATACATATGTCTTCAGGACATGATATAGCTACTGTTTAGGAGCGTGTTTGCTTCCGGAATTGGATTTGGTACAGTCGTATATTTCATACATTTGCAAACTTAGAAAATTGTATTTGTTGGATAAAGTAATAAAGAATATTAATTAGATTATATACATTCTTTTTAATCTAACATATTCTTCAGAGTTAGAGAGTAATTCCTTTGCATATTGAGATTTATTAGAGGGAATGTCGTCCTTTCTTAACCGGATGTTATTGTTTATATATAGTTTTAAAAATTAAATATCTAATCAGATGTTTAAATTATTCTGCATTCACATATAAATATTCAGAATTAACATTAAGATGATGTGATGTGATATGATTAAATGATAGCTAATATTATCTCTTAAAATGTGATTTGAAGTTAATTAGATTCTTAGTCAGTTAGTTCATGTATGAAAAAACCAGTTAGAAGAAATTAGCATTTTAAATAAATCTTAATATTTTAAGAAATTGATCATTAATTCTCACTTAAGAAATAATCGAGTCATTAATTTATTTTAATAATCTTTCGAAAAGTATGAAGAGTTACTTTTCTGTTGGGTAATCAACTTTTCCTTCCTTAAATGTCTTGGCCCCCCTTCAACTGTATTCGATCTATTATGATCTGTGATTCGTATCCGTAAAGTTACACAGACTGGTTGACAAAGAACAACTCAGACCTTACAGTATATCTCAGCTATAAAGTTGGTGTGGCACAAGAAAGCAAAACTTTACGAACAATGCACACATTGACACATAAATGTAGGGCTACTAAGTTGTCTAGATCCTTGCAAAATAAACACCTTATTATGAATCAACTTTCTTCCATCGTTGTTTTTTTTATTATTTCAGGTAGAACAATACTAGTGGGGCCACATGAAGACAGTGCACTTGGAAAGCTGATAATATAAATTAGTATTTTTTTGTGTATTTTAAATTTAATAACTTTTAATAATATACCCATTTAAAAATTATTTAGAAAATATTTTGAAAATGTAAGATACACGCGTATAATTAATAATTAATTGAAATGCAATTTAATTTTTTTATAACTATTAGTAAGAAGATAAAATATATCAAATTATAAAATTATGCACAATTAATTTTAAAATGTTTAAATTAAAATTTAAAAAATCAAGAATAACAGGTATATATAATTATTAACTAGTAAAGAATTAAGAGATAAAATTACTCTCTCTGTCTCTCTCTGTCTCTCTCTCTCTATATATATATATTTCAATTTGATATAAAAATAGATCATGCTGTTTTAATCTTTTCTTGCATGATATGTAATGATTAAGGGATAAATAAATAAAATTATTTTATTAAAAATGTTAAGAATATTTTATACTAATTAATATAGAATGTTTACATGCATGTTTTCAATAAAAACATTTTTTTTTAAATTTTTTAATCATTACTCTTAGGACAACTAATAAATAAACTGTTGAACAATGATAGTTGCACTCGTGTGTGTGATTCTTTACACAAATATAATTCATATTGAGTCATTCAAAAAGTTGTAGTAGCCATCAATCATGTGAATCTATATTGGTGCGTGGTTATTTCAATTTAATAAGATAAAAAATAGATATGGTTTAAAAAGAAAAGAAAAATTATAGTGGTGTGTGAGACAAATAGGTAAGTCCATGTAACATGGATTACTCCTAATCTTTTCAGCATCTGTGACCACTGACCAGACCATGAATTATTCAACTAGCTAGGCCAATGTATGATTGAGATGTAATTTGGTTTAATGTGTACGTCGACACTCTGTACCACAAGTTGATTGATATAATTGATTGCATTGTATGTATGCACTGCAAATACACTAAATAGCACACACCAGCTAACCACCTACTCACAAGTATTTAATTTTGAGTGTTATTGCAAACAATGAACTGATGTCTTTTCTAAATATATTATTAAACCAAAGTTTTCATCCTAACTTTGCCCCTTTTTTCTCTTGTCATATTGGAATCATGGGAGTTCATAAATCTAGATTTCTAATTATTATGTTCCTTCTTTTTATACTAGTAATACTGCTCCATCTTTCAAGCTGCAGGCACATTTCCTGGGGGGATAAGGAAAAGATCATGGAACAAAGAACAAGAACCAGCATCCCCTTTTCTTCATTCCCACATAGTTATAATTCTGCTGAAATCAAAGACAACAAGGTCAGTGGATTTCATACTGTTTCACATACAGCTACTCCAGGTGGACCAAACCCACTTCATAACTGAGTGAAATAAAATAGCTATCATCATCATCAGAAGTCTCTCTAGTCATAGCAGATCCGGTATAATTAACTAGAAAGGGTAGCAATTTCTTTGAAGCAAGACATAGTTTAATTTCATGTTCCTTAATTACCTTTGCAGAATCCAAAATGGTGCTTTAGTTAGTTTGCATCATAAAGGTATATATGTCATTTCCTTTGATATATATATATATATTTGTACTTATGAGGATCATCTGACATCTGGCATAGTATGGTGAAGGATAAGGAAACTTGTAATAATGTAATTGTCCATAATCTATGTTGATTATCTCACTAGCAATAACGTTCTTGTTAATATGTTCATTTTTCATCTGTATCTTGTCAAATCCTTACTGCAGAAGATCCAAACTAGTAAAACTGGGTGTTTAGTTACGCATCAGTAAGCTTTAGAGGCGCATACATATATACCTTGAAAGCTCCGTGAAGTAGCTTTTGCGTCTTTTTGAATATTTGATGCGACCAAACACGTACAAAGTTATGTTAGTAAATCAGATTAATTTCCGTTTACTTTTAGTGTAAAAAATTATATATATATATATATGATAATTTAGAATTGGATAATAATGTAAAAATCCTTTATTGCATATATATACACTATTTTCTCTTAGTTTAATTTATATATTTCGCCTTAATTTTTTTAATGCCTTTTCTGCTTGAAACTATGCAAGCTAAAATCTCATTAGAATCGGTCTAGTTGTGGAAAGTTGAGGCAATTTGTACAAGGTCCTAGCTAGATTTAAAGCTTGTTGCTGTAAAGAAGAAAAAAAAATGCAAGCTAAATGAATACTAAGTAAATGTGTGTCCTGAAGCACGAGGATGATCATCAGTTTAACCCAAAAGTTTAAGATCATAAGTTAAGACAAAATTCTGTCAAAAAAAAAAAGTTGAAGACAAAATGTGCATATTCTACCCATGACTTCATCTTATATTGTACCGACCCATTAACCTTTTTCTTTGCACATGTACACCTTTCATATATTCACACAAAAATGCTCCTCTAAACGCGAATTGAACATTAATTTCTTAAGTACTTATCGTTTCCTTATATATCTGATTCATCCTCTGATATAAATCATCATCATCTTGCATGGTTAATTTGCTAATAGATTATTCAAAAACTAAAATAAAATAAATGAGTTAAAAGGACATGTAGTCGCAAGCATGACCTTATTTCTTTGGCGTACATTCCTTTTAACTCATTTGTTTTATTGAATAATTCATTCACAAATATTTATTGACAAGGAAAAATTTCCACCAAATTAATCCAGATGAAAACAGTAATTAAGTATAGAGGGAAAACCGGACAAATATATAAAAATCTACAGATGCAGATAAGTTCTGTAAGGATCTTTAAAAATAAATTAAGGAAAGCAACGTTGGGCTTAATTAGTCAATCTATGTTATGGGTATCATACACCATATTCCTCTCCAAATTTTGTATAAGTGATCAGAAAAGTTTGTTATCCATCATAGACAGTGTACCCTAAATTTGGCATATACGTTTTTAGGCCTGGTAAAATAGAAACTATTCTGAATCGAAGAGCTTCGCGTCTCGATTCTCAGTCAAAGCTTCACAAATTTATAGCGAACATGTGTGCTTTGCGTTTCGAAGAATCAAGGTTTTCTTAGTATTATTTTAGTCAGATAAAAATTGAGTAATCTATATTTTAGGTTTTAGTTTGATTAAAATTTGCTTAGCATAATTAGCGACCTTAGACTTCAGAAATTCCTATTTCTATTATAGTTTGTTACGTTAGTCCAAAGGTGAATGTCCATTTAGTGATGTCGTTCCCTACTAGAATTAGGAATTTTGAAATTTAAAAAGTTTCAGTTTAATATTTTGTAATGCCACTATTAGATCAAATTAGTCCTTTTGGTCAATTTTGATGTGAAAGGATTAAATTGATGGATGTAAGGAAGACTTTAAAGTAATAAAATATAAACGACCAAAATCGAAACATACAATGAAAACAAGGCATCAAAAATTCTATTTTAACCTAATATTTGTTAAAATTTGATGATGATCCACTAACAATGTAAAACAAATTAATTGGAAATACGCTTAAAATAATTTTATTCTGACATTTAATTACAAATTAAAGTATAAATTTTACAATAATTTTATAAAAATTAATAAACTTATTATATCTAATGATTTATAAGATAAAAGTATAAAATTGTTTTACACAACTAGTAGAGGCTCTTCTTCCAATTTATATTAATGTTTGATTTAATATTAATAATCAATTAGTTGTTGGTTAAAAAAACAATTAATTAGTTATTTTAATATTTATGTTTATAATTTAAAACATTGACAATTTACTAGTATATTTAAATTTGATTTTAATTAAAAATATTAATTTAAAACAACTTATTTTGTGCATGAAAACGAATACAACTACCAACTGATCACTACTCCATATCTACCTTCCCGTCTTAAATTTCAGCCATCATCACAGTGCAATTCAAAGCGTAAAACCCTACAGCAGGAAGTGATGGCGCCCAAACACAAACCCAAATCAGTCTACTTTGAACCGAGTTCTGTAGTGGAAGTCAGAATCAACGATGATGGATTCCGTGGCTCAGGCTTTTCCGGCACTATCTTCCGCTTTGTCGCCGCAAAAAGTTCATGGTCGAGTACAATAACCTGATCATTGAATGAAGTTATCAGTCTTCAACAGCTCCGGCCACTGCCTCTGCTGGAAAGCCGTTAGGGTTTCTCTTGCTTGTGCCTGGACTGTGAGGACCATGTTCAGGTTTAGGGATATGGAAGGTTTGACGTGTGTTTCAGAGATCGACCATTGTCTTTTCGAAGCAGCAGCTCCGAGTCCACCGTGAGTGAATCAATCACAAATTAACCATGAGGTATTTCAGATGCTCACTTAATAAATAATATCTATATGATATGAAGCAAGTATATTTGTGTAATTTTTTGGATCAGTTATCGGTGAGGGCAAAAGAAACGGAGGAAGAGATGGTGGTGAAAATGAATAGACAGAGGCGAAGTAGAATTTTATGGACACAAAAGAAGCTATATATTCGGACTTGTGTCTTGTCTAAGCGATCGATGGAAGCATCTTTGCAAATGTCTCACTAATCTAACATTCAATTAATCATGCGGGTTTGAAATTTTTGACAGATTTGTATCTTGGGTTCTGTGCAGTCGATGAGATGACTCCTATTCCCTGCTTGATATTAATCTTACTTGTCTATGGAGTTGGATAGACGCAAAGTGATTGATAGGTTCGTTAAATGTGTGTTTGGTTTGATTTTGGAGAATCGATTCTGAAGTTTAGAATTTGATTGTAGATAAACTTTTATGTTTTATTTCTTACTGAAAAACTGAAAATTCATAATGAAAATGATGTTAGAATAAAAAAAGTAAGCGACGCAATGTTTCTATATATAAAAAAAAAAAAGTAAGCTAAGCAGTGAATATTTGATCACGGGACTCTGTTCTTGTTTTATTTATCATTGATGCTCAAACCTGTACGTGGACATTCAAGTGGGCTTGTATGATGAAATCAAAGGCAACTGTGAATGTAGTTCATATAAGAAAGGGGACTATGGTTCAATAATTGTTGCAAGTAGAGTTTATTATTTCACAGTTGGATGCAATGAAACAAATTATAGTCGAGTAGTATATCATGCATGTAGTTTGAAAATGTAGCTTAGTTTCCTGTAGATTGTAGAAGCTTGGGTTACCTCCCGTTAATGCCATAACAAACAAACTAGTCACTGATGTGGCAACTTACTGGCTACTGATGTGACTATACTACATCGTCCCTTAATGGATACTTCACGTAGGGACAAAAATGTCAATGGATAAACAGTTCAAGAACAAAGATCGATCTATTGCTTAAAATTTTGATTAGGGACTAGAAAAAATCTGCAAAATATAAGAGCAAAAGATATTAAATCTGAATTATATCAATATTCATAGCTATATTGTGATGTTGATATATTTTTTAAATATCTATTACGTGCATATCTATAGTTTATACTTATATAATTTTTTTGGTAATGATACTTATATAAATTTTACACAAGTGATTGAGAAATACATTAAATTTTTTTATAAATTTTAAATTCAACACCCGTGGAACTCACGACTTATTATGCTAGTTAAGGTATTTATATGACTAGCTAGTTGCCTAATTACAATAAATTTGGAACAAATAGCCAATTATTCTTTTCATTTATTGTTCTAATCCATCAAAGAATCTGTTAATTTTTTCTATTTGTTCTTTTCATTTATTGTGTATTAGAATACTAGTTAAGGGTATTTGTATGACCAACTATTTTTTTGAAGGAGACCTACTACTTAATTACAATAGATTTGGAGCAAATGATCAATTATTTTTTTATCATTTATTGTTGCAAACTGACTAAGAATCTGTTATATCTTTTCATTTATTTTTTCCACTCAATGTGTATTAGAATTTGAATTTTAACATTTATATAACTATTTATGAATATATCTCTCTTCAAAAAAAATTATGAATATAACTAGTTATATAACAAGTTATCAAATTAATTGGATATTAAATAATTAGTCCCGAATACATTTGATTAAACAAAGAAAAGCTAGTTATATAATCAGCTGATAGATAAATAAAAATAAGTTATTTTAAATAATCATTTTTATAAAATTAATTATAATTTTATAACTATTTTTATATGACTATAGTTATTATTAGCTACAGTTTTTTTAATTAGTTTTTTTAGCAGCTCTGACAATTAGTATTAAACCTACTCCAATGGCTTAAAGCGTATTTTTAAATTTTAAATTGAAGCTTGTAATCTGTAAAAAAAAAATGAAGCATGTAAAAATACATATTAATAGATAATAGTATTATTTTAACTATATATAGAATAAAAAATCAAATAATTGAACTATGATACATAAAATTTATTGATGTTTGATTTATTAATAAAATAATAATTTTTTTAACACTTATGTTTATAATTTAAAACATAAAGAATTTACTTATATATTGAAATTTGATTTTGTTTAAAAATATTGAATTAAAACTTATAATCTCTGATCATTGATCATACAGAAAACAGAATTACCCTTCGCCGTTGTTCTTTGTACAATGGTGCACAAGTCCTCTGCATATCTAATTCTACCATTTCTAGTTTGGAAATACAAAGTATGACTACTAAAACACAAGCTTACAGTATTGCACTTTATACTTCAAATCTTTGTTCTTTCACTATTGGGGGTCCTCTTAGTCTCGAGCTCTCTTCCACGTGCAATCTTTCTCTTCTTGAACAAGTGGATATTTGCATGTTTATTATGAAAAGTTCAATCAACGTAAGATGGCTGTAGGTAGGGGCTTGCCAGTGTAAAAATATTGGCATTGCCTTCAAATACTCTTCTAATATTACTAGATGTAAGTTACTTTAGTTAGTATGCATGCTTTTGCCTTTTTTCTTTTTCTTAATGCTCATAACATGTCTGCATTCATGTGTCAAGGTTTTTGCAGATAGTCTTGCATTTCAAAATATCTATTTTAATATGTATCCAATTCACTCTAATTCTGTAGGATCTCTCAAATCCCAGTTCAGTGAGACTCCAACCCCCATGATGCTTTGTTAGATTCGAGTCATTGAAAGCGAAAAGGCTACTCGGCGTAAAAATATCTGATGAGCAAGTATTTGCTTCAAAACTCTCCATTAGCTCTAGCTAGGGGAGTCTATCATAGCAAGTGATGTTCATCCTTAAATCTTTAGTTAGAGATTTTTACGTATTATCTAGCTTTTTCTTATTTTATGCTTTCTTTTCTTCCAATCCTAAACACTCTCTTCTTACTGAAAATTATAGGTTGTAATGTTGTAAGTGACTTGTTTATAAGGCCTGTTACAGATTTTTTATTTTTTATTTTGTGTGTGTGTGGCATTAACCAATGAAAAATTTTAAATTTTAGAAACAGCCACTGTTGAGAACAATTTGTCTGAAACATACAGACCTTTTTATTCCTTTGTTGTTTGAAAAGTATAGTAAGCAAAATATTATGTTTACCACAGAACTGGGACTGCATTAGGAAGCAAATTTTGAAGAATCCTTGAAGATAAATCCTTGTAGAATGAAACAGCTGAAGTAAAAAAGCTACGTAACGAAGTGAACATTTTGAAGTGACTTTTTTTGTTACCATTAACTGCATTGTCGTTGTCAAATATAAATTCATGAAAGTGGATCCATTCTATGCTAGAAAAATTAATACTTCATATAGGACAGTAACAAATTAATGTGTACTGGTGGTGGCAGCTGAAAATGGCAGTGTGTAACAGCCGTAACTTTAATAACTAAATAAGAAAATAATAAATTAATAAATTAATACATAAATAAATAAGAAAAAATAAAATAAAAATTATTAGGTCATAAATTCTCACTATATAAGCCAAATGTTAACCTAGAGCAGCTTTTTGGGAAACACATTCTGTTCCTTTCTTCTTTTCTGACGCACAAGAACCCTAACAGAGCAATCAGAGGAGGAGCTCTAGAGAGCACCAGAGACGCCACCATTGCTAACAGAGAACATTTAAGCGACTACCTCGAGGTAAGGGATGAGTTACTCACGCTTGGGGATTAGAATGAACATGTGTAGGGATCCCTAGAGGATCAATTTTTGGGTTATTTTGGGGTGTTTATGAATTTAATTATGTTTTCATGTTTAATCACGGATTGAGTGTGTTTGATGAACCAATTGGTGTTCTGTTGCGAGTTTGTTGTAGAATTGATGTGTTCTGTTGCGAGTTTGTTGTAGAATTGATGTGTTCTGTTGCGAGTTTGTTGTAGGATTGATGTGTTTCTGTGTTAGGTGTGTACCTTAGGAATTAGAATTCTTTATAATTAGCATAAAAATTGTGTGGTGGTGATTTTGTTTATACCATATATGTTGGCCTTTCAATCTTGTTCCTGTGCTAATGTACATTGTGTCCAGATAATTATTTTTACACCGCAGTGTATACGTGTACATATATATTGATACTGTTTTTTTTACAAACTTTATATTTTATTTTACGTGGGTGATTTCTTGTCATGAAATTCATAGGTGTAGGGATTGTTGGATAATTGAATTGGCTAAAATCATTTAAAGAAATTAACTAAAGTTGTATTCACATTATAATTAGGCATTTTCTTGATGTTGGCAACTTAGTTGAAATATATTTAAAATATAGGTATACACGTTGTTCATAGAAATCAATATGAGTATATATTTTATTGTTATATATAATTTGTATTTACTTAATAATATATTTGATATTATTGTGATTACTTTATATTAATATATATTTAATACTTTTTATATGTTATATATAATATGTACGTTACGTTTACGTTAATATATATTTTGTTATATATTTTGAATATAATATACTTATATATATTTTACGTGTATTTTATAGTTACTTGTTTATAAGCCTTGAAGTTAAATATTATATGTTATTAATATTATGATACATTGTTATCTAATTGTTGAGTATATTTTGTAATTAGTTAGAGTGTGAAATGTTAAACTGTAGACATGAAACATGGTTGTGAATGAGTGTGTGATTGATATTTGTAGTGATATTACTTGTCATGTGAGTTATGAGTTATACAGTAACCCGACCAGTGTGTACCTTGAGAGAACTTTTATGCGCAGTGTTAAAGAAAATTGTAGGATTCCTAGTTAGGATCCTGAAGGGTTAAACTATAGCGCAATTTGTTAAATATGTTTGAAATATAAGAGTAAGGTCGTGGGTATTATATAACTCATAAACAGTGTCTGCGTGCAAATAAAAAAAATATTTTAGGGGTTGGACCTGAATCAGGAAGGTGAGGCCCAAACGGAATCTTCGGAGTCTAGGCCTTGGGGGTAAAGATACTCGGTTTGAGTGCTCCTTTAAGCCCATGTTGATCCCATGTGGTTGGGGCATTCTCGCAAAACAGAGTAACCCTGACTGGTCACCTTATGATGTTACTTAGTGAGAGTGACCGAGTATACTCATTGTGTGGTGTGCTTTGTCATGTACTCCTAAGCGCCCCAGTGTTGTTTTTCACTGACATGGTACCACATTGCATATAGGCTTGAGTCTTAGTATAATTGTTGCATAACGCTTGTGTTTGAATTTCATTGAGTTAACAATTGTGGTTGATGTTATTTTATGGAGTGTGTAAACTTGAATGGGTGTGAATAATGTGTGCGATTTTGTGCAGTAATGTTATTTATATAAATTCAGCTTTAAGTATTATATGTTTCACATGCTCTAATGTTTTATTATATACGAATGTGATAACTCACTCCCGGTGTGTGTTTGCGTTTGGGCTGATTGCCACTTTGTTTCAGGTGAGCCTTCATATGATGAGTCACATGCTAGAGATGGAGAGACTTAGTCTGTGATAGGGATTATGATTTACTGAATGATATAATTGTGTTATACTTTTCTACTTTAGATTTTTTTATTATTATTTATTTAGAGTGGACGGCCTTGTTTTGAGCCGGGATAATCTTATCTTTTATTAAAAAAAAGTAATATTCTATTATGTTTTCACTAAGTGGATGTGAACCTTTATCCTTTTGAATTGATTAAATTAAATGTGTTTAAAAAGAAAAATTATTAATTAATTTTGCATGTTTTTTTTTCCTTCTTTTATTATTATGTGTTTATAATCTTTTAATTAAATTTTGTATGATTTATTTAATTAGTTAGTTATAATTGTAAGGGTAGAGGGTGTCACACAGTGAGATTTTAATGGATCAATGCAAAAGCTCAATTCTAAGAAAATTTACACAAGGGGAAGCGAATGATTAAACTTAGTTGAAATTATAGATACAATAACAACAAATAAGAGTCAATCCATTATGAAAAAAAAGAATCAAATTAAACCATTTAAAATAATTTAAAGATTAGATTGATTCGTTTTTAAAAACTTGATGATGAAATTGAACTTTTTAAAAATTTAGAAACCAAATTAAATCATTTAAGCCAATAGAATTCATCATTTGAGGGGAAAGAGAAGTTTGGGAAGAAGGAGAGCGTCTAGAAGGAAACAATTCTCATTATTTGCCTGATCTTTTCCTCCTCTTTATGCCATAAATTCAGCTATTCAATTTGGAGCCATCTTCTCAACCCATATATTACATGATATAGTTTTCAATTTTCAACTATATTGATCGAGTGTCTTTGTGTTGGAGCTTTTTTATCAGAGTTATCCACTTCAATTTAGCTTGTAAAAAATGAGATCCATTTGCTTTTTAGGATGATTAAGAAGTACTAAACAAATATGTGGAGTGATCTGTTTTATAACATAACTTGAAGGATCTTCCCTCCTACCATTTTCTGGCTGAGATATTATTGGATCAATGCAGAAGCTCGATTCTAAGAAAATCTACGCAAGGGGAAATGTATTAATTTATACTTTGTTGAACTGATAGATATGCAATAACAACAAATAATACTCGATCCATTATGAAAAGAAAGAATCAATGAAAAAGGAGGAGAAAGAAATTCATTAGAGGGGAAAGAGAAGTTCAAGAAGAAGGAGATCGTCCAAAGGGAAATAATTCTCTTTAATTGCCTTGTCTTTTTTCCTCCTTCTCTATATGCCATAAATCCTACTGTTCAATTGGGATCCACCTTTTTTGAAAGACTTAAAATTGGGAGCCATCTCTCTCATCCCACATGTATGATAATTTTAACTTTTCACAGTGTCCTACAGCTATATGTTCTTAAGCATGGCTCTGTGGGTGAATTGGTGGTCAAACTGAAGAGACAGACACAAAGTAGAAGAAATAGGACAGGCAAGAGGGGCATGATGAGCGAGGTGCCTGACAATGTTCTGCTCTACATAATGAGTTTCATGAGTACAAGAGATGCTGTTCTAACTTCTGTTTTGTCTAACCGAGGGAAAGACCTTTCCAAACGTCTCACTGATATAACATTACTTTGAATCGTCTGTGATAGTACTTCCAAAATATTTGCACTTGCCTGTAGTAAAAAGTCTGCATCTAGAATGGGATATGTTCACTTTATAATGATGATGGTGACAACACTGAGCCATTTTTGTGTGGGGAATTTCGAGGAGAGAAAACACTAAGAAGATTTACATCAGTGAAATCATGAGCAACTATGAACTTGACATCACACTTTAACTCAAAATATAAGACTCAAGTTTATGGGTATTCTTCTCACTTATATGATACTCAACTTTTTCATTTTTATCCGAAGTGTGACTTCACCTCACACTTGTAACCTAACATTTGGAACTGTCACATGTTAAATACATTGTACCTTGGAGAGTAGTGTTCTTGGCGAAATGGTGGTGAAAAGGTCCTCCGCATATGTAATTCTGCTCTTTCAAGTTTGGAAATATACAGCTATGGCATATTTAATTGTGATCTATTTCATTCTTACAAAATTGCACTTTCTACTCCAAATCTTAATTCTTTCACCGTCGAGGGTTCTGCTCGTCACCAGCTCTCTGTGGCGTGTAATCTTTCTCTTCTTGGACCAGTTAGTATTTGCATGCTTTTGGCGACAAGATCAATCGTCATAAGATGGCTGCAAGGGCTTGCCAATGTAAAGATGTTGACATTGACTTCGGTTACCCTTAAAGCAATACTAGAATATGTAAGTCACTTTAGTATTGTTTTGCCTCTTTATTTTTCTTAATTCTCGTTACATGTCTGCATTCATATGTCAAAATTGGTGCCAGTACTCAGTCCTGCATTTCAAAATATATGTTTTAATTTGTATCTAATTTTCTCTAATTGTGTAGGATTTCTTAGATCCAAGTTCAGAAGGACTTCAACCCCCATGCTTTGTTAATTTGGAGTCATTGAAAATAAAACGCAAAATAGATTAACTGTCTAGTGGACAAATAAACAGAGCAGTCTAGTGGTTGCTTTAAAACTCTCCTAGGGCCAGAGTTGATATCATAATTGATTAAAGTGATATCCATCCTTAACTCTACATTTCAAGAATTTTATATATTATTCATCTTTTGCTTATTTCATGCTTCCCTTTCTCCCAGTGCTAGATGCTCTCTTCTTACAGTAAATTATAGGTTACAATATTGTAAGAACCTTGTTTATAAGGCCTGTTACAGTTTTTTTTATTCTTATTATTGGGCTTTAAACAATGAAGCAAAATATTCTGTTTACAGCGAAACTGTTAGAAAGCTAATTTTGTTCCAGTTATTTTCAAATCATCACAATTTCTTTTTTAGCGACAATCAGTTTGAGATGCCATTGAAGTTTTTTACATCATATTTAATAAAATAATCTAGACATCTTGAAGAATGAAACAATTAAAGCAAAAAGGGTAGGTACAAAGTGAAGATTCCTAAGTGACTGTTATTGTTAATCTTCAATTCATGCAAGAGGATCAGGAACAAATCTGTGTGTACCGGTGGCAGCTGAAAATGGAAGTGAGGTTTTAATTAATGGATGAATGCAAAATCTCCATTCTAAGAAAATACACACAAGGGGGAAAGCTATTAACTTCAGATAGAACTAATGAAAGAAGGAGAAATACAATTAGGGGAAAGAGAAGTTCAGGAAGAATATTGTCCAGAGGGAAATAATTCTCAGTATTTTCCTCCTCTTTACGCTGCATATCCTATTATTGAATTTGAAGCCATCTTTCTCAGCCCACGTATGAGAAAAAAATTATACTTCATATACACAGTAACAAATCAAAATGTACTTATTCACCAAAAATAAAATCAATGTGTATTGGAGGCAGCTGAAAATGACAGAGAGATTTTAATGGCTCATCAATTCTAACAAAATGTACTGCATGCAATCAATGTAGCTGCAGTTTAACACATATGAGATCCATTTGCTTTTCAGGATGATTAAAAAAAGTACTAAACGAATATGTTGAGTAACCCTTTTATAATATAACTTGAAAGATTTTCCCAACATATCTATCACTCTAGTAGGAGAAGAAAGCATAGGTTGCGGTGGCATAATTTCCAAAAATTTCATGCTGCCTTTCAACATGTCTATCACTCTACTAATTGTAGGTTTACCGTTTGGAAACATTTGAATGCGCCACAAACCCACTATGGTCATTCTCTTTGCTTTCATTTTCTTAATTATGTGGGATCATCACCTCTTCTGGTCTTATATCATTGCCTAACTCAAGCCTCTAGTAAACCAAATGCGGGAAGTACATCTCACTTAGCTTGTGGTTGGCTTCAGCTTCAATATTCTTCCTCCCTCCTACCATTTCTAGCAAATCATCCCATAGCTAAAAACAATATTACACTTCCAATGAAACCAAGATGTCTATTGAACATTTCTGGAGCTACAATCATCCTCTATGTATCTGACATGGAAATGATTCTCTCTTTCCTGGCATAGAGCATTTTAGGCCCAAAATCTTATATTTTTGTGCAAAAGTTCTCATTCAGAAGAATATTACTAGTTTTTATGTCAAAGTGTAAAATTTGGGAGCTGCATCCCCTATACAAGTACTCCAACCCTAAAACTTTCTAGCCCACTTTGTAGATCATAAACTGTTCCAGGGAACCATTAGCCATAAACTCATAGATGGGAGCTTTCTTGTCATCCTTTCAAAAAAATAAAAATCCACGACGTGCAACCTCATTATTGATCATAAATTCTTCACCGTTCCATTTGGATGCGTTCATGATCAATAATTTTATTTTAATAAATCTGACATTTCAATAAATCCTCTAAATTTTATTTTAATGAAAGAAATTTAAAATTGTATTATAATTGAACTAAATAACACTTGGGTCACAAACATAACCATTATATGGTTGAACCGATGTGATCAAGTATTTCGTTTCAACATATATTTATGACACTTGTCAAACAAAACAATATAATTCCTATTCCTTTGTTGGGGTCATGAACAAAAAAATTTATTGAAAAAGGAAAATTAAGGAGTAAGCCTCTATTTTGCTTCTTGAAAATTCAAAGGTCAATTATTTTAATCTCTAATTTTATAAAAAAAAAACATTTATTTTAGTTTTTAAAATTTATAAAAAAAAAAGTTATTCATTTATAGTTGTTTTTTACTGTTATTCTGAGCAGAAGTGTAAAACCCAAAATTAATGTCCTTTTATAAAATTAATAACTAAAATAAAAATATATAACCAATAACTAAATCATCAGTATTTACAATGTTAAAAATTTAGACCCGGAGCTTCTGAAAAAGCAACTTAACATAAAGATAAAAATGGCATAAGCCCAAATATTGAAGTGCCAAAAAGCGTTTGTGATTGTGACTTTGGAAATTGGGCACGTAGGCAAACTTAGTTGCAAGCAGTGGGGGCAAATAGGTCTTTTACTCTAAGTTCTTTGACATTTTGTTCAACAAAGTACTGTTCAATAATGTACGGGCGAAGGAAGTGAAGAAGGAAATTGCACAGTTTTCAACTTCAAATCCAACCAAAAGACCAAAAAAGAAAAGCAGAGATGGGAGCCAAGTGAAAGACAAGAGATCTTGAGTGGTGTACGGAAAAAGCAGACACAGAAACACAAAATAAATGTAAGATGGATCTATTCATAGATTACACAAGGACATGTGAAAGTAAATCTAAACATATTGCTATTATTAAATGTTGTTTTTTTATGACATCTTTCGGTAGGGTGACAATGACTAATATTTTTTAGGTAAGAAAATATGTTAATTAATGTACATACACCTAGGAACCAAATCTCTTATCGTATATTTAAGAAGCATGATTAACCATAAATTATATTATTAATTTTTGAAAATAAATTATACATTTCACAAGTCATTTGGCATATAAGACAATTATGACATAAAAAGTTGTGTATATTTTAATATGTGATATGGTCAACTTACTTCGGAATAATTGGATTTGTAAGTAATCAATCTCTCTTGGAAGACCACCTAACTACTAAATTCATTATTATTGTTATGAAATAAGAATCTCATTAAACGATGACCTAATAACCCTTAATTAGTGACATCCTTGACAAAAGTCACACCCAATAATCAAGTTGAGATCCTTCTAGTCTTACAATAACCCCCTCCTCTCTCTTTTATATATAGGAAGACAATCTAATTGCAAAGATCATGTTCATACATACTAGGAGTTTCTCTTAAACTAGAACATTAAGTTATGATCTCGGAAAAAAAAAACTGTAAGAACTCTAATATTTTATAAAATCTAAAATATAATCAAATTAAAACTTAAAAAACATAAAATGTAAGACAACAAAGAACTTACAGGGAAATGAGAAAACTGAAAAGGGGCATAATTTAAAACATATCCAAAATAAATTTTAATTTGTTAATATATAATCCAATATTAAATGAAAATATTCAATATCTTTGTTAATATACAAAAATAATAATATTCTTTTATTTAATAGGTAAAATAATTATAAAATACATTTAAACTTCATTGTATTTTAAAAGTAATCATTTCAATAAACTATTTTAAGTAAAATGTAGTTATTTTAAATAAAAAATAAATTTTAAAACACGTTAAGAACAACGTTTAATAATCAATGCATTGGTAGTCTAAAAGTTTTTACATTATTAATTAAAAATAATTTTTAATATATAAATAATTATTATAAAAATTAATAAACACTTATTATTATAACAGTATTAAGAATATCAAATCTCTAAAAATCAAATGATTTAAAATTATTATTCCTTAAAAAATGAGAGAGATTCCGATTCGGTGACCTTTGCGTACATAAAAAAGAAGAAAAAAAAACAATATATATATATATATATATATATATATAGAGAGAGAGAGAGAGAGAGAGAGAGAGAGAGAGAGAGAGAATTGGAAGAGAGAGAGAGAGTGTATCTGTCTTGCATTTGCACCACGTGGTCATGCAATGCAAGTTTTGTTTTTATTTTTATTTTTTCTGACTTGTGGAAGGAAGGTACTAAGCTAGTGGCTAGTGGCTAGTGAGTGGCCTTCACTGTGTTCTTCACAAACAAAGAGAAAGAACCACAAACACATTCTCTTAGGCTCTTTTTTTTATTCTCCGGCCACCGGAGACTCGCCGGAGGAATGGAGGAGCCGAACTCCGATTGCTGGCTGCCACCAGGTTGGACTGTGGAAGTGAGGGTGAGAAAGAATGGTAAGAGAGACAAGGTAATTAAGTTTTGACTTTTGACCCACCAAAAATCATCTTGCTTTTTCTTCTGGGGTTGTAGTAAATTTGCGATCTTGTTCCTCTTACACTTGACAATCTTGCTGTGGTAGTGGCATGATTTTTCTCATGTAAATATATTGTAAGTGTAACCTCTATTGTTGCTTAAGGTGTCAGAGAATTTCAAAGGAGGGTTTGGACTTTGGAGGTTCAAGATTTTGTTTTCACTTTTGGATATGTTACTTGCTTGGCATTTGATATTTAATCTATGTTTTGCATGTTCTTTTTGGACCCTTTGGAGTTTGGACTGTGTCTCTGTCAGCAAATTCCTGTTATTAGTGTGCTTTTAATTTTGTGATTTTGTAAGTGGATCAAGAGGAAAGGAATCATAAATGTTGGAAGAGATTTTTAGGTCTTATGTTTCTTTGAATAGTTGGGATTGGTGTCCTGTTAGCATGAATTGCATGTGTGTGGTGAATATAGCATGTCTTTACAACAGTGAAACTGACTAAAAGCTGAGTGAAGCTTGGCTCAATATGTCATTATGTAAGTGCTTCTTCAAGAAGCATGGTGAGGGAAAGTGTTGATTTTTCTCTGATTTGGTAGATTAGTGAATGATGTAGAAGTTTTTTTAACTCTGGGAAGAATGAAACTAGACACTGTGAAATGGAAAGGTAAGAATAGGAAGGTGTTTCTACTAGACCTTGCCGTTCTAAACGGTTTAACATTACTTATTATTATTGGCGTGTTGAATTGGAAGCTCTTAAAATTTCAATTGAAAATCTTTTGTTCCCTTTTCTAGAGGCCACAGCAGGTCAAGTGAGAGTGAGAGTCATCTTTCTGCTTTCCCTCCTATTATAGTAATGTATCCGAACAAGTGATTGAAGGAAAAAAGGAATAAGCATCTCCACGAGCTAAAAGTATCTTATGCATAAGTTAGGAGTTTATCCAATCAGGCCCTGAATGCTTTGATATTTATCTTTCAGTACATTCCTTACATTCATTCGGTCGAAACAAAAAGTATAAGAAATTCATTCATTGTGATTTTATTAGTATAATCTAGATTACCACCCTTTATTGCTGTTGAATATTGGCACTAGTGAATTCTACTATGAAATTGATGGGATCATGAAAAGTGGGTGATCAATTATTAGTGGTTGATTCTGAGTTAAATTATCTACCTTAGTTTATTCTTAATGATTCCATCTGTGTTTGATTTGATTTGAAATTAAAATACATATATTTCCGCTTTAGCATCTTTTACCTGCTAATGGTTGTTGGTTAAATCATTATGTTCAAGATTTTATCTTGCTTTGACTCCAATCATTGCTTGGCGGTAACTTTATGCTTGACTGGCCAAAGAGGACACAATAGTCATAGAAACTCTATCTATGATGATGTAGCTCAAATCTTATTCAAGTTATATTTGTTGCAGTATTACTTCCCCCCCTCAAGTGGACTAAAATTCAATTCCAAGGTGGAGGTATTTCGCTATCTTGACAATGCTCAGAACAAAGTCAGCATCCAGAAAATCTCTCCTAATGTCTGTCAAGAAAATTCTTCTTTTGATTGCATTATTTTATGTTTAATATCTATCGGGTTGCATAACTTATGTGGGGAAATTCTGTTATTCAAGCAATCTAGGTTATAGTTGAGAAAGCTATT
Organism: Glycine max; assembly: GCF_000004515.6. Classification (NCBI taxonomy): domain Eukaryota; kingdom Viridiplantae; phylum Streptophyta; class Magnoliopsida; order Fabales; family Fabaceae; genus Glycine; species Glycine max. Next base: position 35,877,033 of record NC_038252.2, read on the forward strand.
GCGGAAGGGTTACCACCAGGATGGGTGAAAAAGACCAGAATCACAACAAATGGAGATTCAGTTAGAAGAGATACGGTAAACCATGCCTCAATGTTTTCTCTTGAATATTGTATTTGTAGCTACAAATTCATTAATGGGGAGAAAAAATTACTTCCTAATAATCTTCACAGTTTCTCATAACTAGCATTTCTATATTTGTATTTGTTGTTGATTGAATAAATCAGCATGTTGGGGTTAACTCGCCACTCTAAGGTACTGATTGCTTTATTAAAACTGTTTGTAACTTGATCTTCTGACCTGCAAAATTCAAGTGTAATGTTTCTTTCTTCAATCCTTTTACGAATGAAGTCATCATTGAGTTCAGCGTGCCTTGTTCAGCTGTGATAAAACTGTAATTTCAGCCATAAAAATGCTGATTTTTTTTTCGGTCAAATATATTCAGTTTTTTCTAAAGATCGTGCTGTGCTTTGTTGCTTCTTTGAAAGTCATGAGAGTACTTTGTTAGGACTTAAGCACAAGAGGAGAGCCCAACCCAAAAGACTAGTATACTTCTGGCATCATTTAAAATTACTCTCACGAAACCCTACTAGTTTTACATTTCACTTCGTCCATATTTTTTTTCGTAATCATTAATGCTTTGGATATACCTTATCTTTCCCTTTGCTGTCCAAAGATGAAAATGGCTTGGATTAGTCATGAATCTAGGCAATAAGAGGTTGGTGCAAACATGATACCGGCCTTGTAGCTGTGAGATAAATCATCTATTAAAAACCTGCCTCCTTTCCACAATCTTGCTTTTTGAATTCCCCACCCCCGCCCCTAACATTTTCTTATTCGTCATTCCTATTTAATGCAACTCATTACATAATTCTGGGGTCTATTAATGTTCATTTTGACTTCTACAAAAAGCTTAGTTCACTTTAACTAAACTTTGACTGCACATTAAACCAAAGTTGTAACTTTTGAGCACTTAAGAGTAGGAGGATGCACAACTTTTTTTATCAAAGTTGTTTGTGCCTTTAATGTGTCACCCGCTCAACCACTGTAAGAATAATCAGGTAATTTGCCCTTCTAATTTGTATATGCAGTTCTATATTGACCCTGTAAATGGTTATACATTCTGCTCAATAAAAGATGTTGATTGCTATCTTGAATCTGGAGAGATAGGAAGCTACGAATTCAAGTCAAAAGACAATGATGGCACTGATATGGAGTTAAAAGCTGACAAATCTCCTGTATGGGTGGTCATAATTGTGCTTCTTGTAGTTTATGTCTATTTGTTAATTAGTCTCAAGCTAAAATTTCCCTTCTACTCCCCCTTCCATTCCCATCACGTGGCTTTCTGTGTGGCTTTAAATTCTCTCTGATAAGCAAATTAAAACTGAAGAAGGGAATTATTATTCCCTTAATTGCCACTAAGATTTCTACTTATACAGCCTTGCTGTCTATGATTTCTTCACAGTCAACAAGTGTAACCGTGAAACCAACATTATCAATTAGCATGGGTCAAAGCTCAGACATGGACATGATAGCTAATGACCAACAGATTCCAAGATCTGCAAGTTCTGAAGAATATATGTCTGTGCCCATCTCTGAATGTATTTCCAATCAGTGTAAAGTTCCCGACTTTGCTCTTTTTCCTTTGGAGTTAAAATACAGACTTTGTCTAATTAGATACATGACTTAATGAAATGTATTGGCCTTTGTCGGTTAGCTTTGGTTCTCGTGTTTGACAATTAACATCAACTGATAAACATTATATGCAATTATGCTATCTCCTGTAAACTAAGACATTGTTTCCGCTCAGATATAGAGATTTGTATTTAATTCAAATTTAAAAATAATTATTTGACCTTTGTTCTTTCTAGATAAAATGATATGAAATAGGTTTTGTACTTATTGGTAGCTTTTCCTTTTTCCTTGCCTATATGTAGATCTTGCATTTGATATGTATTTATTATATGATCTAGGTGTCGTGGGCGCCAAACTGACCAGTTCAGTTCTATCACTGGCTAAAAGTTCAGATAAAAAACAAGGGAAGGTTGGTGTAGCTCAAAGCGCTTCGGTTTCTGGTTGCACTAACAAAGATGCCGAAGAAAAGCAACTTCAAGAAAATTCAGAGACAAAACATGGCACTGAAAAAGCCCAGGCCAAAGATCCCCAGTGCAAAAACAAGCACAAGAAAGAGATCAATTTGCCTCGCCGTGCTTCAAAGCGTCTTGCTGGAATTAAGGTTGATCCTGTTCCGGAACTTAAAATAAGAAATAGAGCACGCCGTGTTGCAGTTAAACAATCAGAGGAGGAGGAAACCATCACAAATGTAGATAAATCTGCCAACAGCTTGCTTGATGGTCTAGCAAAACAGAAATTAAATAACGAGGATACTGACAAGACTCTAGAAGTGCAAAGAAGCGACAAGGAAAAAGAATGCTTCTCTTTTTCGTCTCTGGAGAACAATGCTACTGTGGAAGAGTGTGTGAGAGTCATTGAAAATGGAGATAAAGTTGATGCTAAGTTAGATTACACCCTTGACTTTCCCCTCAGAGAACTACTAACAGACCCTTGTATTGCATTTGCCATTCAAACACTCACTGGAGTAACATTCGAAGCCTCCAAAGACTTACAAACTTTTTCCGAGTTAAAAAACAGCCAGCATTCCAAAACTTCTGCTTCTGCCGCCGCCATTGGCGAAGGCGATGGTAAGAAAAGCAATGATGGGTTAGGTGGCAATGAGTTCTCATCTCCAGAGAACCTTTCTATTCCACCAGAACATGCTGGTGATGCCAAAACTGATTTAAAGGCCAAGAATGAGAATGCAGGACCATCTTCTGAAAAGACACTTGACATGTCATCATGGATGGATCCATGCATTGAATTTGCTATAAAAACTCTCACTGGCACCATCCCATCAGACTCTGCTGATCAAAATCCCAAGAACTGCCTCCAACAGCAACTCAGCTCATCAAATAGCCAACACAGTGAGATGGCCTTGTCAAGTGTCAGTTTAGATAACATATACAAAACTGACTACTCTTGCAGCCAATACTTTGACACACAGAAACCAATGTTTAATAAACAGTCTTTTGTGGATCCATCACTGCAGCACACCAGAAATATAGGTATTGGAAATTCTGCTGGATCCAGACTCTCTCACTGTGGTGAAAGATACTAGAAGGAATGTTTGTTAGATCAGTAAACCATCTTGTGCCTGAACTAACATAAAGATTGTACAGTTAGGAAAACTAAAAAAGCTTCCCACCCCATGAAACCTTTAACCTATCTCCTTTTGTTGTTATGTTGTTCTGTGATACTTTAATTAGCTGATCCTATGTATTTTGTAGAACATGCTATGGGTGGTTGTTAGTTACTATCATGTTAGCTTGATTGTAGAACTGTGTCTCTTATGGTGTCTAATCTTAAGTTGATTGTAGAATCTTCCCATCGTGTGACATCAAAGTGGTAGCTGGTTGGACTTGGTTCTTAGAATTGCATTCCTTAAGGTATAGAATAAGCCAAAATTCTTATACTTTCACTTTGATGATGATGAAGGCAAAAATGATACAAAGTTTTCCCACATTCATGTAGGTTTCTAAATTATTATTTTTGAATTGAGTCTTTGATCATGTAATTTTTTTTTAAAATAGGTTTTTAGAGTTTTTTAATATCGCTGTAAATTGCCATTTTCTATCTGTTTTTAAGTTGTTACAAACTAACCGAGGGACTTTTTTTTTTAGTTTAGGTATTCAGTTTTCGAAGATATAAAAAATTTCTAAATAGCTTAGGGACTAATTGAATAGTTTAATTTTTTATTTAATCATACTTTCATGTTACTGAGAAGATCCTTACCAAAAAATATTACTAAGAAGAAATTTTTTAGCTGTCGCATTATATATCACAATTTTTTTCAATGATGCAAGAAAACAGTAGGTTTTGTATATCAAAATCTGCATCCTAAATGTTTTTTTAAATCTGAAAGTAAAACAAAAATAGGGTAGGGTTTTTATAAAATAAAATCCAAATGTAAGAAGTCCTAAACTTCTCCAAATAAATTATGATCAACTACAAGTGAGATTTTGACTAAAATAATATTTAAAAACCCATTTATAGAAATAAAAATTAAATGAATTAATTATTTGTATAGGATAAATTTAGATATGCTACTTGCTAGTAGCAAATGTTTTCAACGGTGAAAAGAAATAGTATACTAAAGAAATTTTATATTTTATTTTAATTCAATTTATTTCTTCTCTAAATTAAACACATCTTAAAAGCAGCACTAAACCATGTGTCACAGTGTCACTTGAATAAGCGTGACCCTTAATAAAAAAATAAAAATGTTATAAATGTTATCACTTGTCAACATATGTTGAATGTGTTATTCCACTTAGAGCTTAAAAGTGAAAAAAAAAAAGTTATTCAGAGAACATTGACACGGAATAATAGATGTAACTTTTCATGTACATATAAGATACAATATTAAACGCATGCTTATGCACATTCCATTTCTTTTCTTTTTCTTCTTCTGAATTACATTCAAATTCAGTTATTTATGTTTGTTTTAAAGTTAAGCGATTAAAAATATCATTGGAATAAATAAGTTTTTATCAAATTTTTACAGAAATTTTTTAAATAAATAATTATATCTAATGTAACTTAGTCATGAAAAAAAAAATTCAAGTCAAAATGGAGTTCTTGTGTGAGTGGAGAGATAAATTGGAACATATAAAAATCAGTTTGTTTTATGACAGCAACATGTAAAAATAAGTTAAGAATTCAATTAAGTTCTATTATTAGATATAGACTAAGTTGTGAAAATTAAGGGATCAAAACACTGAATAAATGGATCGGTGATCCAATATAAATCTAAAATAATCAAATCTATTTGACCTAACATTATTTATTATTTTAATTTTATTTTTTGACAAAATTAATATAAATTTAGACTTGAATAAATTGACTCAATTTGGGATGACTCGATTGGTCATGCCAACAAATCTACAGCTTGTAAAAGAATTTAGAAGGATTTGAATTCACTTTTTTTTTCACACCTTTGTTTGATGGGGTTAAATTAGAAGGGTGGCCTAATTTGTTACTTCTACTATTAGAATGAAAATTAACTAGTGTTTTCAAATTTTCTGTGGAAACAAGCAACTCACCGAAAAGAAAAGAAAAGACTCTTAGGAGCCCAAATCAAATTCTTAAATTGGCAATTTTTCTAGTATTATGCTTCATATAAAGAAGAAAAAAAATACTTTTATTGTCATATCATTTTGTTAATGACTTTATTCTATTGAAGTTATCAAAAGCACCAAGAGGAATAAGATCACACGTGGAAATATTTTCAGTTTTTTATTTACTAAATTTAATAGAATTTTTAATAGAAAGTATTCATATTATTATTCAATTAATAAATTATATAATTTTTAAATAATTATTAAATTTATTATACTGATAATTTACAATTAAACGATAATGTAAGAAAAATTATGTTATCAATACGTATACTACTATTTATTCTTATATTTTTCATTAATGGGATAAGTGGCTCTAATTCACATGGTATGTTCATTAATGGGATAGAAGAAAGTATTATTTAACATTTTTAAATATATATTCTTTAATTAATTGAAATTATAAGTTAGGAAAGAAGATTATTAAATACGATACGAGATCTAATTTATTTATTTTCTGGTCTTTTCTCATTATAAAATTATTACTTTTTTTTCTTCTTTTTTCCTCTCCATTTTGCTCCAAATAGCGCGGGAAAAGAAAGCGATTTTGCCGCGAAAGCACAAACGCAATAAAATTCCCAATTCTCGCGGTTCAGCCTCTGTATTCCGTAGAGAGAAAAAGCGAGAGAAAAGATGCAGATTCGAGTTCGTTGCAACTGTGGAGAAGGAAACTGCGAGGAATGGGGCGTCATAGAACTACAAGGAGTGGTGGAGCCACAGCCTGGATTCCACGATTCCCTCCCAAACCTTCAAATCGGCACTCTCTGTCGTCCTTCTTCTCAGGTTCTCCCCTTTTCCACACTCACCAATCAATTTATATTCCGCATTCAATTCTTCCAAGGTTTTAGTAATTTGCGATTGTAATTCAAAGTTTCCTTTTGACTAACGAATTTATGAACCAATTTGACTGACTGATAATAATACTAGGCTAGAATCACCGACGCTGCGTCATTATAGAGTATTCCGAATTCGCAGTTCAAAACATTTCTCTACTTTTAGGGTTCTGCTCACTAGAGTAGTATTTTATAAGAATATTATTGATATGTTTCTGTCAGAAGATATATGAAAGTGTAGTAATTGGATTAATTATTATATTTTTGTTATTGCTTGTTGCTTATTACATTTTAGGTTTCAAATTACTGTTACTTCAAAAATGCTGACTTATTTTAGATTGTTGTGATTTTTGCCTATGTATTATGCATGATAAATATTTATAAATTTATAATAATTAAACATTTGAAATATATAAATTATGTTATAATTGAAATTTATAATGGATTAAATTATTAAAATAGATCTTTGAAATTTTTTGAATGGGTCCTTAAATTATTATTTTTTTAATTGAATCTCTAAACTAAAAAAATAAGTTCAGAGGTTAGCTTTTTGCTGCTTGAAACCGCTAGGAAATGAGAGAATTTATGGTGGTTGAGCTCAATTACAAAGAATTTACATTATCAATTCAATTAAAAAAAATAGTTTGGAGGCCTATTAAAAAAAATTCAATTAGATCAAGAACCTACTTAGTAATTAAATTTTTGTAAAAAGTACATATTTTGAATGTATAAATTATATTCCTAATTTGTAATAAAGAGTTTAAATTATAGTATAAGATGATTTTTAAATTGAAATATATAGCTAATTAAGAAGATTAAATATAAAAAATATAAATAAAAATAAAAGTATGATAGTTTGAGATCGAAGAGAAATATTTTTTAGTTATTAGCAAATGCAGTGTGAGAGATGTAGCTCCAAAAAAGAGAAAAATAGAGTAATAACAATGTCTAAAGTGAGTAGTAGGGTCCAAGGTCCAAATTGAAGATTTGTCATCTTAAAAAACTAAAGAAAGTGTTACCTTTTCTTTGGTTATGAGGCTATCATAGTAGAATTAGAAAAGGTACGGACAGAATGAATGCAATTATACTTTTATAGTAATTAAAAAATGATTTCCTACCAAAAATAGTGGATTCAATTAAACCATGGACTGTTTGACCCAAGTTGGGTACTAAATCAATGGTTACCAACTAAAATATTTCAATTTTTTTAGTTTATGGTAAACTAATAATCTTTTGTGTTCATGACTTTTGTTGTTAGGAAGTCTACACCTTCACTGTTGGATACCATGAACTGACAGGGTCAAAGGTTCCCTTGAAGAAGCCAATGGTGGTGCTCAAGAAAGTAAAGCATCCTGATGGAGAAAGTGGTTGTAAGGTGGAGCTGCAAGTTGTTGGAGTCATTAGACATAAGATTCTGTTCAAGAACAGACCAAAGGCTCTCATTTCTAGTAAGATTTATCTTTCCTTTCCTTCCATTAACCCCCTCTTTGGAATATATATTTCGTTTTGTAGAGGACAGTTGTGAAGCAACATATGACATTAGAAAAAGTGTCTCAACAACATTTCCAAAACTTTTGGTGTCTTCATAGTTAGGGATTCTTAGAAACATTTAGGTGTCAACGTGTGTGACGTCGATTATTATAATCCCTTACTTTAATCCTAGATCTCATTTGTTTATTTTTAGTGCTAATCCTCACTAATTGCTATAGTACATGTTCCATAGTACTATGAGTGCTATTTTATATCCGGGGTACTTCAGAATTTCTTCCTTTCGTTCAGGGTTTAGGGGAAAGGTTATTCATATTTATAAATTCTTGGTCCCTCTGCCTACTTTTACCACTTTTGAGAAAAGAGAGAGAAAAAGGACGTGAAGTGAGACTGTTCTGGATTTTTTTTCTTCTCTTAAATAATAGTTGATGAAAGGGGGAAATATATGAATTTAGTAGTTTAAAAAAATTGGAAAAGATTTTGTTAGAAAAAATAAAATCCACTTTAATAATCTGTGTAAAAAGGAGCAACACCGGGAAGTTTCAATTTAATGGAGCTAGATTATATGATGTAGACTAGAATAGTTGGAAATTGGAATTCTTCCCTTTGAGGCTCTTTCCCTGTGTACATATGTCCATGAATAAGATTCTGTTATTGCATCTGAGTCTATCTTACTGTGGGTCTCACATGGTTGCTGTACAGCTTAGGTTGCAACAACTACAAGGGGTCACTGCCTTTTATTGGCATTGCTAGGAAAAACCCTTTAATTATTCTTACACTATCTATTTGCACACGTTACTTTTTCTTCTTCTTATCTTGTTCTATTTTTTTGAATCAAGACGATCACTCCTACCCCAAAAAAAAGTGTTTTGCAATCTTTGCATCGATAGTGGTTTCCTCTCCACTTCAATCAAGCAATCCCAACTTTGAAAAACTCTCAAAATTTCTCTTTACGTGCTTGTTTACTAGTATATGTCCTTCTCATCTTTAATTTAGATGCTTTTCCCCAATCTTGTCTTCAAGTAACCCAATATTCAATTTCTAATATATGAATAGTAGGTGGGGGCATGTTGCATATAACTCCTTGAAGTTCATCCTGAAAGATCACATCTTTTTTTAATTAACTATAAAAAGCAACAATCCTAACACATTTTATCTTATTGATACTAAGATGCTCAATTTAAATATCTAAATGTCCAATCTCAGTAGCATTCTGATTTATTCTACCTTTTTTCTAAATTATTGATCTAAATATAGACCTTTAACAATACTTAATTAAAAGACTGTACAATCCAAAAGGCCGTTGTCCCATACGCAATAGCTTACACCTCACAAAAAGAACTTGGCAGATTCTTGGAGTAAAGTGATAGCTTTTTTGGCATTTCTTTCAATCACCATTAGTTACACACTTTAATTTTCTTTCCTAATCAGAAAATGATTCATTTTATGTTTAATATGCAAGAATAAGCCTTTATAATTTATTTACAAGGCAGCTTTGAATTAGAACATTCATGGAAACCTGCCATAAATTAGTTGCTAAAATAATAAGCAAGAATATAGGGTTTTCATTGCGCGGATAATATGCAAATGCAACCTCATTCTGCCACATTGAAAGACCTGGCAAAGCTGCCATTTCAATTTTAAAAGGGTGGAAAGCTGCGGCAGTTTCCATTTTGGCATAATTAGATGGCTAAAGTAATCTTCAAATAAATTACCTTATCATATACATTAAAATACTCTAAATTTTTACATTTTTTTTACATGTAGTTTGCATATCGTGTTAGGCTCTGTTTCACATACAAGTGTGTCTCTTGCATAGGTGTGAAGATAGTAAAGGACACCAAATAGTAACATATTGATGCTTTGAATACTAACAAACATAGTTCAGGACATGTCAATTTTGCATTTCGTATTTCTTTTTGTCTCTTCCATTTTCCGTGCCTTACATTTACTTTGTGAAATTGGAGGCTACATGCTAATGTTATCCTTCTTATTTTCCTTGCTTTTCAAGAGCCACAGATAACATCCAGGGAAAGACAAAAGCCTATCATGTTAGGGTCTTCTCCTTCAAATCAAACAGCTTAAAAGGACTCATTGTCACGTCATTTGGTGAAACCTTGTTGGACCAGAAAACTGGAGAAATTGGGAGGCACACTTGTCATACGTTACAAACCAAAATCAGCCAAAGTCTTGACCTATATTTGTAATCTCAGCAACCACATGTTATATAAAGCACCAATAATGGCAAAAAGTGATTGTGATTTGTCATTACGAGGAGTTTGATGCGTCATTATCTTAATTTGGGTTTTCGTGTGAATATGCAAATAACATTAATTAATCTAAAACTTATCCGAATTTGTCTTGGCCACGAAACAGAATATTAGGTTCTCCTAATACTGTATATTTCTTTGGTCTCTTGTGCATGATGCTCCCCCTCTTGGTTGTGGTGCTTTAGCTTGTAAGAGATTTGGTAGGTCTGTGTTTTTTAGCCAAGTAAATTCAGTAGCAAGAATAAACTATCAATTTCATCTATAAAGTGCTATTCTCTATTAGAAATTATCAATTGAGATTTCAAACTTAATAACATTGTGTGATTTATGGAGTTGGTTTCACTTAGTTGGATAAGATTTTGTTATTATTGTTGTATAGGTATTATTATCTTATTTTAAGAATAATTTAGAAGAGAGTAATTATTTACAGGCCAAATAGATGGTTTATTTAGAATATTTGTCGCGAGGAGCAGCTTGTACCGTTGTGCAAGAGTGAAGCTTATCTTTGAGAAATTTTTTAGGATTAAAAACCGATACGGTGCTCTTTTCAGCTTTTACGATCATGCAAACTGCTTTAAACTTTTTAGTTTTGTAATTTATCGTTTGAACATCATTATGTCACTTTGATATCATTCAAAAAGTAAAATCAATCCAAACTCCAGTGCCGCTTACAAGCCGTGTTTGTAAGCAATTAAATTGCCTTCGTTTCTCTTTGATAATGAAAGGCACTATGATATCTTTAGCCATTTAAATGGCTTTGAAATATAGTTGTTGATTTTGATGAGAACTTAATGGAGGAAGGTGAGCATAATTCGTTTATAAAATATTCATAATTCCTTGAAGTGATATTATATTAGTGTATGGATCATTTATTCAATTTGAAGTGTCATACATCTTTAGTTTATTTTAAAGATAAACTCACAAGATACTTTTTCTTTAGGTTTGATTCTTATCTCAAGGGTAAGAAGGCTTGATGTAACGAGAAAGCTGTTGCTTCTTAAGTATCAGTTCACGAGAAAGCTTGGTCATTTATTTCATTTTTATCCTCTTATACAAGAATGCTTTCTTTTTTATTTTGTTTTGATTTTGAAATTGAAAATTTTCAAATAACTACTAGTTCACAATTAGCTTCTTAATTCATGAGAAAATTAAAAATGAAGCTATTTTCAGGTGAAATTACACATTTTATAACATTAAGAAACACCCTATTTAATATCCTAGATTGATATAAAAGCGTTCAACATAATCGAATTATGTCTTCAATATTACATGCCTCGAGTGCGAAAATTTTTCATCACAGTTGGAAACTTTTACAGAAGTAATATTTTTTAATTTAATTATAATTCGCTTACAATTTAAATTTTATATATTATCTTTTGATCATAATAAATTGCTTAAAAAAATATTTAAGATTATTTCTTTTTATTGAAACTATAAAAACCTTTATATACATACAAATTAAACTCTATTATTTTTATGAAAGAAATTAAAAAATATCTACTAAAATCGGCTTAATAATAAGAGGTTTACGTCTTCTTTGTGTCAGTGCTATCAATTAAATTCATAAAAAAATATTAGTATGAAAATCAAGGGGGAGAAAACAACATATAGCAGGTTGTGTAAATAATAAAATACTATAAAGATCAGATTCAACTTTACCAAAAACAAAAAAAGTATCAGATTCAACGATTTACAAAGTCCGACAAAACCAAGTGCCCTTAAATTCATATAGTCAAGATGATAAGAAAATAATTAGACTAACAATACTAGGTATATTATAAATGAATAAATAACACAATGTGCAAATGAGCCACTGATCCCACACACTCTCACCCCAAAAAATAAGCAAAAAAAAGGAAAGAAAGAAAACGAGTTGACTCATAAGCCAATAGGGTTGAAACATAACGAGTTGACTCGATCATTGAGAACTCTACTCTTCTTCCATTTCAGTCCTCTGCTTCATCTCTGTAACACCAAACTCTCACAATCTCTTGCAAGAATTGACAACGACCCTTTATAGAAGGCGCAACGCAGAACGCAGACCAATTGTTCGACGAAATTCTTCAACCATGTTGCGCCACAAATGGCGGCGTGCAGATCACCCACCTCTTCTCCACCCTCTTCCCCACGTAACTCTCTTCGCTGTCACTCCAACACCCCCCCTTAACACTCGCGGAACGTTGAACAGTTCTTCCATGGTTCACTAGAATGTACCTCCTCACATCTTCGGGCAACCTCAACGTGTACCTCTCCACACCCTTCCCTTGCTCCTCCACAAGGGAATGCCCCGTCGAGTTCGACCTCGAAAGGTTTCTCTCCGACGCAACAACCCCATCACCAATATTAGTGATAGTAGAATTCCTAACATTCGTCTTTGAACCTAACTCAACCTCACAAGCTAGCTCACTAGACGAATGTTGTTCCTCGCTTATATATATTATTTTGGTAGTATCACTAGTTGATGTGGGATCTCCAACACAATCCTGGTTGATGTCATTGCTTGGCCTTTGCTCAACTTGGGTGGCTTCTGTTGTTGTTGTCGTCGTCGTCATGTTTCCCAAACTTCCCTCCTCGCCATGAGGAGGGACGGTTATGGAAACATGGCATGATGATTCCTGGCTGAGATTCGCGCGACAAACGGGACATGTCACGTGAGATGTCAGCCAGGAATCAATGCAATGAGGGTGGAACACGTGATTGCATTTGGGCAGCAGCCTAAGCGAGTCTTTGTGAGTGAAATCCGTTAGACAGACGGCGCATTCGAGCGTTTGGTTGGCCTTATTGAGGTCCTTGATGTTGGAGTAAAAGAGCGTTGGGAACGTGTTGAGGAGGTCCTTGTTGATCCCCTGGGAGCAGGAGCAGGGTAAGGTGGTGGTGGTGATGATGATGTGAGACTGGGCGCAACGGCGGAGGTAGACTGAGATGATAGCCATGAGGAGGAGGGCGAAGATGATGGCGGCGACGGTGATGGCGACGGAAGGCTCCCAGCTGTGGTGGGTGATGTAGGCGGGAACTGGCTCCATGGAGGATTGTGCTTTAGAAAGGTTGAAAATGAGGGAGAAAATGATGTGAGTGAGGTGAAAGTGGAATGCATTAAATTCAAGCATTTTGTTGTTGGGTTTGTGTGAGAAGAATGAGAGGGGTTATATATATATATATATATTGGGAGAATAGAGAAATGGTTTGTTTTTTTGATTGTGATGAGGATTTGTTGGCATTGGAGGAAAGTGAATGGAGTCAAAAAGAGAAGTGAGCATTGTATTTGTAGCGTGGAGAGGAAGGCTCTCTGCTCTTATTAGTGGAGGAAATATCATAGCTTCATTTATTTTAGAATATCAGAAACTCTGCTCACAATGCATTTTCTGTTGCACTTGTGTTTGTGTTTTCTAAGGGTGAATTATTATTAGATAAATAGTTAGATTTATTCTCAAAATGTAAAGTAATTACAAAGGGATATCCGATGGAAAAAATGAAAATTTAGTTTTCAAATGACAATAAATTAGTTCAATTTGTAATATCATTTTATTATTAAAGTGTAATATTTAAGAATAATTTTGATATTTAGTTATATTTTTTATGATTAATTTGATATTAAATTAGAAGATTTATGGATCAATTTACCATTAAATTAAATTATTTATAAGAGTAATTGGTCGCACCTTTCTAATATTTAAAAATTAAATTTGAATTTTACATATCAATGTCTCACATTTTTATAAAGGAATTTAATTTTTACAATCTTATGAGATTTTATGTCATACCTTAATTTTTATGTCATACCTAATCCAATTTTATTTTTATTAAATTTTCTTTTATAAATTGAAAAAATAAGTTACATAAATAATTAGATAAATCACATTAATTACCTTATGAGATTTTATGAAATTACATAAAAATTCATTCATTTTTAATTATTATAGCAATTTTCATTGTGATCATTAAGGAGGATAAAACTTGTTTTTTCAAATATTTAATGGAGTATTTATTCATTACCCGTAAAGTTTTGTTTCAAGTATTTAAGATAGAAGCATGATTAGGACTCATATTCCACACTTTTTTATGAGACTGGTAGTTAATCCCGTGCTCGTTTTTTTTTTTTTTTTTTCATTTGCTCGTTCATTCATCAAAATAATTAGAGGGAAAAAATTGCCCTTCTTAGATAAAACTTTAGTGGGCTTTAATAATATGCTTGTTATTTTGGCTGATGATTGGAACCTGAAATAGGAAGTAAGAAAATGATTTTGCATACAGAAAAAAACAAATACCTGCAGGAACTTGAAGCAACTCAATCTGTTTTTTGAAAGGGACAAAATAATGTGGACAAACAATCAAATTTCTGCCCATTTTATTCTTCTTTCAGTGCCACGAAAATAAAAAATTTATTATAAACATCATAAAAAGTTTCTCTGAAAACAAAAATATTTCAATAATTATAATAATCATAATATATAAAGAAAATTAACATTTTATATTATTAATATAGGTAAAAAAGAGGGGTATTATTTTATTTTTAAATGAAGTTAAACTATCCCTTTGAAATTTCGAGGTAGGATCAAGGATGGTTGTTGTGCTCGGATAAGATTATTCTCTTTAGTGTTTTGATGGGCAAAAAGTAGGGATCCATATGGAATTGGAAGTAATTTGAGGTTGAGACTTACCAATACATGAAGGGGAAGAAAGCTATAGATGTTGATTTTAACTCTATCTTTAATTTCTTTAATTCAGATAATGTGATTTTACTTTCTCGAGATATTTTTTTAACTAATTAAGTTCCTTTATTTTAATTGATACAATAATTCTTTAAAAAATCACGAGTTATTCCATGTTGGTAAATATAAAACGATAATTCTTCTATTATAAACGATACTAGCAGGTAATTACCAACTAAAACCCAATGTTCAACAATGAGGTATATGAAAATAGGATAGGAAATTGGAAGAAGATATTCTATTATCTGAGAAAATGTGGATATTCTAATCGATGTCAATGTTTGGTCATTGATGAGAAGCACCAAACAATTTAATAAATGAAAAGCAATTATTGAATGATGATGCCGGGTGACTGCTTCGGTAACAGGTGCTGTGTATAAAATTTTGAAATAGTTTTTTTTTAGGGTTTGCTGATTTAAAATAAAAGTTTCACTAATATATTTCTGTTGGAAAATTTTTTTTCTTAAATTCTGTCGAAAATATTTTGTAAAATAAAATCTAAAAATAGTGAAATTTCAGGGAAAATAGAGGAATTAAAAATAACAAATAATTATTTAAATTCATGAATGAGAATGCATATAGACTTGCAATGTTCTAAAATAAATGTATAGGCTTGCAATGCCAACACAACCCCTTTCTATAATGTGTAAACCTACACCTTTTCTAAAAGAATCGAAAAAAGAACCCACATTTTAAATTTTTTTTTCTTAAGGGTGTCAATTGGTAATTTTGCCTAACATTAAGGTTAATTAGGAAGTTAAAATAAGTTAGTCTTGATGGATTCATTTGATTATTTTTTTACAAGTAGATTAAAATTAGTTTATATACTTTAATATTTATAGAAATTTTTTGTTTAACTTATAGAAAAAATAAAGTGTTTAAATCAATTTTAACTTATAAAATATTTTATTTTTATAAATATTTTTAAATAAATTTATTCAAACTTACCCTTATCATTGTTTTCTAAGCTATGTAACTAATTGACCAATAGCATTCATTAAATGTTCAACAACACGGAGGCTATCATAATTAGGGCTAAATACGTGATCTTACGAAAACAAGATAATTGAAAATAGCAAAGTGGCATACATAAATTTATGTTGTCATCGAAAATTTAAGGATATTTTTCTAATTGATGTTGATTTCCACCAATTTGTTGTTCTTTCACCCATTGTTTTCGTACATTTTAGGCGTGAGACTATTGTTTGGATATATCTTTTAATTAATCTTATGCTATGCCCATGTCACACACATGTACCGTAGATAAAGTAGCATGTTGCTCGAGTCTTGTGTTGTTAACTCGTTTTAATGAGAAACATCAATGAAAATGAAATCCAATTATTGAAGTGTGATGCCATTGCCAGGGTAACCTCTATGGTAATAGGATTGTGATGTGAGTGAAAGCTTTTGCTAAGTTTTGAGAATATATAAAGTAAAAAAGTGTCAAAGTAATAAGGTAATATTTTTTTTTCCTTTCTATTTTTGCGTTGTCTTTTACTAAAAGGTTTACACCAGCTATGAAATATGGCAACCAACTCAAACTCTTTTTTTTATTCTCTCTTTTTCCATGGACGAAGGATATGATCTCACGCCATGATATTATCCTATATGTTACAATATGCAACTTATCTTTTCCTAAGCTTGTAGGGACAAGACATAATACGTTCACCTGATAAAAGGGTGGTCAATTTTTGGCTTTTAAGGGTTGTGTTTGATTCTTGTGATAATTAACATTTACAGTGAACTTGGATATAAGCTTTTAGGAAATTGTTTTTATAATATTATTTTTCTTTATAATTTGTAAACATGCTTTTAATTTAAAATAAAAATAATTTTCCTAAAAAAACATAAACAGAATGTTAAAGTCCCCCTCCCTCTCTCTTACATTTTACTTCATTTATCCAGATAAAATTAACTGTTTAGATGAGATATGTTAATCTTATAATTATTTTGTATAACTTTTAACACGTAATTAATTTCTAAAAAATGAATGATATACTAACTTGATTCTAAATAAAATCATTAATAATTTAAATTGTTCCTTAAATGATTGCTAACTCAAATAATTAAATGAACAAATTAATTAAAATATTTCACGTTAATGGTATAAAAAAAATTAAATTTCTTATTTTATTTTAGCAATGGAATATTCTTCATGTTTATTTTATGGGTTCTAGTACTGTTTCTCTCATATATTTTTTAGTAGTGAATGCATTGATTAAACAGGTCTCAATTTATCTTATAACAATTTTTTTCATTCAATATATATCTTATTTTCTGTCACTCCCTCAAAAAATATCTTGTACTCCTGCACTAACCTAGCGCCACGTACATAGAAAGAGCTCGTACCTTATAGTACAAGACACTTAAAACAAGACATGAACACACGTTACACGTAAAGTGGCATGAGACATTGGACAAGGTGAACAATTGTTTGATATAATTCTCTCAAGAAAAACATTCCCTCCATGCCTAAGATCTTTTAATTAATTTAAGTTACCTAAATAATTTATTTATTTAGTCAGATTAGAATTATCAACTATTTATATTATATTTTAAAATTATTCTTTTCTTATCTTCTTTCCACTTAATTATATTTTATTAATGTTTGAAAAAAATAACGAGTAAAGATAGGTAGAAAAAAATAATTAATACATTTAAAAATTAAATTTTTTATATAAAAAAGACAAATAAATTTCTAAAAAAACTATTATAATTAAGAATAAAAGAAATAATCAATTGATCCGTCCAATTTTATTGATGAATTTATGATGATAAAGTTCAAGTGTACAACAAATAGGAGATGGAGCTAAGAGTCTCTTAATTAGGAAAATGTTAAATGTGAGTTGAGGTAGATAGGGGTATGGAAGAAAACGAAAAGAAAGAGAGAAAGAAAACTAAAAAAGCCATAAGTGATATGGTGAAAAAAAGAGATTTTCTGAGTAGTGTGAGATGGAAAAGAGATAAAATAAAATAAAATCATACACTTATAATTCCTCATTAATTAAATTTGGAATAATCCTTGATATTGATGTAATTTGGATATTAATTAATAATATCTTCTATTATTTAAATATTATCTTAATTTTTTATCATTTAGATATTGATAATTTGAACTTATTATTTTAAAAATATTTAATTGTAATGACAAAGAAAAAGGAATTTTATGTAATTAGTCAAAATGTCATCAAAGTATTTTTGTGAAATTTTGAGAAACAGGCTATGAATTTTTCGCATTATGTTGGGGTGCTACTTATCTACATGGCTGACATGTGCAAAAGTATGTTAACATTATAGCTTCAAATTAGTTGAAAGTGATAAATGTGTGAACTTTTGAGGCAGGGTAGCATTAGAGAAAGTAAAGGGATTAGGGGACTTCTTCATAATAATCCTTCAAAAAGAGATTGACTAGGACTATATTTGTTGAAAGTTTGCTCATGCTTTTGTGATCTGCGCTCACTTGAAGATGTTGATATTAATAATTTTCCATAACAGATAGTAAGCACTATGCAGCAACGAATACAATTTTTTACTTGAGTATGCATCTATTACCTGGAGGAATATCGTATTGCTGAGAGTTTGTGAACTACAATGGTTTGGGCATATATAACATTTGGTAGAATGAATAATTGTTCACTCATATTGTATAATAATTATGTGTTCATCAGATTTTCAGGGATGTAATAATGGAATTCTCAAGGCACGGTCAAGTATTGGGGAACCTTTTGTTTGAGTTATTATCAGAGGCACTTGGACTCCTGCCTGATCATCTTAAAGACATGGATTGTGCAAAGGGTCACTTAATTTTCTGTCACTGCTATCCATCATGTCGTGAGCCTGAACTGAAAATGGGAACCAGAAGCCACACAGATCCTGATTTCATCACAATTTTGTTTCAAGATCATGTTGGTGGACTCAAAGTTTTGGTCCAGAATTATTGGATTGATATGCCCCCTATTCCTGGAGCACTGGTTTTAAACATTGGAGATCTACTGCAGGTAAGTTAGATACTCATAATTTAATCTAATTTTGTCTTTGATTAGCATACAACCTCAATGCCAATTTGCTGCACTACAAAGGATGATTAACACAATAACATCAGGTAAAAGTGTATATCCATGTCACCTTAAACTTTGTACATTCATATCTTTGTTTTTACTTTCATGTTTTTCTTCTCAGTTCATTCCACTGTGCACTGTTGGATTTATTCTCACATGCTTAACTTTCAAGACCCAAAAATTTGTCAAACTGATTTTTTTAACCCAGATCAATGGCATGACATGACAGAGATATTTGTGGCTGAAGTAACACTTAGTTAAATCTCTTCTGACTTAGAGCATAAAGCAAACTACTTCTCTATGATGCTGTCAATGGATCCCTTGCATAATCATTTTAATGTAGCTGTTCTTGTTATTATGTTCTGAATTTATATTTTATTTAGGGCTAAGCATCTTGAGCTAATTTACAATGATTAATAGGATCGTTATGGATGAACAAGTAAGTTTCAACCTTATCCTCATAATTGAAGAACATTACTGTGAGTTGTGTTTCAACCTTATCCATTCAATTGCAGAACATTACTGTGAGTTGTGTTTTCTGTCATTTGTAATTGTATTTCAACAACTTCATGCAAAATTCTAATAAGCTACAATTTAATTTGCAATCTAATTTTGATGAGGGGGTATGGGTTCTACTCAAGTCTTGAAGTAGTTTTTATCTTTGTAATACAATATTGGTACAATACAGTCAACGGAAAAAAGAAAAAAAAAAAACAACAGCTAAACTGCATAAAACACTAAATGCAATGCAATTATAACAACTAAAAAGGAAAAGGACAACAATGAAAAACACAAATACAAGCAAAAGAGAGCTCCTCAACAATGCATTTACTGTTTCGAACTCCACAAACCCTATTAAGTTATGCAATATCTAATGACTGAAAGAGCTTCCCCATGCCACTCCCGCAAGAAGTCCACTCCCAAACCCTAGCGGCACATTAGAATCCCACCAACCCCTGAAATAAACAGAAACAAATTAATAAACCTAGAACCCAGACGATTACACCTAACATGGACAAACTAAAGTACCCTGGTTAGAAGTCTCATGTAGTTCTATAAGATATTGCCAAAGCAATACAGTGTACATCATCCTATCAATGATAGAGTCTGAAAAAAAACGAAGTGGGCACTGGCAAAGCTTTAAAAAAAAATTTGAACCATGTGTTGAACAAATACATAATGATAAAAAACATATCCTGGTAAAATAAGAGAAGAAACCAAACTGTCTGTCCATTCACCCAAAGCCCACATGCAAATAAAAATTGGAAGGAAAAATGCAAATATAAATACCATAAGTAGACCAGTGATATTGAGTCATTTGAACAGGATTGTATCTATAAGCAAATGGGAATGGGCATAAAAAATTTATATAAATCAAGAAAATAAACGATTGAATATTTGTTGCCATGAATGAACCAGTTATTCAATAGTAATTGAAAACAATCGCACCTAGTTTTACTCTTTCAATAAGCCTCTAGCAATCATTTCTCGGAGAATTTTCTCTCCCTTATCATTTTCATCTTTTTCAGATAGGGCACAAATAATTGTTCTAAAAGTTATAGCATTGGGCATGCAACCTTTGCCTTCCATTTTTGACTTCAAATCCATCGCTTCACCAAACAGGCCTGCTTTACAAAGCCCATTGATCATAACATTATATGTCCAAACATTCAGATGACAGCCTTTAACCAAAAGATGCTGGAAAAACTCCTTTGCATTCTCAAGTCTTCCACCCTTGCACAGCCCATCAAGAAGTATTGTGTATGAGTATACATCTGGCTGAATTCCATGCTCTTTCATTTCCTTTAATAATGCAATTGCCCTCTCCAGATGATGATTTTTGCACAGACCATCAATAAGAGAAGTATAAGTCACAATATCAGGAATCATATTTTTGTGCTTCATTTCTTCAAAGAGACTCATAGCTTCATCCACCATTTTTTTCTTACATAACCCATTAATCATGTTATTATAACACTGAACATTAGGAGTCACTCCCCTTTGAGCCATAGAATAGAATACATATTTTGCGTGTTTTACTTCATTAACCAAGAAGTATCCATCTATTAGAGAATTATAAGTAACAACATCAGGCTCAACACATGCTTTCATCATCACAGCTAACACAATTTTAGCTTCTTTCACCCTTCCTTTCTTGCCTAATGCATCAATCAATATGTTAAAGGTACAAACATCCGGGTTGATGTTTTTCAATATCATTTCATTCATCAAGGAAGATGCTTCTTTCATCTTACCTTCCTTGCCTAATGCATCAATCAATATGTTAAAGGTATAAACATCCGGGTTGATGTTTTTCAATTTCATTTCATTCAACAAGGAAAATGCTTCTTTCATCTTACCTTCCTTGCCTAATGCATCAATCAATATGTTAAAGGTACAAAGATTGGGGTTGATGTTTTTCAATTTCATTTCATTTAACAAAGAAAATGCTTCTTTCAAATTACCCATGATGCAAAAGCCATGGATCAGAGTAGTGTAGGTGACAACATCCGGGGAAATTCCCTTAACAATCATTTCAGAGTACACATCACAGGCATCTCCCAGGAGTTTATTTTTGCATAAGCTATTAATTATAGTATTGTACATTACCACATCAGGTTTAACCGAGTGTCCTTCCAGTATCTGCGACAGCCTTGTCTTCTCCTGCTTATGCACAACCATGATCACGTCCCATAACTGACTTGGTCCAACTGGAACCCTGAGCCACCACCTGATCGTGAAAGTAAAGTGTTTTTTTAATCTCCCCCACGAAAACAGAGGCCTTTGATGAGTGTGTTGAGGGTAATTGCATTTGGATGAAAACCCCTCTTGAGGATGTTGGCGAATACAGAAAAAGCAAGAGTGATGTGAGCCTGATGGCAGAAACAATTGATGAGGATAGTCAGAGTACAAAGGTCAGGTGTAATCCCATTTGGCTCGAATTGTTTAAAAAGGGAGATGACAGTGGGATAACGCTTGTTCTTGACAAGGGAACTCAGAATGTAGTTAAAATGGAAGGTGGGTGGGGGAGGGCGCATAAGAAGCATGAGATTGAATGAGGCAACAGCATGATGGTGATGATGGTGAGAGTGAGGTTGAGAATGGAGGGTTGCAGTTGGAATTGCAATTGGGGGATAAGGCGGAAAAAGAGAGAGCCTGAGTGTTCTTAAGAATGAGAAAGATGGCATTGCTAATGGAAAAGGAAAGAGAGTATAGAAAATAGATCAAGGATGAATCTCTGGGTCGGCGGCGCCGATGTAATTCGCATTAGATAAAGGAACCATTTACTATCTGTACGAACCATCAGGGATTTAGTTTCATTTTGGGATGAAAAGATCATTCAAATGCATGATAAAATAAACATGTGCTTCTATCTGATTTAATTTAAATATAACATCAAATTTAAATTAAATCAAATTAAATTTATTTTTTATAATTTGTTTTTGAACGATTTGGTGGTATTTTGTTTTTTAATTTATTATTAAAATTTAAAATTTATCTCCTAAACTTACCTGATTAGCATGTTATATTATTTTAAAAATAAATTTTATTTTTCTTAAATTTTATTTTATCATATCTTAGTTAAAATTATTTTTTTATTTTTATTTAATATTAATATAAATAATATTATCAATTCTTTTTATAACATAATAATAATTTATTCATCTCTTAATATTTAATATTTTTTTTAATAATATTAGTATTTATTCTTTAACATAGGAAACTAAAGTATGCATCTTAATTATATTAAGTGATTATTTAATGGAGGGATTCATGACAAATACTAGCTATTCGCATTATATAAAGGAATGAAAACGTATCGTCATTTGTTATCCCATCGTTTAGGCCTACTAAGTACTAACAAGGGGCTGGGGCTACGGTTTGGTTTCATCTAAAATAAATATGTGATTAATTTGATTTAATTTAAATTCAATCAAATCAAATTTTTATAGTTTGATTTTAAATCGTTTGGTGCTTTTTTATTTTTTAACTTATCCTTAAAATTTAAAATTTATGAATCAAACTTACATAATTAACATGTTATTTTATTTTAAAATAAAATTTATTTTTCTTAAATTTATATTTTAATATATTTTAGTTAAAAATTATTATTTTTACTTTTATTTAGCATTAATATAAAATTATATTAACAACTCTCTTTTAACATAAAAGTAATTTTTATATCACTTCATAATTAATATTACTTTTAATAATATTAGTATATCTTTTATTGACATATAAAACTAAAAATTATGTTGATTATAAACAAAAAAATAATAAATTATTTAATACATATTATTAATTATCATGAAAAAAGTTAATATCACACGCACACACTCTTTTGATTTTTTGGGTGAATTTCATGATTTACAAATAATTTGATTCCATTTTGAATATCCACACTGCATATTAATTTCCGGGTGTATGTTTTTCAGATATGTTTCTATCAGGGGACTGAGATTATTGCAGCCATCTTTATAGAAATGACATTTTGGGCAACAGATCTCAGGCTACAAACCCAAATGATTCAGTGCAACATCATCTACAATTTTGCCAGACTCATGCCCCAGACTGTGGGTCTATTGACAATGAAATTAGTACATTCCTTGCAAAGTGTATTGTCAGGAATTGATGATAAAATTCTGACCTAATCAAAGCCCCTTCCTTAGCTCACAACACTAGGTAGGTTAAAGCACAAATTGGTTGGATGCACTACATGATAATTGAATTGAAAAATTCCTTGCAAAGTAAAAAATTTACTGACACTCAATACAATGATTTTGATTGTAAACAACAACTGGTTATGGTTATTGAATATATGCAAATTTAATAATCAAATTCTCAATGTTAAGCTCTTGGCAATGACATTTATTAACAAGTACAAAATACAAACACAACTTGTGATCTTTGTTCGTTAAACAGTCTGCATCTAAAACAAAAATTGCCTTGCCCTAGCGGCACATTAGAATCCCACCATCCCCTGAAATAAACAGAAACAAATTAATAAACCTAGAACCCAGACTGTTACACCTAACATGGACAAACTAAAGTACCCTGGTTAGAAGTCTCATGAAACGCACCATTTCACTAAAAGGGAAGAAAAAAAAATATAATAAATAAAGTCCACCCCCCCCCCCCTCTCCCCTCTAACATTCTATACACCCGAGACCCTTTCCCAAACTCCCTTTTTTTTTTCAATAACCCACCCCCTCTCTCAAACCCTATCTCTTCTTCCCCAAAATTTCATCTCTCAATCTTTCACTTATCTCTTTCCATTGTTATAAAATTATCAAGCTTATTACATCCTTGTGTCATTTTCAAGCACAAGCAGGTGATTAGAGAAAAAGGGAAACACTACTCATCTCCATAAATTTTTCAATTTGATCTCTTTAAGGTAAAAAATTTATAACCCATTGTATTATATGAGTATTTTATAGCACTGATTAGTTATGATTTATGTGAAAAGGGTTAGAAACTAAGTATTAAGGATTATTGTGGTTCCCTGAAAATCCTAAGTTTGCTAAAATTGAGGATTTTGTCTCATCTCTTGTTCTCTTATTTTAAATGCTTAGATCCTGTGGAAAATATGGGGCATTGACTTCGTTAATTGTTGTGAGTAGCTAATCTACTCAGCGACATTTTTAAAGTTCTTCTAGGAGAAACAAGTAAACTTCAAAATATATATATTCTTTATGATCTTGGAAATTTATTTTGAGATTTTAAAAATATATATAAGAATGAATATTGGATTATTTGTTTATGGTATTTATTGTGAGTTCATGATTGATTGTCGTTTGCTACAACGAAGAGATAATGTAACCTATGAGTCAAATTCTCATAGTATAATTATAATTTTCGTTTGCTACAACGAAGAGATAGTGTAGCCTATGAGTCAAATTCTCATAGTATAATTATATTTGTCATTTGCTACAACGAATAAATAATGTAGCATATGAGTCGATTTCTCATAGTATAATTATATTTACCGTTTGCTACAACGAAGAGATAATGTAGCCTATGAGTCAAATTCTCATAATATAATTATTTACTGTTTGCTATAACGAAAAGATAATGTAGCTTATGAATCAATTACTCATAGTATAATTATATGTTCCGTTCGCTGCAACGAAGAGATAATGCAGCCTACGAGCTTAATGCTGTAGTTATATAATTACCGTTCACCACAGTGAAGAGATAATGTGATCTATGTGCACATAGTGGAATGAAAGTTTGATTATAAAGTTATTATTCTTGAATACCAATTTATGAGTCGATCCGAAATTATATATTTTGAGTATACTGATTTCTAAAAGCTTTTTAAATTTTTTTGGATGTAAAGACTCATGCTATGTTGTACTCTCCTTCAGGTATAGGGACCAAGATAGTAATAGATTTAGAGAGAATTCCTTTATTTTTGAAATTTAAATGATTCTCTCTTACAGGTATGCTGACGAATTACTTATGATGTTTTGAGATACTTTAATGATTAGTATTTATAATCAACATTGTTATTAATGGATATCTTGGATAATATATTAAGGATTTGTGTTGTGACCTGAGACCTTCATATTACATGGATGGAATATATATATATATACTAATCATCTGGATAGGCTAGCCAGACTAACGAAATCATAGTCTGTGCGTCGATCATGGTCCAAGAATGGATCGTGACATCTCATGTAGTTCTATAAGATATTGCCAAAGCAATACAATGTACATCATCCTATCAATGATAGAGTCTAAAAAAAACGAAGTGGGCACTAAAATAAAATTTGAACCATGTGTTGAACAAATACAGAATGATAAAAAGCATATCCTGGTAAAATAGGAGAAGAAACCAAACTGTCTGTCAATTCACCCAAAGCCCACATGCAAATAAAAATTGGAAGGAAAAACGCAAATATAAATACCATAAGAAGACTAGTGAAATTGAGTCATTTGAACAGGATTGTATCTATAAGCAAATGGGAATGGGTATAAAAAATTTATATAAATCAAGAAAATAAACGATTGAATATTTGTTGCCATGAATGAACCAGTTATTCAATAGTAATTGAAAACAATCGCCCCTAGTTTTACTCTTTCAATAAGCCTCTAGCAATCATTTCTCGGAGAATTTTCTCTGCCTTATCATTTTCATCTTTTTCAAATAAGGCCCGAATAATTATGTCAAAAGTTACAGCATCAGGCATGCAACCTTTGTCTTCCATTTTTGACTTCAAATCCAGCGCTTCATCAAAAAAGCCCGCTTTACAAAGTCTGTTGATCAGAACAGTATACGCGTGGACATTCAAATGATAGCCTTTAGCCAAAAGACGCTGAAAAATCTCTTTTGCATCCTCAAGTCTTCCACTCTTGCACAGCCCATCAAGAAGTATTGTGTATGAGTATACATCTGGCTGAATTCCCTGCTCTTTCATTCTCTTGCATAATGCAATTGCCCTCTCCAGATGATGATTTTTGCACAGACCATCAATAAGAGAATTGTAAGTCACAATATCAGGAATCATATTTTTGTGCTTCATTTCTTCAAAGAGACTCATAGCTTCATCCACCATTTTTGTCTTACATAACCCATTAATCATGTTAGTATAACACTGAACATCAGGGGTCACTCCCCTTTGAGCCATAGAATAGAATACATACTTTGCGTGTTTTACTTCATCAACCAAGAAGTATCCATCTATTAGAGAATTATAAGTAAAAACATCAGGCTTAATACATGCTTTCATCATTACAGCTAACAAAATTTTAGCTTCTTTCATCTTACCTTCCTTGCTTAATGCATCAATCAATATGTTAAAGGTACAAACATTGGGGTTGATGTTTTTCAATTTCATTTCATTCAACAAGGAAAATGCTTCTTTCAAATGACCCATGATGCAAAAGCCATGGATCAGAGTAGTGTAGGTGACAACATCCGGGGAAATTCCCTTAACAATCATTTCAGAGTACACATCACAGGCATCTCCTAGGAGTTTATTTTTGCATAAGCTATTAATTATAGTATTGTACATTACCACATCAGGTTTAACCGAGTGTCCTTCCAGCTTCCTCAGTAATCTTGCGACAGCCTTTGTCTCTCCTGTTTTGCACAAACCATTGATCAACGTCCCATAACTGACTTGGTCCAACTGGAACCCTTGAGCCACCAACTGATCGTGAAAGTAAAGTGCTTTTTTAATCTCCCCACGAAAACAGAGGCCTTTGATGAGTGTGTTGAGGGTAATTGCATTTGGATGAAAACCCCTCTTGAGGATGTTGGCGAATACAGAAAAAGCAAGAGTGATGTGAGCCTGATGGCAGAAACAATTGATGAGGATACTCAGAGTACAAAGGTCAGGTGTAATCCCATTTGGTTCGAATTGTTTAAAAAGGGAGATGACAGTGGGATAATGCTTGTTATTGACAAGGGAACTCAGAATGTTGTTAAAATGGAAGGTGGGTGGGGGAGGGCGCATAAGAAGCATGAGATTGAATGAGGCAACAGCATGATGGTGATGATGGTGAGAGTGAGGTTGAGAATGGAGGGTTGCAGTTGGAATTGCAATTGGGGGATAAGGCGGAAAAAGAGAGACCCTGAATGTTCTCAAGAATGAGAAAGATGGCATTGGTAGTCTAAAAGGAAAGAGAGAGGCTGAATGTTCTTAATAGATGAAGGATGAATCTTTGGGACGGCGGCGTCGTTCCTGAGTCCTGACCTACTACTTTCCACACTAATATGCTATTCGCAGCATGTGAATTTCCGGGTGTATGTTTTTCTAATATGTTTTTATGCTTTCAAATTTTGATATTAACTGAATTTAAATAATAAAATGTAGTTGTACGGAATATTAATGCCATAATTGCATATATATATAAATGGACAATTGGACCACGTGGAATACAAAAACTTATCTTAAGAAAAAATATTAAAGAAAATGAAAAAATCTGATGAATCTAATTATGTCAAGATTTAAATATTATTTTAATTTTTTAAAAATATGAAAAGTAATTTTTAGAGGAAAAAACATTATTATAGAAAATAAATTTATTTAATAAACTGGAGAGAATCTATTAATCCAAATAAAAAAATAAAATAAAAAATTGAAAGGATAATTCAAAATAAATATTAATCTAAATTAGATAACATTAAATTATTAAATATTCTTATTGTTTGTAATGTTTCTCACTTATATATATATATATATATATATATATATATATATATAATCTGTCTTAAACATTTAAATACATGTTTAATTTAATCTTGTGCTCTTAATATTTGAATCTTAATTCAGTATAATGTCAATTATTTAACTTAATATTTTATCTCTCTCTCAATCTATTATTTATCTCTGAATCTATTATTTATAACATCTTTTAGTTATAGCTTTACTTTAAATATTTTTCAAAACAAAAATGTCAATAATTAAAATAATAATATATCATAATATAAATTATTTATCATAAATCTAAAATATAATTTATATATAAATATAATTATTTATAATATTATAATTTTTATATTTAGAAATATTTATTTGTTTTAACTTCTAAATTTAGTTATCAATTGTAAATTTTAGTTATACAAAAAAATAAGATTTGCAGTTTGTTTAATTCAGTTCTTACAAATAAAGAGCTAAGAACTTTTAATTTAATTGGAATGTGTTAAAAAAAATTTTAAGGTGTTGTCAAACGGAGTAATAGTATAAAAATCTTTACAATAATATTTAAGGTGCTGTAAAATTAGAATTACTCTAATTTGTAAGGACCTAATGCTAGAATTCTCAAAGCAAATTCAAACATTGGCTGTTCGTGTTATTATGTCATGAATTTATATTTTATTTAGGGCTAAGCATCTTGAGCTAATTTGCAATGATTAATAGGATAGTTATGGATGAACAAGTGAGTTTCAACCTTATCCTCATAATTGAAGAACATTACTGTGAGTTGTGTTTCAACCTTATCCATTCAATTGCAGAACATTACTGTAAGTTGTGTTTCCTGTCATTTGTAATTGTATTTCAACAACTGCATGCAAAATTCTAATAAGCTACAATTTAATTTGCAATCTAATTTTGATGAGCGGGTATGGGTTCTACTCAAGTCTTGAAGTAGTTTTTATCTTTGTAAACTTTGTAATACAATATTGGTACAATACAGTCAATGGAAAAAAAAAAAAAAGAACAGCTAAACTGCATAAAACACTAAATGCAATGCAATTATAACAACTAAAAAGGAAAAGGACAACAATGAAAAACACAAATACAAGCGAAAGAGAGCTCCTCAACTATGCATTTACTGTTTCGAACTCAACAAACCTTAAGTTATGCAATATCTAATGACTGAAAGAGCTTCCCAATGTCACTCCCGCAAGAAGTCCACTCCCAAACCCAATCAGAACCACTTTCCCGTCAAATTCACCCAAAAATCCGGAGTCTTGATCATTATCAGAGGCAGAAGGTGGACCAAATGGTGACCTTCCATTGTACTCACATTTGTTTAATAATTGATTCCCACAGAACCCTTGATTACCCTAAAATGTAGCAAACTACTTATTTTGTGGTATTGGACCTGAGAGGTTGTTAAAGGAAACACTAAAGTATGAAAGAAAGGTTAGTTCCTCCAATTGTTGAGGAATCTTCCCTGATAAATTGTTGAGGAAGGTCCACTGCTTGAAGGTTTGAAAGTTTCCCTTATTGCATAGTAAGGTTCCTTGTGTGGTAAAAAATTACCTTATTGGCACAAGAACTGTGGTTTATGCAGGGGAAGTAGAATGAAGATTCCATCAGGGGACAGAGATTATTGGAGCCATCTTTATAGAAATGGCATTTTGGGCAACAGATCTCAGGCTACAAACCCAACTGATTCAGTGCAACATCATCTACAATTTTGCCAGACTCATGCCCGAGACTGTGGGTCTATTGACAATGAAATTAGTACATTCCTTGCAAAGTGTATTGTCAGGAACTGACAATAAAATTCTGACCTAATCAAAGCCCCTTCCTCAGCTCACAACACTAGGTAGCTTAAAGCACAAATTGGTTGTACAGTCAACTTGTGACCTAATCAAAGCCCCTGGCAATGGCATTTATTAACAAGTACAAAATACAAACACTCAACTTGTGATCTTTGTTAGTTAAACAGTCTGCATCTAAAACAGAAATAGCCGTGCCCTAGCGGCACATTAGAATTTCAACATCCCCTAAAATAAACAGAAACAAATTAATAAACCTAGAACTCAGACTGTTACACCTAACATGGACAAACTAAAGTACCCTGGTTAGAAGTCTCATGTAGTTCTATAAGTCATAAGATATTGCCAAAGCAATACAGTGTACATCATCCTATCAACGAAAGAGTCTGAAAAAAAAAGACGAAGTGGGCACTGGCAAAGCTTTAAAAAAAAATTGAACCATGTGTTGAACAAATACAGAATGATAAAAAACATATCCTGGTAAAATAAGAGAAGAAACCAAACTGTCTGTAAAGCCCACATGCAAATAAAAATTGGAAGAAAAAACACAAATATAAATACCATAAGTAGACTAGTGAAATTGAGTCATTTGAACTGGATTGTATCTATAAGCAAATGGGAATGGGTATAAAAAATTTATATAAATCAAGAAAATAAATGATTGAATATTTGTTGCCATGAATGAACCAGTTATTCAATAGTAATTGAAAACAATCGCACCTAGTTTTACTCTTTCATTAAGCCTCTAGCAATCATTTCTCAGAGAATTTTCTCTGCCTTATCATTTTCATCTTTTTCAAATAAGGCCCAAATAATTATGTCAAAAGTTACAGCATCAGGCATGCAACCTTTGTCTTCCATTTTTTACTGCAAATCCAGCGCTTCATCAAACAAGCCCGCTTTACAAAGTTCATTGATCATAGCAGTATATACCTGGACATTCAAATGATAGCCTTTAACCAAAAGACGCTGAAAAATCTCTTTTGCACCCTCAAGTCTTCCACTCTTGCACAGCCCATCAAGAAGTATTGTGTATGAGTATACATCTGGCTGAATTCCATGCTCTTTCATTTCCTTTAACAATGCAATTGCCCTCTCTAGATGATGATTTTTGCATAATGCATCAATAAGAGAAGTATAAGTCACAATATTAGGAAACATATTTTTG
The DNA here is from genome assembly GCF_000004515.6 of Glycine max. Taxonomy (NCBI): domain Eukaryota; kingdom Viridiplantae; phylum Streptophyta; class Magnoliopsida; order Fabales; family Fabaceae; genus Glycine; species Glycine max. The sequence continues at coordinate 35,907,753 of NC_038252.2, forward strand.
TGTTTCATTTCTTCAAAGAGACTCATAGCTTCATCTACCGTTTTTTTCTTACATAACCCATCAATCATGATGGTATAACACTGAACATTAGGTGTCACCCCCATTTGAGCCATAGAATAGAATACATACTTTGCATGTTTTAATTCATTAACCAAGAAGTATCCATCCATTAGAGTGCCATAAGTAACAACGTCAGGCTTAATACATGCTTTTGTCATCACAGCTAACACAATTTTAGCTTCTTTCAATCTTACCTTCCTTGCCTAATGCATCAATCAATATGTTAAAGGTACTCAGCTTGTAGTTCTATAAGATATTGCCAAAGCAATACAATGCACAGTTTTCATCCTATCAATGTTAGAGTCTGACAAAAACAAATGAAGTGGGCACTGGCAAAGCTTTAAAAAAATTTGTTGAGCACATGCAGAATGATAAAAAAATATCCTAGTAAAATAAGAGAAGAAAGCAAACTGACGGTAAATTCACCCAAAGCTCACATGCAAATCAAACTTGAAAGGGAAAATGCAAATAAAAATATCACAAGTAGACTAGTGAAGTTGAGTCCTATGTACAGGATTGTATCTATAAGCAAATGGGAATGGGTATAAAAAGTTTATATAATCAGAAAAAATGAACGGTTGAATATTTGTTGTTATGAATGAACTATTTATTCGATAATAATTGGAAACCATCGCACCTAGTTTTACACTTCCTGTAGGCCTCTAGCAATCATTTCTCGGAGGATTTTCTCTGCCTTATCATTTTCATCTTTTTCAAATAGGGCACAAATAATTGTTTTAAAAGTTATAGCATCGGGCATGCAACCTTTGCCTTCCATCTTTGACTTCAAATCCATCGCTTCACCAAACAGGTCAGCTTTACAAAGCCCATTGATCATAACATTATATGTCTGAACATTCAGATGATAGCCTTTAACCAAAAGACGCTGGAAAAACTCCTTTGCATTCTCAAGTCTTCCACCCTTGCACAGTGCATCAAGAAGTATTGTGTATGAGTATACATCTGGCTGAATTCCCTGCTCTTTCATTTTCTTGCATAATGCAATTGCCCTCTCCAGATGATGATTTTTGCACAGACCATCAATAAGAGAAGTATAAGTTACAATATCAGGAATCATATTTTTGTATTTCATTTCTTCAAAGAGACTCATAGCTTCATCCACCATTTTTTCCTTACATAACCCATCAATCATGGTCGTATAGGTCCGAACATTAGGAGTCACTCCGCTTTGGGCCATAGAGTAGAATACATATTTTGCATTTTTCACTTTATTAAGGAAGAAGTATCCATCTATTAGAGAATTATAAGTAACAACATCAGGCTTAATACATGCTTTCATCATCACAGCTAACACAATTTTAGCTGCTTTCATCTTACCTTCCTTGCCTAATGCATCGATCAATGTGTTAAAGGTACAAACATCCGGGTTGATGTTTTTCAATTTCATTTCATTTAACAAAGAAAATGCTTCTTTCAAATGACCCATGATGCAAAAGCCATAGACGAGAGCATTGTAGGTGACAACATTCGGGGAAATTCCCTTAACAATCATTTCAGAGTACAAATCACAGGCATCTCCTAGGAGTTTATTTTTGCATAAGCTATGAATTATTGTATTGTACATTACCACATCAGGTTTAACCGAGTGTCCTTCCAGCTTCCTCAGTAATCTTGCGACAGCCTTTGTCTCTCCTGTTTTGCACAAACCATTGATCAACGTCCGATAACTGACTTGGTTCAACTGGAACCCTTGAGCTACCACCTGATCGTGAAAATACAGTGCTTTTTTAATCTCCCCACGAAAACAGAGGCCTTTGATGAGTGTGTTGAGGGTAATTGCATTTGGATGATAACCCCTCTTGAGAATGTTGGCCAATACAGAAAAAGCAAAAGTGATGTGAGTCAGATGGCAGAAACAGTTCATGAGGATGTTCAGAGTACAAAGGTCAGGTGTAGCCCCATTTGATTCGAATTTTTTAAAAAGGGAGATGACAGTGGGGTAATGCTTGTTATTGACAAGGGAACTCAGAATGTAGTTAAAATGGAAGGTGGGAGGGGGAGGGCGCATAAGGAGCATGCGATCGAATGAGGCAACAGCATGATGGTGATGATGGTGATAGTGAGGTTGAGAATGGGATTGATAATGGAGGGTTGCAGTTGCAATTGGGGGATAAGAAAGAAGAAAATGCGAAAAAACAGAAACCCTGAATGTTCTTAAGGATGAGAAAGATGGCATTGGTAGTGAAGAAGGACAGAGAGTACAGAAAATAGATGAAGGATGAATCTTTGGGACATACTTTCCACGCTATTCGCATTATATAAAGGAACGAAAACTTATTGTCATTTGCTATCCATCGTTTATGCCTACTAGGTATACTAACAAGGGGCTGGGGCTAATGTTTGACTTCATCTCTTATCAAGTCATAAAAAATATTTGATTTTTTTATTTAAGTGGTTTTTTTTATTTTTTTTGGGTAAATTTCATGATTTACAAATAATTTGATTCCGTTTTGAATATCCACACTGGATATTAATATCCCGGTGCATGTTTTTCTAATATGTTTCTATGCTTTCAAAATTTGATATTAACTAAATTTAAATAATAAAATGTAGTTGCAGCTGAATATTAATGCCATAATTGCATTTATATATATATATATATATATATATATATATATATATATATATGTCTTAAACATTTAAATACATATCTAACTTAACCTTGTGCTTTTAATGTTTGAATCTTAACTTAGTTAGTTTAGTATCAACTATTTAACTTAACAGTTTATCTCTCTCAATCTATTATTTATTACACCTTTAATTATAACTTTACTTTAAATATTTTTCAAAACAAAAATGTCAATAATTAAAATAACAATATATCGTAACATAAATTATTTATCATAAATCTAAAATATTATTTATATATAAAAATAATTATGTATAATATTGTAATTTTTATATTTAGAAATATTTATTTGTTGTAAATTCTAAATTTATTTATCAATTGTAAATTTTAGTTATACAAAAAAATAAGATTTGCAGTTTGTTTAACTCAGTTCTCACAAATTAAGAGCTAAGAGCTTTTAATTTAATTGGAATGTTTTAAAAGAATTTTTTAGATGGCAATTAATTATATCATTAAAAATGGTTAAATTTATGATAATTATTTTAAAAATTATATTATTTATTTTTTCAAGTTCAAAAGTCATTTTTAAGGTGTTGTTAAACGGACTAAGAGTATAAAAATCTTTACAATAATATTTAAGGTGCTGTAAAATTAGAGGTACTCTAATTTGTAAGGATCTAATGCTAGAATTCTCAAAGCAAATTCAAACATTAGATCATTGGAGAGTCTATTGTTTGAATTATTAAAGAATTCTTATTGGAGATGTCTAAGTTGAGAGATTATATTATCTGAAAAATCCTTTAATTGTTTGACACTTAAATATTAAATAAAAGGTGCTCTCTGTTATTAGTTACAACTTTTTTCATTAAAAACAAAAATTAGATAATAAAGCAAAAGTATTTTCTTTATATATTTTTTTTGGGGGATGTCGACAAATACATTGCAGAAGGAGAAGGAACCTTCTAAACAATTAATTCCTGCCCTTAAGTATTATTCAGCCAACTGAGAAATTACGCAAATAAAACAATCATTATATTTTTACATAAACAAAATAATGATTAACGAATGAGTAATGTCATTCATAAATCCTCAAATTTCCTACTACACTTTTACAACACAGTGCACAACTTAATCAGCTCCAAGAACAAAATCAAAGAGTCACCAAACTCAAACTGCACAATGGAAAACCCTTCTCCCTTCTTCTCTCCGATAAAACCTCGGAATCCCCGAACACGTGGCTCCCACATTCGACATAAATGGAGGCGTCATTGATAAATATAAATGATTTTTTAAGTTAAAGGATAAAAAAGAGAGAAGAAATATTACTTAATAAAACCATGCATGGATTACTTGATAATTAATTAATTATTTTGATAACAAAATAAAAATTTGATTAGTTAGTATATTTTGTTAATATTATTACATTATTATTTTGTTTAAAAAATGGTATAAAATTTTGGTGATCAAATAATATAATCAAATTTAATTAGAGTAACAAAAAATGTTTGATTCCATGGGTTGGATTGAACTCTTATAATTTTAGGACAACAAAAAAAGAAGACAATTGCTATGTCTACTTTTAATGCACTCGCTTTTCTCAATTTTTTTCCAATTAAATTACCTTGTAAAACACATTCTTCCAGTCTTTTACTCCTCCAATTTAATTATTTTCTGAAAAATGTACACCTTTTTCCTTCCGTATAACTCTTCCTCTCCAATTTAATTAATTATTTTCAGCAAACAATAGTGGGATTATTTCTTCATTCTATGATTGATAAGCTCTTTGACTTCTCATTATGTTTCTGCCAAGGGATTAATTTCACCTGCGATGAGGTAAACGACGGTGAACTAATATGTTGGAGACCATATACATAATAAAACGATCTTCTATGTTACTGGACTCTGAGATATCCTTCATCTTAGCTCATCACTACATCCTTTCCTCTTCAACCGATATAATTCCAAATGCATGTGAATCCATTATTTATATTTGATCAAATAGGCACCTCTTTGAAGAGTTATGTCACGTCTATCACGAATAGCAAAAGCCTGTTGCTTTGTTCTATAGAACCACAACCATGACTATGGAGTAATTAAATTGCATGTGCAGATGTGTTAGTTGTGTGACACTTAATTTTGTGTTATCATGTCCTTTGCACATAATTGATTTATTTTGGGTACTTTTATCATAAAGATATTTAAGTACTTAACTTTGCACATAATTGATTTTACACTAGCTACTAGAAAATAAGAATCTGCACCTTCTTTGATACCAAACTTTTGTTAAAAATATTAGAAGTATAGATTAGATCTTCAAACCAGAATTTGAAGTGTTCAAACTCAAACTAATTAATCAGTAGCAACCCAAGCTAATGTTATCATCCCAAAAAAGGTTCTTATATTTCTTGGTTTTATTACAATAAAAGTTCAGTAATAATATAAATACATAATAAAAAGGATAAAACATTCTAACATTCCTTAAAGTTTGCAAGAAATACGCTTGACACCTCTTACACTTAACTCTCCTATAATATAGAGGGTTACCAACCACATTTCGTCTTAGAGTTTATTTATCAATTCTACATATACCATCACCACTTAAAACGCATTTTCACCGTAAAAGAAACACATAAAATTCTAATAAAAAGTTCTTAAGTCTGAACAAGTTTCCCTTCCCCGATTTCAATACATATTCCAACCTAATAAACAACACAACACTACAACAGCATCACCAATAACCAGATTTTCCAACAAATCGACATGGCTACGAATAACATTGGTTTTGATAATGAGAATGGTAGAATTAACAATATCATAAACCATGCATGCAATGTGCGGAGCACAACTTTATATGTGGTATGACTTGTAAGGATCTCTCATAGTGTTGAATTCGTGGAATCCAGCGTTGATTTGAGACATGTACATCATGTGTTTTCGGAGCTTATAATGTTTGTAAATGAACAACATAATGAGGGAGAAGGCGAGGAGAGTGACAAAAATTAGAAGGGTAGGTATAAAGAATCTACGATAAAGTGTGATAATATTTCGCATGGTCTAATTGAGCGTGGATGGTATAGAAGATCGACCTAAGATGATTTTACAAGGAAGATTGAGAATTACAAAGTGGGAAGTGTTAATTTGTGTTGTGAGGTGATTCTTATTATTTGTATTCTTGGAGAGTGTGTGGCAAAGGTTGTGTTGATGTCCATTGTGTTTTGTGTTAAAGGAATTATAGAGTATTTACATATAGTGAGTGGAAAGAAGAGAAAGGAAAATATATAGGAATGGTTATTTGGTGTTTTTTGCTAGATAGGATGAGAAATGACTTGAGAATTCATCAACATGGTTTTAATGGACAACATGCAAAAACAAGTGAAAAGGAAATATGAAAAAACCAGAAGCAGAACATGGATTTTGGGAGGAAGACTCTGGTTTCGTGGCCTTGTTTTAATTCATGTACGCACTAGATTTTAGATTCTACCCGTTCATGATGAGAAAGGTTAAAAAGAATAATTTAATAAGAATGCACTAAATGTGTTACAGGTTTTTTTTTATATGTATGATAATTTTTATTAATTTTAAAGTCATAATAAAATAATTTATGATTAATTGATAATATTAAAAAATCTTTACGTTGAAAGAAGCTTAAAACTAAACTCTAATGAGAAACACATCTCACAAATTTTAAATTGTAAAGCAATATATGTTTTGTAAGCATAGCAATGGAATAAGGTAAAAATGAGTTTTGCCCTCTCCATTATAGTCCTGACAAAGGATATATTCGGGGGTTAACATTGAGGAAGCAAAGATGAAGGCAATAAATTCTTTCTCGTCCCCGTTTTGGGAAAATCTACTCCAAAGTCTCCCCACCAAATGTTTTTTTTTTCTTAATTACTTTATATAATTAAACAAATTATATATAAAATTCATTCTAATTTAAATAATAGATAGTACATCATTCTAATTTAAATAATTCTTTCACCCTGTTTTGGACACCTACACTAAGTTTGTCATGTAACAAAAATATATTTTAAAATTATAAAAGATATATTATATTGTTGGATAGGTTTGTAATTATTTTTCTTAATACTTCAACTTAATTTTTATATATTCCCAAGTATCTTTCTAAATGATTAAAAATAATATCCCCAAGTATTCATTTGTTGGAATACCATCAGATAAAAATAGGAGAATGCAAGATTCATTCCCACAAATTAAATTTAATTAGAAGATTGTTAACAATTGACACATTATTGGGTATTAGTTAATTAGTTAAATTTTATTTAAAATTATAAAATTGTGAATAAGATTTATTAATTAATGAGTGATACCACAAAAATTTATGATTTTTATTAAATCTCATCTAATAATAGAAAGAAGATCTAAAAGAACGTGCTAAAAAATATATGGTTAGTATTTCTCTTAAACTTAATGTGGTGGTATAATGACTCTAATCTGAAATGATGATTCTAGAGGTTTTGTGAGCAGATTCTTCACAAACTTGGGTTAATGTTCAATTGTCAGAGCTGAACTTCGATGGACTGTTTTTGGGTCTCAAATTAGCCATGAATAAATGGAAATAACTTTTTTTAAAAAGAAAACCTATAGTAGACAATAATTCTCAATATAATCTGGTTATTGATGATATCCTAGACAATATAATCTTGTCTAAAGCTTTTAAGTCTAAAGCTACAATATAATCTTGTCTATCACATAAAGAACCTAGACAATATCCTCAGGCAATGTCCTCCAGGAAACCAACTGTCTGACTCACTAAGCTCGGCAACACAAATCCTTTGAGTACCTGGATCAACAATGTATGGACAAGAACCTAAATAAGCAAGAGTTAAATTAGTCAAAACCAATTTATAAAAGGGTGTACATATTATGTGGGTCAATTTAAAAAAAATGGCATGCCCTCAGTAAATCTTCTTATGCTTCAACTCAACTTAGCAATAGAACTAAACCAAGTGTGCAAGTTAAAACTAGAATCAGGAAAGTGGTATGTTATAAAGGAAGTCCCTAGCAAACTTATGCCAAAACGTGCTCAAGCTTCAACATAATTTGCAACATCTAATTAAGAGTGATTACATTTAGTGATTTCAATATCTAAAGCTACAATACAGCAAGCAAGACTGAACCAAAACACAGGAAGTTTAAGACATATGTTCACTTAATCAGTTAACTGTAATCTTGTAAACTACTATCTTACTAGCCTTCAAATATTTTAGATTGATAATCATTGGCTTTTCATCTAAATAAAACTCTTAAGCATTATCGTATCCTCTAAATACATAAAAGTAAAAGTCACCGGGATTATTACCTTGCACAGATTATACATAACAAATCCAAAAATACATGTGAATTTTCTGGATGGCATAACAGCATATAAATCAAATTGGCAAAGTGGAGAATGAATTGAAAACAAAAGCTATCATATAGGTGCCAAGCATTGAAATGGATATTGAAATCTGAGAAATCAGAAACACCGAACATTTGCCAGCAATGCAGAGATACTATACTCGCTTAATGCAATTAAGTCCAAGTCAGTAATGTTGACAAAACCATATCTTGCAACTAAAAATTATTTATTATTGTATGACACTTGGATGTAAATATTAGTGCATAATATATATGAAATTACTATTTTCAAGCACCCATTCTAGTTGCTTATGGTGACAAGTCAAAAGTCTGCCATGAAAATATGGCAGATAACATTGTGGTCTAAAGTAGAAACATGATGGCTAGCTAAAATAAAAAAGAATTATACACACAAAAAGTATACTAGAAAAACTACAGAATGTAATAAAAAAATCATAAAATACAAACTACAAACATGTAGTAAGAAATAAAGTTCACCAAATGTACATAATCCACAGACTTAAGGGATAAGATCAGAAGCCTCACAGCATATGTTCAGAGAGGACAAAACAAAGGCTCAACAGAGGAGAATAGAGAGACTTGTACAACACAAAAATAAAGACAACTGAAAAGGAAATGTAGATGAAAGGAAAAGAGAGATACAAAGAATTAGAGAAGAAAACGGAGAAACAGGAACCATGACCACAATGGCCAGCTAATATATATATATATATATATACACGCGCGCCTACAAGCTGCTGCCAGCATTCTTTCACAGATTTTTCATCATGGACTTAAGTACAGGCGTACAGAATTAACATACTAGCGACTTAAGCATTTCATCAACCAATGTGGAAGTGGGCCAGAAATATCAAACTAATTGGTTCTAAGATACAATTCATAGGAAGGTGGGAGGGGGAAAAGAAACATTACCCTGGCTTGATCAATGGGTGGTAGGAGGTAAACTAAGAGAAGAGAGTGAAGAAATAATGCAAGATTGAACATAGGCAAACTTTTGACATAAGAATGCGTACATCATATGAGCCTAATAAAAAGTGAAAAAAACAAACAAACTAAATTAACTTCCATTTAAAACTAGACTTAAGTAAATTTGTTGTCCCTCCAATTTAACTTTTTTTTTTATTTTTCCTTGTAATTTTTTTTGTTTTAGTTTTTCTAAAATATGTTTATTTTGTTTTTTATCTTTCAAATATTTTAAATAGCGCTTTGAACAATAAAAAATATTTTAAACAAAGAAAAAAAATATTATCTAAAATATTTCAAGGATGAAAAAAAGAACACATTTTAGAAGGACTAAAATAATTTTTTTCAGGGACAAAAATAAAAAAACATTAAAGTGTAGAAACAAAAATTATATTTAAACCTTAAAACTAATTTTAGGATACCAGAAGGAGAGTGTCAATATCTTTTACATTTGCCAACACTTGCAGCCGGCTTATGATGACAGGATAAGATATATAAGTGCTGCATGTGGAGGATAGTTCATGATAACTGAAACAGGAATGATCCATGATTGTGAGAGAACTAGCATTGGGAGTAGAAAGTACAATTTTGTACTGGCAGCAGATAAACTCCAGATTCAAACTTATATATGCAGAGAATTTTGCATCATGATGCAAGGAACATTCAGAAATTTACAAAGTTTTCAACAAATATAAACTTTGTAAAAGGCACAGGAAAAGTGTGATTCAGAGGGAGAAGAGACAAAATTTGGAACAGAAATATCATTTGATTCGCCGATCCTAAAAAAAGAAATAAGCAAAGTTCACTTGTTAAGTGATAAATGAAAAATTCATAGAAAATTAAGTAATTTGTCGGCTAATCCCCTTTGATTCAGCAACAAGAGTCGGTTATGGAATAATCTTTTGGTCAGCTTCTACTTTCTGAAGGACTTTCTTGCCGGTAATTGCAGAGATTTCGGAAGTTCAAGGTAACAGCCATAAGGACTGATGTTAAGCTTAAGAAATGTCTAAGATGGACAGTAAAACAGAGGGACAAATGAATTGGATTTGTATCTGAAATAGACATCCGTACCAATACTGTTGTTATGAAATTGTGCAGCACAACATATTTCATGACACACTTTGGACTCATTTCATTGCAGTAGCACTGGCAACGAAGATTAAGTAAGTAAAATGAACCATCTCCACTATATAGAACCCAAGATACAAATCTGTTGTAATTGGCAGGGGTTTTAAATTTTTGCAATACACATAATAAAACTCTGAACTGAATAACATACGTGTTGTGGGACATTTTGTGTTGGAAGCACGGTTTCGCTTTTTCACTATGCACCTCACGTTATTCTAAAGAATTTGAATAGAACACTTGTTCCAAGATTCACAAAAGGCAAGTAATTTGTATGACTTGAAACCAAAAATTTTGGTCTCAAGGAAAATATCAAAATAAAGATGGATCATATGTTTCAAAGAAAGAATATCTTGATTTAAGAGAGCTAAAACCTACCTTATAAAACTTGTTTATTCAAGATTCAAATAATACTCATGAAACCCTGCTTAATTCTACATTAAAAATATTTTTTCTTATTCCTACTCGTGGCCATGCAGTTTTTCTTTTGATAATCTAAGATTCCATTATCTCCAGTCCTATGTCCCATTCATCCTATATAGCGTTTCCTAATCCTAATATTAAACAAATTCATCTCTCATCACATGCATTTCTCAGCAATTAATAAGACATAATAAACAAATCCATATTAAACAAACTCACCACATGCATTTAGTAACTCAATTACTAGTAATCAATAAGAAATAATAAACATACTCATCATAGTAACTTTGACATGAGTTCATACAACAACTCCATAGTCTAATATAATAATTTAGTTACATCGGTAGGAGCATGATACACATAATTTCCATAAGGCTAGCACCACTACCACAGAGGCTCTCCTTAAGACTAGGCAATGATGCAACATATTACACCAACAAAAAAAGAAACTTCAGATTCATCAGTCTATCAAGTGGTCTTTTAGTAGTCTTTTGATCTTTTCCCCCCTTCAACAGTTCTGTTATTCAAGGATGATCAAAATTACAAGTATAACAAAAAGACTGTCCCCAGTAATAGTTACTTAAAAATTGTCATGTGCCAAAGCCAAATATAGCAAAAACAAGGTTACAAGAGGATCGACAAGGAAATTATATAGCAACCTTTCACTTGCTGTGACTATGAGTATTGAGAAGAGACTAAGCTAGTATTATCAGGAAGAGAAGGAAAAATGAAGCAAAATCAGAACAATATGTAAAACATACTACCTGAGGATTTAAGTGTTCTTATCACTCTCAGCAATTTATAATATCAACTTTGGCCACCGGACATTTTATAATTAAGTACTCTACTATCCTGCTAACTCCCTCATCAGATATGTTTGAAGAAGATTTCATTTTCAATTTCAATGACTTTAATTGAACAAAGCAAGGGATTTGTGTTATCATTGAACCAGAAGTTGAGAGACCCTACACAATGACAGTGGATTAGAGACATATTTTGAAAGGAAAGATTGAGTAATGGACAGAAATTTGCCAAACAGGACATATTATCAGCAATATAAAAAGTAAAGGAAGAAACAGAATAAAGTTACTTACATTTAGAATCTTAAGGGTACTTGAAGAGAGTATCATTATCTTTGCATAATCTGCGAGCACTTGCAGCAAACTTATAAGGGCTAAATGTGTCCTTTGAAAATGAGCATCAAAATAGGCTTCAACGTCAATATTTACTTGTTCAAGTAAAGAAAGATTGCAAGCAGAGAGTTGGTGAATAGGATCACGCATCACGGAAAGAGATCTAAGATTTGGAGTAGAAAGTATAAATTTGTAGGGTGTTTCTTGAATGGTACTACCTATGGTCAAAGTAGAAAGGTTGGAATTACATATGCAGAGGAATTTTGCACCATGATGCAAGTTACACCGGTCAATGACCAAAGTATTCAACATGTGACAAGTTGAAAAGGGCTCGGCACAGTCACCTTCACCTGCAGTTAGAGTGACATGCTCAAGATGCAAGCTTTTCAATGCTGGCAACTGCAGGGAACTTGGAAGTTCAGTCATCCAAGGGACAGCCCAGATGGAAAGCTTAAGAAATGTCAAAGATTTACAAGAAAAGATACTAGGGTGCAACTTAAAACCAAATTTAGCATTTAAATTAACTTCAATTGCCAACTGCTGGACATCATGTGACACAGCATATCCCATGATCATGTCCAGGAGTTCATGATCTATACAGCCTTTACGCCTCAAATCTAGACTATGCAGGGAAATGGAGCTATCTCGATTCAACAGAACCCATGATAAAAATTTGCTGAAATGTGCAAGGTTGGTAAAATCTGAGGAATGCAATGCCAAATTCGAGAGACGTTTCCACAGTTCCTTCCATCTTGTAGACAAGACACAAGTCTGAACAGCATGTTTCATGCTCATAAATTTCATTATATGAAGCAAAACAAGGTCAGGCAAGTCACTAAGCCTGTCCATGTCCTCTTTCCCATCTCTATCACTCAGCATTTTTCACTTCAACTTCCCCTATGCCCCTTTTTCCTTCAATCACACCTGATCTAAGAAATTCAAACAAACATATCATAAATTTACTGCTCACAGTTTTACAAAAATATTGTTAACATAAAAGATAACAACTTGTAATAGTAGGATCTAATGGAAGAAGAAGACCCTTTTAGAAATTAAATACTAAACAAGTTTATTTCCATTTTTCATTTCCAATAAGACAAACTTTTGTGTTTGACCCTTTAAGAATGATTGATTGAAGACATATACTTTCCTAAATCATTGAGGAAGTTACACATAGAATGAAGTAAGCCAACAGATTATACATACAAATACCTTGTTGGGTGATTGGGGATCCTACCATTCAACTGATTTGCAAAATCAATCAAACAAACAAACTCCACCACTTATCCAGAGGCACTTCAAGTTTTCCCCTTTAAATCCTAAAAGCGCTTATTCGACGTGCTTTCAATCGGTAGAACAATGAGCGAGCTTACTTGTTTTTAATTCTTTGGCAACAGGTTTTGCTTTCACCGTTATAAAACGGATAAGAGTGCCTTCTTTTGCAGCGACTCAGGGAGGTTGCGTGTTCGATTTAGAATATTTGTTTTGGTGAAGAGATTTTTTTTGTTTTTTTAGGAAAAAAAAGATTTTTTCCTAAGAGAATCTTATGAACATTGATGTCTTAACCTGTTTTTATTGTCTGAATTCTGAGAAACGATTTTAACTTATGAGTTAAAATACCAAAAAAACCATGAGTTAAAAAATTATTATTATTATTATTATTATTATTATTATTATTATTATTATTATTATTATTATTATTATACCATCTCTCGCACTTTTTTATATTAAAGAATGAGAGAATTAAACGAAAAGCAGAGAAACGGGAGAATTTTTTATATTAAAAAGTTTTTCTTTTTTCTTTTTGAATTTCATATGATTTTTTTTCACACTTCTTATTTTTATGGTATACGAATGAGTGAGAAATTTTTATCCTAACTTTTTATAATTTTTTTTTTATCTTATGCCTGTAGGAAAACAAATAGAGTAGTATTAGGAAGATAATATAAAAAAATGTTATTCAAATTAGGCTAAATCATCTATTTGGTTATTTATTTTGTTTGTTAAGTTTAACTCTCCATTCCTTTAAAAAGTTAATTATAAACGGCTAGAATTAATAAATTAAATTCACTTATTAAATTTTAAGGACTAAAAAATTCTCATATTAACTATAAGAATTAAAAGTGATAAATTTAAAAATTATAAAAACTAAATAAATAATTAAATTTTTATATTTTATGTTATTTGTTTGATTTGTTTTTATCTTTTATTTCATTTGTTTATTCACTTTGGTTTTTCAGTTTATTTAATAATGATATTTTTAATCATTTAAAAATAATTTTTTTGGTTTAGTTTTTTCTCCTTCTCCCCCACTTTATTTTTAACAAAAAAGTACAATCTTAAATGCATAATAATGTTAATTTTAAATAAATAAAAAATAAGATAAATAATTAAAATATTTTTTTAAAAAATAAATAAGTAAACTGAAAAAATAAAGTAAGAGATAAATTAAACTTTTGAAAAGATAAAAAAAAAAAACACCAAATATATCAACTGTGCATCAAATTAAAACACCCTACCTTCCCAAGTAAGGTTTCTTTGTTAAAAAATTATTTTATGCTAGAGCTTTCTTAAATTTTACGCCAGCTTTCTTAGTTCTCACGCCACCTATAAATCCAAATGCATCTATATAAGTTAGGTTGACGTATATTTTAACTTTTTTATTTTATTTTTATGTTATACATTTTCTCTTAATTTTAATAATTTAGTACTTCTACAAATCTCAAGTCGTGCAATATTAATATTAAGATAAATAAAAAGTATTATAAAAAAATTAAATTCTTTTTATCTTTACAAAATTATTTATTGAAATAATTAGTATTTAACTTTTACTTCAATCTAAAGACAAATAACGATGAGAAAAAGTTTCTTAAACAGTACGTGTATTAACTTCTTGTTAACTATCATCTAGAGGGATTTTTGTATTTTAAAGATTTTTCTAATATAAAAAATTGAAGTGAGTTTAAAACTAACAAAATATTTAAGAAGTATTTACATGAGTATAATGCTTACCAACTAAATCAACTTATGTTGTGACTTTATTATTAAGTTTCAATTAATTTTAAATATATAATTGTATTAAATATCTGAATATTTATCTAATTCGAAAAAATTAAAAGGGGCAATATCGGAAAAAGGTGAAAAACTTTGGATGCTTCTGCTAGAAAACACGGTTCTGTGAAGAAGAAGAAAAAAAGAAGGCATTTTGCGACTGCGCGCAGCTTAACTCTGCAATTCCTTTCCAAGGTACCAGTTTTGTTGATCACTTCCTTTTCCCTTTCACTCGCTGTATGTTTCCCGAGAAAATGGATTTTCTTTTTTCGTTTTCGTTTTCGTGGAATAGACGATGAAGTCTTATCGCTTTAATTTGTGAGTTTTTAATTTGGTTACGAAATTCACCAGAGTGATGGTTTTGGACTTGTGGTTGTAAATGGAATTGGCGTTGTTGGATGTGCTCAATCGATTTTATCTGTTTTGTTCTTCGCCTAATATGGATTTCAAATTACCGTGTTTCGCATTTCCTACTGTGTAATGAAATTGCTTTGTGTTTATTTCTGAGTTAAATTTAGTTTTATGTAGGTTTGCTTTTAAGATACTAGTTACTTGTGTATTATCCCCAAGGTTTTAGGGTTTGACTGTCAAATAGTAACTTTCAAATTGCTGATGTTATGGTAGTGAAACCTGTTAAAGTGAAAGGTTTTCAACTTTGTTTCCTATACTTAGAAACATATGCTAGATAAAATGTTTTGGATTTGTAATTTAATAATCTATAGTTCAAGTAATTGATGATAATGTTGAGTTTCTGGTTTGTATGGAGTTAATAAAGTTTTATTCTTGTAATATGAAATATGAATGCTATAGTAAGTCCATAATAGTCATTGGAAGATGGAAACAAGCATACAGTATTACTTGTCTATAGCAGGACTTTTTTCAGTGGATTTCTCAACTCTCAATTTTTTAATTTTGTTATGAATCAATCTTATTACCTTTGCTTCTTCATCAAATTCTTAGTTCACAATTATTTCTCTCAATTTATTATATTGCTTTTGCATTCTTCAACTAGTCTAGGATGGTGTTTCTGCTTAGATTTTTCATTCTTCTATATTTTCTCCTTTGACCCCCCTCCCCCCTCCTGGTTATTTATTTGTGTTCTTGAAGCTCAATAACTTACCGCATAAACCTCTCATGTTTTTCCAGTTGATCAAGCGACTTCAGGATTGCCTTGCATACTTTGGTGTTTGAAGAGCTAATCTGTCTACCAAAATGAAGTAATGCAAGCAAAAAATCTTCTTTTTATTTGCTTATATAATTTTTTACTAGAAAATTCTTAATCTGACTGATATCAAATGGTCCTTCTTATTGCATATTGTATATTATAGTGAGATAAGGTGAGGAATCTCTTCACCTGGGATAATTTAACCATGAAAGTTTTACAAGGGTAATTGTACTTTCTAACAAGTTGAAAAATTTCATGATTTATTGGTGAATATGGACTCTTGGGAACAGATAACTTATGTTTCAAAAACTGCATATTATTAAAACAAAGTCAAAGACTCAAAGTTCCTTTACTTTCATGCTTTCTAGTTTATTTTTGTTTGATACAAGAAGAAGCCTGGATATATTTGAGGAAACAAATCATAAATGAAAGGTAAGAAGGTTAAGACTATATAATATTTGGTTGTAGCATATTTTTGTGGGTACTTGTCCTTTTCCTAGGGTAGGCCAATATTAGGGAGATGATCTTTATGATACCTTAATTAGCCTGGGGCATTTATTTCTGAAGTTGGAGGCTGCAACTCTTGTGGTTCAATATTATATAGACTATGTGTATGTTTTTTTTTGTTAGAATACAGCCTAACAGATGTTTAGCCCAATGCAATTTTTTCTTTCTTTCATGTTTTCTTCTTTGTAATGCATTCAATGACTTCCTATATGTAACCAAAGCCTATATATGTTTAGTTAGCTAGAGATTGTATAACAACTCAAATTCTTTCTCTGTCTTGAATTTTAGCACAAATAGAACATGAAAGGTGAGGATAAAAATAATGTTTTGTTGATTGTAAAGCATGACTGATATGCTGTTAGGAAGATGCACAATTAATCAGGGTTGCTCCAATGCTCCCCAGGATTTGGAATTGTTAAGGAGTCACTTTGGGTATTAGAGTTTTGTAATAGGGTTGTTATCAGTGGTTCCTATAATGTTCTAAGTCTATTTTTGGTGCAAATTATTTTCAAAGATAGAAGATAAAAGATGCTTTTTTGAACAGTGTCTCAAGAGTTTGGAGTTTGGATGATAAATGATCATGCCATTTTGATGTTTGGTATGATTGTGACAGTACCACCAATAAATAAGGTCTATAGGAGGAGGAATAGGTTGGACAGCAGGGAAAACAGAATATCAACTAAAGTTAGGTAACTAACTAAAGGAGAAGTTGTAGGGCAAAACCAAGAGAGGGGGGTAGTTTTTATTTTAGGAATTCATTAGTGGGTAAGGCTGCGTACAACATCCCTCCCCCATACCTTCGCATAGCGAAGAGCCTCCGGGCAATGGGGTACGAAGTTTTTTTTATTAGTGGGCAGAGCTTCAGGTACTTGGAAGGTTACTATCTTGAGAACTGTATCCTGTTGGGTCTCTGTTCAGTATCACTTTGATACTGTATCAAATGAAATTTCTGCAATAAAGGTGTGCTATGGTGTTGCAAAATTCCTTGGATTCACAATCGTGACTCTGTTGCGGTGTGCCTTCCACAAAATTGGCTATTGCAGTAACTATGGGTGTTGTGGTTGCACTGTTGCAGCTTGTGTCGCAGCATCAAGGATTTGAGAGATGGATGTGGAACTGCACGTGACTTTTTTCCTACTCAATCCTAGTGTCCCATTCCCTCACTCACGTAAAACTTGTTAAACTTCTCTCATATGTAGATATCTGTTCACAGCTTCACATAAGGATCAAGGAAGGACTCCTCCATCAGCATTTGTTCACCTTCTCCTGCATCTTGTCATCTCCGACCAGTCTCTGGCCAATTGAACTTTTGAGTTAATATTATGCCAATTTTATGAATTTTATTTTTATTTGCATAAAACAAACAACACTTTCTGCCCAAAGAAAATTTCTCAATAACTCGAGTTTGTTTACAAAGCCCATACAAAGGCAAAAGTAAAGGGTATGGTCGTTGCTAGATAAACATGTTTGTATCAATCCAACGTCAAATTAAGGAAGAAAAATGGGCTGGCATTTCTGAGTTCAATTTTGTTTTTTAATGTCTTAGAAATCTTCTGGATTAGACTTGAAATTTGATTTGAACATTGCATTGCTTGTTGAGGAATGTGTGCTTATTGATTGAAAAATGAAAATGTTTAATGGAATATTGGTACTTCCACTCTAATGGTGGAATATATATTTTAGGAGTATTCCAATGATCTTTTTATTTTTATACTGTTCTACTTTCAAGCTCATAATATTATCCATTCTTAATGTTGTGAATATTGCTTTTGGTATTGCGTTGTAGGGGACGTGTAAGGTGGGATGAGGCTAATATTGGAGAAATTGAGGCAAACAAACCTGTGAGGCAGAAAATTACTGAGCCTAAGACTCCATATCATCCTATGATTGATGATGACAGTATGTAAAGATCACTTAAACTTTATGTTTCTATTTAATTAAGTCTGCATGTATGGGTATATGGCTATGTATACAAATAATCTTCTGATTTTATTTTAAGACTTATCTACTACTTTTAACTATAATATTGCTTTTATTCTTCTTTAGTTGACCCTCTGCATGGTTTGGGTTGTAAACTTGTAAATCTAAAACATATATACTAAGCTAACTCTGTTGATAAGTATGTGGAGATGCTCTTTTTGAAGTTCTATTCTCAGGCTTGCTCTTTTGTTATAGTTTAAAAAGACATTGTATGTGTAGCAACTTTTCTTCTGAAAATGACTATGTATTACCTAATTTTTCTAGGTTCTCTATCCCCTGTACGAGGAAGTTTTGATGCATGTATTGATGATCAAAATCACACGATGCATGCTGAAGCAATATGGAGTGCTCTGAATGATGTAGCCTCCAGTAGCAGAAGAGGCACTGGACAATCTGGTGGTTGGACGTCATCTGAGGATGAGCCAGAAGCAATGGAGCAAGATGATGATGGTATTGTACTATTATTTGATTGTTTTTCTCATAGATCATGTCATTTATTGCTTTTTTTATGATTGTTACTCTTTAATGGGTGCTTGTGCTTCTCCTTTATGAGATTTGGTTTTAATTATTGCTTTCTTATCGAAATAATTGAAATCTTTGAAAATATTGCCTTAATTTGCATATTTTAACTTGTAAGGATTATAAGGTGAAGTCAGGTTGTTTACTTTTGCTTTGACATTTATTATGTGATTCTTGTGTAGATAATGATGGAATCAGGGTTCTGACAGACCTAGTAAAATAGAGCTATAAATGAATTTGGTTGACGTTGCTCATGTTTTCTGTTTTTGTTATTTTAGCTTCATAAACAAGAATAGAAAGTCGGTTGTTACTGCTGTGAAATTTTCTAATTTTTCTAAACCGGAATTATATGTATATGAACATAATATTTGTTGAAAATGGGTGAGCTAATATATCTTTTGGTCCTGGAAAGTGACAACTTGGGTTGCTTTGGTCCCTGAAAGTGTTTGTCTTATAAATTGTTCTCTGAAAGTGTGAACTTGCTAACAAGTTCACACTATACAGTTATTAACCTGCAAAAAAATTTATCTCCTAAAGGACTAATTTTATGTATCACAACTTTCAGGAACCAAAGCTATACAAGTTGTCACAACTTTTAGAATTGCTTGCATATGATGAGTTAGTTCTGTCGTGATAATTTGAGACAAAATAAGACAGCAGTAATTATCTCTTCTTTCTGCCTATCATCCACACTGTTGGATCTGAAAGGGCTTTTTCTCGTTGGTGGTGACCAATAGCTAATTGATTTATACAGCCTAGAATGTTCTGCCAAATCTTGAATAGTACTTGTGCGGGCCTGGGCAAAATATCAGACTTGGAGATTGCTTACTGTTTCAAATTTCAGTAAACTGTGTGATAATGAGTTGGGATCTATTTGATAGTGAAAAGGAAAAGGTATTGGAATCTTGTCATTTCTTTCTCATGGAGGGAAATTATTCCATTTAGATGAGCATGAAACATTTTTTGCCATTTTTTTTCCAAGTAATTTAGTAGGCATATTTGCTTTTGTATTAATGGATTGCCTATTCATTTACTAACGTAACCTGAAATACTGTTAGATTCTGAAACAGATAGGAACTTGAGTTTTAAAGAGCACAGAAAGGCCCACTATGATGAATTTCTTAAAGTCAAAGAGCTGCAACAGAGGGGTTCTCTTGAGGATGAAAGTGACGAAGATAATAATTCTGAACCCAGTAAGGTGGAGAAATGTGAGTCGTCTTCACTGAGTGATAGTGTAAAAGAGATGGACATCGAGGGAAAGAAGTCTTCAACTCCTCAAGCTAATGGTTCTTAGACAGTGATCGATGAAATAAAATCCACTGTCTAGTTTCATTTTGTGGATTCAAGAAAACTAAATGAATCACTGTTTTTGTATCATTTGTATGTATGTAGTTCCTTTCTTCATCATGATTATTATGATCCGTTCACACTTTTGTACTCTGGTAAATTGGTTTGTTTTCGGCATCTTTGAGGAATTTGCTTGTGGCTTTTATAAGGAATTAAGGTTGGATGCTTAAAGGGAGGAAATATCCCAAACTGAAACTATATTTCATTTCTTATTTCCTTGTGCTTTTTATGTGATTTGTGTTTGAGTATTATGCCCCAATTTTTAATACTATCAGATTCAGATGACGAGCCCTGGTGCAGCGGTAAAGTTGTGCCTTGATGACTTGTTGGTCATGGGTTCGAATCCGGAAACAGCCTCTTTGTATATGCAAGGGTAAGGCTGCGTACAACATCCCTCCCCCATGGGGTACGAAGTTTTTAGATTCAGATGAATCTCTTGCTGCCACTGAGAACCCAATTACTATGCATACACATCAAAATGAGTTTAACTTTATTTAAAATGCATCATTATTTCCTAATAAATGGGAAGTTTAACTTTATTTCATTGACAAAGATAAAGAATAACTGCCACCAAATATGCACCAAACAAAACATACCCCTAAAATAACAACCACCGAACCAATGTCAGCCCCAACTGTGAAGACAAAACCATTACAGGGCCAACCTCTGTATCATCACAGGGTGGTTGAGGCGGTGGTGTTGGGTGGAGGTAGGGCTTGCTTTGGAGAGGCAGGGGTATTCATACCAGGCATGCCATCACCAAGCAATGGTATCATCACTAAGTGATGGAGGCAGGGCTTGCTTTGGAGAGGCAGGGGTATTCATACCAGGCATGCCATCACCAAGCAATGGTATCATCACTAAGTGATGGAGGCAGTTTTCTTCAAATCCTACAAAATCTCCAAGAATTAAGTGATTACATTCTTTTATAATTTCTAATAGTATTTCTAATATTTTTGCTTAATTTTAGTGATTCCTAACTAATAATGACATTTCTTATGATTTTTGTTATTTAATTTCTTGAATTGACTCACTAAATTATCATTAATTGAAGATTCATCAACTCTCATAAAATAAATTTTGAATTATAGAAAGATAATTATCTAAAAAAAAATTAACTTAACACTTTGAAATTACACATTAATTATATGAAGACTTTAACCAATTTAAATTTATAATCGCTTGAATATAATTGCAGTCTCCAAAATATTATATGTTTTTTAAATTCGTTTCAATTTGAAATTTGTTGATTTTCAAAATTTAAAAATTATAAAAAGTCATAACACACCATGTGATATTAGATGAGTAATCATAAATTCATAGGATTAGTACAACAATCTAAGATCTCAACACATTCACATGTAGAATAATGATTTATTTAACATGAAAATACATCTTTAGTGTGTAAAATTTTCTTAAATTAATGATAATCATGTATCGACAATGAATTAATTTCTGACTTAATCAGTTGAAAAACATCGATAATCTCTAAAAAAAAAAAAGAATAGTAACCATAGGATGATTTCCGGCTAGAAGGCAGCATGAAACTCATGCGTACCTATATAGAACTCTCGAATACATTATTATGCTCTGTATTTACAACATTAAGTTTGAGATTCATTGCTCTGAACAATACAAAACGATAAGAGGAAGTTTGCAAGTAGTACGTACACCCACCTAATTTGACGAAATGGACCAGTTATCTATTTATTCAGTTTCAACTCCTTCAAAGGTAGAGATCGACATTTTTTTTTCTAATATTTTTTTTTATTTCCAAATAATTATAAGAGAAAATTTGAATTCTACTTTCATCAATTTGGTAAACTTTTGCATCAATAATAGGAAAGTTTAGGAGTTCAATATTTAGGGGTTTTAAAACGAAAGAGAGAACTTGTACTGCTATGTAGTTCTTTTACAAAGTAGTTGAAACTTTTATCTATAATAATTAAAAATCTTTTTTTATTAACATTGTTAAGTAGGTTTTTTGTTTTTGTTTTTACCTGATTTATTATAGTCAAATTATATATAAAGATGTGAGTCTACTAATCCTTGACGCAATCACTAAATTCATCTTGGAATCGAAGAGTACATGCGCGTTTTGAAAAACAAGAAACCGTCCACCTCATACAAATTTTCTTGATTTTTCATGTATAATATTTCAATTACAATTATGGGTGAAAGCATGTGCTATGAAAGCATGTGCTGAGAACAAGTATACAAAATTTCAGCTAGTATAAGATTCTTCACTCTACGTTGTTCTTTGTTTTGTTTTTTCTTTCTTTCTCTCAGTTTCGCATTGAAAGTCTAAGCAAACAAACAATTGATTCTATTTTTTAATTTTTTATCATCATTTTAGATGTCAAAAGCAACAAACACACTATATTTCAAATTCAACAATAAAAATACAATTCAGGTTCAGCTGCATGCCTCAACGTTTCAATTCACCAATAAAACGTGCCATTGGAATATGAGTTGTACATTGGAGGCTAAGTTCAGTGCTGTCACTTCAATTTACACAGGAAAAATAGTACATGTCACTTAAGGTGAGTGCAGGTTAATTTTGTGCAGACATTAGATGCATTGCAGTAGTGGACAAATCGACCAAGTAGATTTACTGGATTCTCACATGTTTTTATCATTTAAAACTGAGGTGGCCAGTTTTTAGAATTAACTACGTCATAAACTATCCAGTTGTGTAATTGAAATGATCATGATACTAACTTTTAGTTAAACCGGTCTGAATTGGTTTGATCCCAGATTTTATATATATAACATTTGCATAAAGACAATGGATAATTACATGCATAATTAATGTTTGGATTTCCTCTTACTTGATTTGAAACATGATAATGTTATAAAAGAATTAATATTCATTTGAATACTACATATTTGATTTCTCTTAATTAAATAAGGTATCAAGTTTTTGTATATGACAAAATATCTACTAAAAATTTAGTTTCATATTGCTGTAAATGTTTTGTTCTCCAAGAAAATTATATTTGTAAAGTATTTATATATAGTGGTAAAAAAAATATAATACAATAATATTATATCACAAAATAAAAATACAAAATAATTAAAATAAAATCATCTGTCTCTTATATAATAATTTAAAGCTGAAGTGTGCGAACCATTTTCATACATCCATATCATATTATTATAGAGTGGTGACATCTTGACGTACCTTTCAATATTTCAAATATCTCTTTAATAATTTTTATTTTTCTTTATTTTTTTCTTAATTTCTATCACATAATTATATCAAATATCATATCTATATTTTTTGTTTTCATTTTTCTCTCTCACCAGTTAGGTGTCTATTGACATTTAGGTGTCAAAATATATTTTTCATGAACTCATGATATTTTTACATCCCACTATTTTGAACATTTGATCAACATTTTTTATTTATTCCTATCTCTTTTTTCTATAATATCACTTATTATACATATATTTTTAATCTTTTCTCATCACTCTCTAGGTGTCAACTAACATTTTAAGTGTTCAAATATATTTTTCTTATTATTATTGTTTTTCAAGAATTTAGAAAAGAGAAATCATATTTGAACACTTATTTTTTTAAAAACATTCCATTAATATTTATATCTCATTTTTCTTATCCCATCATATCACCAATAATGCCTATATTAATTTTTCTTTCTTTCATCTTTCTCTCACTAGGAATCCGTAAATAATTTACCTTAAAGAAAGTGTTGCACACTTAGGTCGTGTGTAAAATATGAAACGTAAACATATTCTCCACAAACACACGTAGCTAGCTGGCGATGATTTCCAAGTTCCAACGCTTATAAATACCATATTCTGCATTGATACGTATTAAGGAAAAGACACTACACACTACTACAACTAAAACCCAATGTCAACCTCTGAAATGGTTGCTTTCATCCCATTAATGGTTGCTTTCAGCCTCTTTGTTTTGTGTTCTTCTGTCCACAATCACTTATCATCCAAATGGAATAATAATTCCAACACCGCAATAGCCAACAAAACTACACAACTATCTCTTCCAAAGCTTCCAATAATAGGAAATCTCCATCAACTTGGCACCCTCACTCACCGCACTCTCCAATCCTTAGCTCAAAACAATGGCCCTTTGATGTTACTTCATTTTGGAAAAGTGCCAGTTCTTGTTGTCTCAACTGCTGAGGCTGCTCGTGAAGTTATGAAAACACATGACCTGGTTTTCTCCAACAGACCACATCGTAAGATGTTTGATATCCTCTTGTATGGTTCCCAAGATGTGGTATCTTCTTCATATGGCCATTTTTGGAGGGAGATAAGGAGTATCTGTGTCTTTCATCTTCTCAGTGCCAAAAAGGTTCAATCCTTTGGTGCAGTGAGAGAAGAGGAAATCTCCATAATGATGGAGAATATTAGGCAGTGTTGTTCTTCCTTGATGCCTGTGAATTTAACTGATTTATTTTTTAAACTCACCAATGATATAGTGTGTAGAGCTGCTCTTGGAAGGAGGTACAGTGGAGAAGGTGGGAGTAAGCTTCGTGAGCCATTGAACGTGATGGTGGAGCTATTGGGAGTTTCAGTCATAGGGGACTTTATACCTTGGCTTGAACGGTTGGGAAGAGTTAATGGGATATATGGCAAAGCTGAGAGAGCGTTTAAACAGCTTGATGAGTTTTTTGATGAAGTTGTTGATGAGCATCTTAGTAAGAGAGACAACGATGGTGTTAATGATGAAGGTCACAATGATTTTGTGGACATTTTGTTGAGGATCCAAAGGACAAACGCAGTAGGACTTCAGAATGATAGAACCATCATAAAGGCTTTGATCCTGGTAAGTATATAAGATTAGTACATGTCTAATCCTGCATTAATTAGGTCCTAATAATTAATCTTGAAACTATATATATAGGGATATGTTTGGATAAATTTTTTAAAAAATACTTTAAAGAAAAAAATTGAAATGAATTTTTTCATGAATTAACTCTTTATTAACTAATTTATATATAGAAGTTCTATCATATCATTTTTCTAAAAGATAAAAGTACATTTATAAATTTATAACTAATGAAGAATTAATTTAACTCATGAAAAATTCATTTCATTTTTTTATATTTTTCTTATCTTAGAAATGATTTTAGATAAGTTTATCCAAACATACTCATAGTCGATCTTTGTTTCTAACTTTATAAATTCTTTACTTTTCTAATTAAAACATAATTTACTCTCATCCTTTATGTCAAATGATGTGAAAAAAGACAAGTAATGGCTTTGTAAAGTTTAGATAAGGTGACTGGCGTATACATCCTAAGAAAGTGGTGGTTTACTATTTATTTTTGTATCTTCCACATTGGTGTAATGTAAATTAGGAACAACATTTTAAATTCATTTGGGGTTCAGTGAGTAGTATGCCAGAGAGTTTTATTAGGTTCTAATTTTTATTTAATAAGGCTTACATGAATTCCACTCTTCAAGCATGCTAGAAAACACTATTAAAAAAAGAGTTAAAAGAATATGTTACTAACCTTTCTTTTTAGTCTAATTATTGTACAAAAGTTATATTTTCCTTTTAATTCCACTGTAGTATGATTCTTCGACAAAATATTAGGTCATATGCTTTGCTAGTTATGAAAACTTGGATAAATGTTGAGTTTATTTTCTTTCTTGGAATTCAAAGGTCGACAACGAAATTGACAATTAATAGGAATTTCTTTTAGGATATGTTTGGTGCAGGTACTGATACTACCGCCTCAATCTTAGGGTGGATGATGACAGAACTCTTAAAGCACCCAATTGTGATGCAGAAGCTACAAGCTGAGGTAAGGAATGTGGTTGGAGATAGAACTCACATAACTAAGGATGATCTGAGTAGCATGCATTACTTGAAGGCAGTGATTAAAGAAACTTTCCGTTTACACCCACCACTTCCCTTATTGATTCCAAGGGAATCCATTCAAGATACCAAAGTGATGGGCTATGACATTGGAATTGGCACACAAATAATTGTTAATGCTTGGGCAATTGCAAGAGATCCTTCATATTGGGACCAACCTGAAGAGTTTCAGCCAGAAAGGTTCTTAAATAGTTCAATAGATGTCAAAGGACATGATTTTCAACTGATCCCATTTGGAGCAGGAAGGAGGAGTTGCCCAGGATTAATGTTTTCCATGGCTATGATTGAGCTGGTAATAGCAAACCTTGTTCACCAATTTAATTGGGAAATACCCAGTGGAGTGGTGGGGGATCAGACAATGGACATGACTGAAACTATTGGGCTTTCCGTTCATAGAAAATTCCCTCTTGTGGCAGTAGCATCTATCCCTACATATATATGAAGTGAATAATTAATGATAAAATAATAACTTGGAAGGAAAATGAAATAAGGGATTTTAATCTCAATAATGTATTATCGAAATATTTTATGGCCAATAGTTCTTTTAATTATAATGATAGTTGAATAAATGTATTGATTGGTCTCTTTAGTTGTGGCTATTCAATACTTTGCAGCTACCATTCAATTGTATCTATACAGTGTTTAATCAAGCGATCTTTATAATTTCCTTATCAAACAAAGTCTTGTCAACTTAAATTTTTGTTTATGATCATCAACCTGGCTAGTTTTTTTATTTTCTATACCTTCCATTGTTTTTTTAAATAGGCAAAATATATTAATTAGGAGTAGTAGAGGTACCAAAAGCAGGATATAATCAAATAGCAATTTGAATCAGTCTCTGAATCCCATGGGTTATACAGTATTTAGACCTAAAAATGAGGAGTGAATACTTACAAACCGAAGGAATAAGGTCCACTCATATACTTGTCCTTGCCCTAAAATAATAACCCAATCACTCACCTCCCCAAACAATTACAACACGCAACGTTAACCCGTGCTGGGAAGGTGCTTTTTTGGTGGATTGTTAATGCCAATCAACAATATAAAGGAGGAGCACTTTGATGTTATCTCAGACCATAAGTTTCGAATATTCTTCTATGTATGCAATTCACGATTGTATATGTTAATATTCAGTTTTGTTGGATCTGTATGGTATTAGTTTGGTTTGCGTCTATTAGTTGCTGCCATAGCTTGATGGCACTTTCAGATGGGTTTTTCTTAGTTGTATGCTGGGGATCACGTGTATGATCTGTCCGCTGCTGATATATGTTCATAAGTTTATGATCACCACATAATTAAGTCCATTTATCCTAAATTTTAATCAAATTCATAGTTATATTTTAGGTGGAACACATCACCAATTTATGTATTTCTCTGAAGTTTAAAGCTTTGAGTGTTGTCATGGCTTGCTATTGCCGTGGTGGAAAATTGTCCTTTTTCAACTTGAATGACAACAAAAATTGGAAAACTATCGAAGTACTAAAGGTTTCACAGGAAAGGATGTACGAGTTTCGAAGGTATTATATCTCTGGTCCAATCTAGCTTAAACACCTTCAAAGATATTTAATATATATATATATATATATATATATATATATATATATATATAGAAAGTGAGTTAAGTCGACCAGATTTTGGAAAGGGAAATTATAAAGGTCTCTTGATTAAACATTAATTTCATACGTATAATAGAGATCTCAAAGTACAATTGAATGTCAAAAATACAATAATTGAATAACCATAACTAAATAAACCAACCAATGCAGTTCAACTATCATTAACCATAGATTATACTATGAAGGCACTCTTGGCCATAAGTTATTTTAATGATACATTAACGAGAGAATACTCCCTTATTTTTCTTTTCAGGTATTTCCTCTTGTATATCTTTAATATTCATGGCTTCTTATTTCCACCACTGATAAAAAAAAAACGCTTCTTATGCATGTGGGGATGCAATTGCTATAAGAGGAAATTTTCTATGAATGGATAACCCAGTAGTTTCAGTTATGTCCATTGTCTGATCCCCCACCACTCCTTTAGGTATTGCCCAATTAAATTGGTGAACAAGGTTTGCTATTACCAGCTCAACTACAACCATGGAAAATGTTAATCCTGGGCAAGCCCTCCTTCCTGCTCCAAATGGGAGCAGTTGGAAATCATGTCCTTTGACATCAATTGAACTATTTAGGAACCTTTCTGGCTGAAACTCTTCAGGCTGGTCCCAATATGAAGGATCTCTTGCAATTGCCCAAGCATTAACCATTACTTGCGTGCCAGCTGCAATGTCATAGCCCATCACCTTAGTATTTTGCGTGGATTCCCTTGGGGCCAATATGGTAATTGGGGGATGTAATCGAAAAGTTTCTTTAATCACTGCCTTCAAGTAATGCATATTACTCAAATCCTCTTCGGATATGTGGGTTCTATCTCTAACCACATTCCTGACCTCACCTTGTAGCTTTTGCATCACTATTGGATGCCTTAAGAGTTCTGTCATTATCCACTCTAGAATTGTGGAGGTAGTTTCAGTACCTGCACCAAACATATCCTGAAAGAAATAACTTGGAATTAATTCCAAGAAAGGAAAATAAACTAAACACGTATTAAGATTTTGTGCAACAAATATGCGACCTAACTTTTGCTTAGGAAAGTAGAGTAAAAGCACACTACATGGAAAATCGATCGAAAAACACATAGCTTTTGGAAAACAAGTGAACTAGAGAAAATGTTCAGAACTTATTATTTAACTCTTTGCAATAGACTCACTCTACGTACCATGAAGTTTCAGAAAGTAAAGATTTTATGAAGTTAGAAGATAAGGAATAATATTTAGAAACTCGTCTTTCTAAACACATGTTAAATATTCATTATTTTTTTATCTTTTTTTCGATCACATCATAACACTAATAATATTTATACTTTTTTTATTAAAAAAGATTAATGCACACCAAAATACTATTACAGGCCTAAAGAGATAAAGAGAGAGAAAAATATAGGTATATATGATAAATATTATGATGTGATAAAAAAAAAGAGAAATAAAAAAAATATCTATTAGATATTTGGATTTTAAGAGTATTTAAATCTTGAAACTTTTTTCTATTTTTTTTTCTTTCTCTCACTAGGTATCTTTAGGCATAGGGGGGTCTAGGTATTTTTTTTTTTTTTAGAAAATTAGGTAGTTGGCTATTAGAATTTTAGGAACTAAATGATAAATAAAAAATGTATTAATATTACATACCAGTATCAAAGCCTTTATGGTTGTTCTATCAATCTCAAATCCCATGGCGTTTGTCTTTTGGATCCTCAACAAAATGTCCACCAAATCATTCTGGTCTTCATCATTGACACCATCACCATGCCCATCATGGCCTCCCTTATTAACATGCTCATCAACAACTTCATCAAAGAATTCATCAACCTTTTTAGCCGCTCTCTCTGCCCTACCATACATCCCATTAACTCTCCCCAACCAATCAAGCCAAGGTAAATAGTCTCCTAAAACCGGAGTACCCATCAGCTCCGCCATCTCGTTGATCGGCCCGCGAAGCTTACTCCCTCCTTCTCCACTGTATCTTCTTCCAAGAGCAGCTCTACACACTATATCATTGGCCACTATACAAAATAAGCCAGTTAAATCCACAGGCATCAATGATGCACAACACTTCCTAATATTTTCCATCATTATGGAGATTTCCTCTTCTCTCACTGCCTCGAAGGATTGAACCTTTTTGGCACTGAGAAGATGCAAAACAAGGATACTCCTTGTCTGCCTCCAGTAGTTGCCATATGGAGCAGATGCCACATCTTTGGAACCATACAAGAGGATATCAAACATCTTACGATGTGGTTTGTTGGAGAAAACGGGGTCATGTGTTTTCAAAACTTCACGAGCTGCCTCAGCTGTTGAGACAACAAGGACTGGCACTTTTCCTAAGTGAAGTAGCATTAAAGAACCATAGGTTTGAGCTAAGGATTGGAGACTGCGGTGAATGTGGGTACCAAGTTGATGGAGGTTTCCTATTATTGGAA
The DNA here is from genome assembly GCF_000004515.6 of Glycine max. Classification (NCBI taxonomy): domain Eukaryota; kingdom Viridiplantae; phylum Streptophyta; class Magnoliopsida; order Fabales; family Fabaceae; genus Glycine; species Glycine max. The sequence continues at coordinate 35,937,905 of NC_038252.2, forward strand.
GCTTTGGAGGAGATGGTGGTGAGGGTTTTTTGGAATCATTGTTCCGGTTGGATAAAAGATTGAGGAAAGTACGTAAAAGAAAGAGGATGATGAAGGTAACAACTGGGAGGAAGAACCAACTTGAAGAGTTTTCTTGCTGAGAGATCCACATTGGGTTTCTCAGTTGATAGATGATGCAATGACTCGGGCTGTGTGTAGTATCTTTTCTTTATAAGGTAGCGTTGGAGGTCCTCACCAGCTACGTGTTTGTGAAAAATATGTATTTTTTTTTATCGGTAGAAGTTTATAATATTACGCATCTTATGCAATCGATTGAATTAGAGTAAATAATTAATCTGTCACTTTTTTATCGTTGAATATATAGTATGGGATATATAAATTCTTTTCTAGAAGGAAATAAGGATAGAAAAAACAGAAAAACAAGTAATAAATATCACCATCATTCATCAATGGCGGCTGCAAAAATTTGGTAAAGGAATTATCAATTAATTAGTCCAAAAAATAATGTAACAGAAAGAAAGAGCCACGTAGAATGAAGAATCTTATGCTAGATGAAATTTTCTACACTTATTTATATTATTTTTAGAAGCTTCTACACTTATTTCAGTCGTTATTGATGGCTTTTCGACAAGCTAGGCTCCTATTGGAAGGGCGGACTGGACTGTAAGTCATATATGGATGCTGCAATTAATAATGTAAAGCAACTATGAAGTGGATAATATTGTTTGATCCTGACATATATGTTTTAGGGTAATTTCTGCATTAGGTAACATGTTTTAATTGATGGTTTAATTATTCATGAATAATATACTTGTAACTATTAATAGTTATATAGAGTATTTGGTAAAGCTAGGTTAACCATGGGGTCTTCCAAGAGAGGTGTTTTGGGAGCTAGGTAACAATCTTTCGTAGTAGTTTGGAGTAGAATACTAACTAAAAAATTTGGTCGTTTCTTGTTAGATCGAGGATGATACATGGATATTTATGTTTTTTTTTATACATTTAACAAATATATATTATTTCTTTTTTTCTATTTATTTCAAATCATATTATTTATAAAATTTATATTTCAGATCTATATTTTTTCTTCTTGTTATTTGAATTTGTTTGACTTTGTTTCAATATAGGATATTATCTCTGTAGCTTTTAATATAGTCTTATTGCGTGCCTTAAGTTATTCAATTACATATGCTTGACTGGAAGGGTTGAAAAATTAATAATATTACTTTCAGATTTGCAGTGGAATGATTTGGCTTGGACCTAACACATAAATTAAAGAATACTTTTTTAAAAAAAAAATCCTACAAAATTGTTAAATAAGCAGGACGGGGAACAACTTTCTTTTAATTTTCATGTGAGTTTTTAGAAGTTCTTGTCGCATAAATCTTTTATTTAATGTATTAATTTTATCTTTATTAATAATTATTAATCTGGTGAAGTAAAACTATTAAAGTATGAGAGTATTATATATCATTATCAATAAATAAAAACACTAATAATACTTGAAACATTTAATAAGAATTAATAATAGAAAAACAATTAATTGTTTCATAAAAATTATAAAATGTCTTAATCATTAATTTCATTTAAATTATACCTTATATTAAAGATAAGAGGGAGTAATAAATATAAACAATAAAATTCAAAGATTCAAAACTAATAGAAATATGACAAAAAGTTTATAACTGAGTTAATTAAGAATAAAAAAGTTATTAAGTTATCGATGGCTTTTTTTTGTAAAGATCAAAAACTTTTCAAAAATAAAAAAAAAAGTTTCGCGAATATTAAAAGATAATAATAATTTTATTTAATTTTTTTTGAAATATATATGAATAAATAATAAATAAAATCAATTGTATATAATATGATTTTTAGTGTTAATGTTAATTTTTGGGAACGTTAGTGTTAATATTTTAATATTCAAATAACATAAGTATAAATAAAATATTATTCATTAATTTTTTTACTGGGTGCAATGGATTTGATCACCATGTATATAGTGCTACATTTTGTTCTTCCTAAATTGGGTCATACTAGAACCACATTTTGTAAATATGTGAATAGTTCTATAACCACATCACTGGGAAGTGTGAACTAAAATTTTTCCTTCCTTATTAGTAGTAAAAGGGGAAAAATAATGGACTTACTTGTAGTGTATCTCCAATGTTTACTACTAGAGCTCCAGGAATAGGGGGAACATCAATCCATTCATTTTGGCTCAAAATTTGTAGCCCACCAATGTGATCTTGTAGCAGAACTGTGAGGAACCCAGGATCTGAGTGTCTGTTTGTGCCTAAAGTAACATGAGATTCAGGACATGCTGGATAATAGTGCGTAAGAATTGAATGGCCTTTTGCACAATCATTGCCTTCAAGATGGTCAGACTTAATTGAGTCCAAGTGCTTCTGATAGTAATGCAAACAAAAGTCCCCCCAATACTTGAACTTGCCTTGAGTACTCCATTGTTATATCCCTGTAAATGTGTACAATTTGCAAAATGAATGTCAACTATTATTTTATTGCACCAAATCAATTGTGTTTTTACTACATCACATTATTTCAACAACTTCTAGAAAATGCTAGATTCCTTCTGGTGATGGATGCTTAATGTGTAAATCGAAAATTCAGCTCGGCAATGAAAATGAATTACCTTATATTGCTGTGGTCCTCCTAAGATTAATTTAAACAATTTGTTGGTATGAACTTATAAGTAAATCGAAAATTTGGATTAGGTGAATTTATTACGAAGACCAACTTAAAATAAATTTTTTGACTCGAGAGAGAAATACAAATTGTATCTCTAAGATCAGATTTTGCATTTATACTACCAAATGATACAAATAAAACACCAAATCTTTAGGCAACCGATGTGAAACATGAACTTGGACTCTCAAATTAGTTAAACCTTAACAAGCTAGCTACAAAAATGATTGGTAAAGAGAAAAAGATAAAAGAGATCAAATTGTAAATATAATAGATGATAAAATATGACAAAAAGAGAGAACTAAAGAGAAATGTAAGTGTGATGGGAAATTTAAAATAAAACCGTGTTCATGTATCATCATTAAAGAGAATTTGTATGTGAATCATTTGAAGTTTTTTTTAGTTTCTATTTGATAAAATAATGTGTTATTAATCTGTTGCTAGATACTAAAAAAACACAATTTTATAAAATTTAGGACTAGAAATAAAGGCTAACTAAACTATATTTCGTCATCATAAATATGATAAATTTTTATTTCACACTTTGAAAATAATTCATTGGTCCTGATCTTCATGATTTTTTAATGGTCAATATCATCTTAATGATAGCATGTCATACATTTAAACATTTTGCATGATGGCTATGGTAAGTATGTATAAATACCCATTTGAGCACGCCTAGTGATGGAAGATTTAGATAGAATCCATGAGATCGAAAGCTTTAATACTATAAAAATAAAATAAATTTAGATATGTTTAAATGCATGTTATATAATGGTGATAAAGACCATATGGTTGGCAGAAGTGCAAAACGAATTTAGTCTATTGTGTTTTAACCCACCCTTTTATAAGCAAGTTGAGTCGGAAGCATTCCTTTCACCTTACTTGACTCATCTTAGTTTCATGCACCAAAAAATGAGTTTGGATTGAAGCAATGAGCCAACCTGTTTGATCATCCTAAGAGACTATTTTAAAAAAAATTGTAAATTAAAACAAAACAAAAAAAAATACTTTGCAAAGAGTACAAAATTTGTTATATTCACACCATTAATAAACACTACACCAAACATGGAGTGATAAGATGATTTGGTGATTAGAAGAAAGACATAAAAGTTGGAAAGATAAAGAGATAATGAGTTTGAATCTTACACTAATATAATATTTTTTTATAGGCAAAAATCAAATGCTAAAGAGAGGTTATAACAATTACCGACTAATATACTAACTACTACCAATAATATTTACCAATAAAAAAACACATCAAACTTTAAAAAAAAATCATTATCTTTGAGCATTGTTATTTTCTCATAAAAAAATTATTTATCTTAACACTATTTTTATTTGATGTGGGACTTCATTATATCTCAATTTTCTCATAACATCTCTGGTCATGTGAGACTTTCCCCATGCCCCTCATGACTCCTCTACCATGTGAGATTCTTTCAACTCGTCCTCTTTTCAGGCATGACCACAATAGTAACATCAAGATTACTTACTACTAAGAAAAAATGGATATTTTTATTTACACATTTCATATTTTACTAAAAACACTCCATTTTCCTTTTTTTTAATTTAAATTTACCTAAATAATCTTTTTTTTCTTTGTCTTTTTTGATAGACCACCTCACCTAAATTTCAAGGACGAATTTGTCTACAATTTGATGAATACACCAAGCCAAGAATACCTTGTCTCAGCTGTGAAAATAGTCATGAACGTGAGGCTTAGTGCAAGCTCCCATTGTCTATGAATTGCATCTTTTACTTTGGAGTTGGGCATTGAAAATTTTGGTAGCCCAGTATAATAACAAGTCATTTTAGGGATTGTGAAAGGACACGAAGCCGTTAGGTAGTGATGGCCCTAATTAAGCTGGAGATTAGAGTCAGGTTTTTCTATTATTCTTCCTCTCTCTAGGGGATTCTCTGGGTTTGCATGTTCCTATCTTTTCTTTGACCTTTTCCATGGCCATGTTTGAGTAGTCATCTTGTTTAAGATTGGGCATAGTCTTTTGATGTTTTTAATGAATTTCTAATGGTCTTTATTTTTATATGCAAAGTTTGTTTTCCTCTCATTAATTGATTCTTTTCTTATTGTGCTTAATTAAATGAATTGGTCGATTTTCTATTTTGTATAATCTTAGATGTTGGATTACTGACATGAGATAGAACAATTAGTCACAAGTTATAAATTTTTTAGTTATAGATATATTTAAATTTAAATTATTGATAATTTAACAAATAATTTAGAGGTTGTTATTTTTGTACGTATCCTACATATCTCTCTTGTATACTCATAATTAAACTTGAATAAAATCTTAATTATTTCATTTTTTTTAAAATAATATACATAACCAGTAATTTAATCGTCAGATTGATCTCTTTTTTTTTCGTGATCACTTATTATTATTTTCAATTTATCTATTAAATTTAACTTTAGCTAATTATCAATTATCATATACAAACAAATAATTCATCTTCTTAAAATCTTAACTATATAACTGGGACCACGTCATGTCCTTTACCCAAAATCAGTTTTGATGGTTTTATTTTGCTCAGCAAAAAATAAAATATATATTGATAATAGAGAAGGTATTGGATGTACCAATAATAGAGGACAAGGTTAGCCATGACAGCACACCATGACCCTGAGAACAACCCCCTGAAACCACAAGGTCGCTCCCTATCTAAACCAAACAAGCATATATAAATAAAGAGTAACCTTGGTGACAGATAAATGTTAATAAAAATAAGTGAATTTAATTCAATAAATGTTTGTTTATTTATTTATTGAATGATTCTTTAACCAACCACTTAAAAACATTGATTACTAAAATTCTTCAAATTTTTCTAAACAAAAATATAAAGGATTTTGTTAATCGGATTTAGCTAAGAAAATAAGAATGTTTTAAAAAATAAAATAGTTTTCAAACATCAATTGAAAAGTCAATACTAAGTAATATTGTATTAATAGTAAATTCGTTACATATGTATTTTTTTATTATTAATTTTTAATCAATAATTAAAATATATTCTTTAATACTCAAAAATACAAATAAGACTGACATTATCTCAATATTATATATCATTTGTAAACACATTTTTATTTTTTTTAAAATCATGCTTACAACTCACAACTTGAAAAAAAGATTTCAAACATATAGGATCACAAGAAATTTTATATTTCAAAAAATATAATTTAACATGATTTTCTTCTCAAATAAATTAAACAGACAATCATATTTATTATTTTTTTTTTACTTCTTGTATAAAATATTAAAAATTTCATCCACTAATTAATATTTTTAATAAAAAATGAAATTCATTTCACCACAACAAATATCATCACATGAGTCAATTGAAAAACTAATTATAATTAAAAGTCCAAAGCTACTAGCGTCTAACAAGTTAAAGGTGTATCTTCATTATCTAATGAAGAAGTTAATCAAATCTCAGGAAGGCATTAAGAAAAAGGCAAATAAATAAATTGTCACTAAATCAACTTTTAAAGCTTTAATTATCTAAGAAGTCAAAAGATGCATATTCACCCTAAAGAAAAAACGAGGAAGATCCATTAAAAAAATGTGAAAAAACAATCTTGTAAAAGCTCAAACCTATTAGCATAAAAGAAGTCAAAAATACATCTTCATCCTCAAAGTTTGAGTAAGACAACAGAACAAACTTACTTCAAAGTTTGAAAAAGAGTACAAAGAAAATAAAATTCACCAATAAGTTGTTAACCAAAAAAAAAAAAAATACAAGAAAAATAAACAATTTTAAGTATTTTATTCGCATCAATTTTATGTTGTCTAGCATGATTTTTTAATCCTAAAATCAAACCAAAACCCTAATGGTTTGTACTTGGTAGGCCTAAAGGATAGATAGTAAATGGCAATATGTTCCTTTATCTAATGCGAATTACATCGACGCCGCCGACCCAGAGTTTCATCCTTCATCTATTTTCTATACTCTCTTTCCTTTTCCATTTCCAATGCCATCTTTCTCATTCTTAAGAACACTCAGGCTCTCTCTTTTTCCGCCTTATACCCCAATTGCAATTCCAACTGCAACCCTCCATTCTCAATCTCATTCTCAACCTCACTCTCACCATCATCACCATGATGCTGTTGCCTCATTCAATCGCATGCTTCTTATGCGCCCTCCCCCACCCACCTTCCTTTTTAACAACATTCTGAGTTCCCTTGTCAAGAACAAGCGTTATCCCACTGTCATCTCCCTTTTTAAACAATTCGAGCCAAATGGGATTACACCTGACCTTTGTACTCTGAGTATCCTCATCAATTGTTTCTGCCATCTGACTCACATCACTTTTGCTTTTTCTGTATTCGCCAACATTCTCAAGAGGGGTTATCATCCAAATGCAATTACCCTCAACACACTCATCAAAGGCCTCTGTTTTTGTGGGGAGATTAAAAGAGCACTGCACTTTCACGATAAGGTCGTAGCTCAAGGGTTCCAGTTGGACCAAGTCAGTTATGGGACATTGATCAATGGTTTGTGCAAAGCAGGAGAGACAAAGGCTGTCGCACGGTTACTGAGGAAGCTGGAAGGACACTCGGTTAAACCTGATTTGGTAATGTACACTACAATAATTCATTGCTTATGCAAAAATAAACTCCTAGGAGATGCCTGTGATTTGTACTCTGAGATGATTGTTAAGGGAATTTCCCCGAATGTTTTCACCTACACTACTCTGATCCATGGCTTTTGCATCATGGGTAATTTGAAAGAAGCATTTTCCTTGTTGAATGAAATGAAATTGAAAAACATCAACCCGGATGTTTATACCTTTAACATATTGATTGATGCATTAGCAAAGGAAGGTAAGATGAAAGAAGCATTTTCCTTGACGAATGAAATGAAATTGAAAAACATCAACCCAGATGTTTATACCTTTAGCATATTGATTGATGCATTAGGCAAGGAAGGTAAGATGAAAGAAGCATTTTCCTTGTTGAATGAAATGAAATTGAAAAACATCAACCCCAGTGTTTGTACCTTTAACATATTGATTGATGCATTAGGCAAGGAAGGTAAGATGAAAGAAGCTAAAATTGTGTTAGCTATGATGATGAAAGCATGTATTAAGCCTAATGTTGTTACTTATAATTCTCTAATAGATGGATACTTCTTGGTTAATGAAGTAAAACACGCAAAGTATGTATTCCATTCTATGGCTCAAAGGGGAGTGACACCTGATGTTCAGTGTTATACTATCATGATTGATGGGTTATGTAAGAAAAAAATGGTAGATGAAGCTATGAGTCTCTTTGAAGAAATGAAACACAAAAATATGTTTCCTAATATTGTGACTTATACTTCTCTTATTGATGGTCTGTGCAAAAATCATCATCTAGAGAGGGCAATTGCATTATGCAAGAAAATGAAAGAGCAGGGAATTCAGCCAAATGTATACTCATACACAATACTTCTTGATGCACTGTGCAAGGGTGGAAGACTTGAGAATGCAAAGCAGTTTTTCCAGCATCTTTTGGTTAAAGGCTATCATCTGAATGTTCGGACATATAATGTTATGATCAATGGGCTTTGTAAAGCGGGCCTGTTTGGTGATGTGATGGATTTGAAGTCAAAAATGGAAGGCAAAGGTTGCATGCCCAATGCTATAACTTTTAAAACAATTATTTGTGCCCTACTTGAAAAAGATGAAAATGATAAGGCAGAGAAATTCCTCCGAGAAATGATTGCTAGAGGCCTACTGAAAGTGTAAAACTAGATGCGATGGTTTCCAATTATTATTGAATAAATAGTTCATTCATAACAACAAATATTCAACCGTTCATTTTTTCTGATTTATATATACTTTTTATACCCATTCCCATTTGCTTATAGATACAATCCTGTACATATGACTCAACTTCACTAGTCTACTTGTGGTATTTTTGTTTGCATTTTCCCTTTCAATTTTGATTTGCATGTGAGCTTTGGGTTAATTTACCATCAGTTTACTTTCTTCTCTTATTTTACTAGGATATTTTTTTATCATTCTGCATGTGTTCAACACATAGTTCAACAAATTTTTTTAAAGCTTTGCCAGTGCCCACTTCATTTTTTTTGTCAGACTCTATCATTGATATGATGAAAACTGTGCATTGTATTGCTTTGGCAATATCTTATAAAACTACAAGCTGAGTGTTTGTATTTGGTACTTGTTTATAAATGCCATTTCTAGGAGCATAGCATTGAGGATTTGATGGTTAACTTTGCATATATTCAATAACCATAATCAGTTGTTGTTTACAATCAAAATCATTGTGTTGAGTGTCAGTAAATTTTTCACTTTGTGAGGAATGTTTGAATTCATTTATCATGTGGTGCATCCAACCAATTTGCGCTTTAAGCTACCTAGCTTTGTGAGCTGAGGAAGGGGCTTTGATTAGGTCGGGATTTCATTGTCAGTTCCTGACAATTCACTTTGCAAGGAATGTGCTAATTTCATTGTCAATAGACCCACAGTCTTGGGGCATGAGTCTGGTAATATTGTAGATGATATTGCACTGAATCAGTTGGCTTTGTAGCCTGGAATCAGTTGCCCAAGATGCCATTTCTATAAAGTTGGCTGCAATAATCCCTGTCCCCTGATAGAATCTTCATTCTACTTCCTCTGCATAAACCACAGTTCTTGTGCCAATAAGGTAATTTTTTTTTTTACCACACACGGAACCTTACTATGCCTTTAAATGTTGCCTAAAGTTAACTTATTTCTAAATGATGTCCATAAAGAAGTTTGAGGTTCAATATACTGTTGTTTGTAGCCTTGGCATATCCTATGGCATGTTTTTATGATGCTGTTGAGGAGCATGTTGGTAAGAAATGCCATGATGGGCATGTTGATGTTGATGATGGTGAAGACCAGAATGATTTTGTGGACATTTTGCTTTCGATTCAAGAGACTAACACCACAGATTTCCAGATTGATAGAACATTCGTCAAGACTTTGGTCATGGTAAGAAGATCTATCTTAGTAATGTATTCTTTAAAACCTATTTTTTAACATTTCTTATTGATTTAAATTAATGTGGATTTCACTAATTAGAGGTGAAATTCATTCAAGAAGTGTAACCCACTTAGTTAGTGAAATCCAGGTGAATTTCATCTAATACAAAAAGTATGTAAAGACTAAAGAGCATTGGAAAATTAAAGAATGTGTTGATAACATTTTTCTTTCTATATTATCTCTGCCACTTTGGTACAGAAATTAAGGTAATCAAATGACTAGAAAAGTCTCGTGGCAATTGCATCTCCATATAATACAGTGCATTATTATATTTTTATGTGTTATTTTTATTTGTAATAATTCAGTTGTTATTTGCAACTATGAAGCCATGTTTTTCCACCCTGCATTGTAGTATATTCTGATAGGACATAGTTAATGCTTGGGCAATTTCAACTGACCCTTCATATTGGGACCAACCTCTAGAGTTTCAACCAGGGAGATTCTTGAAGAGTTCATTGGATATCAAAGGACATGATTTCGAATTGATCCGATTTGGAGCTAGAAGAAGGGGTTGTCCAGGAATAGGCTTTGCCATGGCTTTGAATGAGGTAGTCCTTGCAAACATTGTGCACCAGTTTTATTGGGCAGTGCCTGGTGGAGTGGTGGAGGGAACAGACACTGAATATGTTTGAAACTACTGGATTGATTATTCACAAAAAGTTAACCTCTTGTTGCATTTTCATCACCTTATGTGTAACAATATTTTTTTTAACTAAAAGAATTGAACTTACTACTAGAAGTTTACTACAACTCATGCACATTGCTCAAAACATTTATAATAATTCATGCAAATTGTTCAATCAACTGAACTAGATCTATTGGTTCATGTGTAACTAATTAAGAAGTGTAGCGTTTTCAAAATCTTTCTGATATCTATCGATTATGCCAAACTTTGTCGGTTTTCTTATTAGAGATATTTAACTATTTTTTCTTCTCACGTAAAAGATCTGGAGTATTATTCTCAAAATCTTTCCAGCCATTTTGTTGTGACCAATGATACAAATGCTAGATTAACTTTAGCTCCAAGGAATTTTTGGTTTGGCCCAGAGCCAATGAAATGGAGTTAAAAGGGCATGAGGTAGAAATTGTTTATGACCTCAATTGCAATAACAGTTGGAGACAATTTGGATTTTGGACTCCTCTTTTGCCTAGTTTAATTGTTATATCTCACACAAAACAGCACAAAAAAATGAAAATGAAACATATACATTTCAATCCACAGACCCCAGAGTAATCGCAATCGTTATCCCCAGGAGTAGTACTGATAAACTCTGTCGGCAATCAGTGGCGGAGTCAAAAAAAATAATGGAGGGGCCAAAATAGTTTTTATACCATTTTTATACTCTTGTTTATTATTTAATAAAAAAATAAATTATATATATATAATCTTTATGAAAAATATACCCAAAACGTCAAGTTTTTTGCACAAAACTAAATTTGTAAGAATACGTTAAAAGAGACTTTTCTATGAATTTTTCATTGAATCCAAGAAAATAATCGTATTTTTGATAAAATTATAACAAATTTGTTTAATTTTTTAGAAGAATTGGCAAAAAAAAGTCCCACAATTCATAAAAAAAATACATAAAAATTTACAAGAAAAATTGCAAAACCAATCACATAAATTTTAATAACTATATATAAGAAAGTATTAAGAAAGAATTATTCTTATTATGAGAAAGTAGAACTATAAATATAAAACTAAAACTATAATAATTGATGATCAAAATTAAAAGTTAGTTAATGATTTCATAACTAAATAAAAGATTCACATATATTTTTCTTTTATTCTTTACCATTCTAACTATTTATATTTATAATTATTATTTTTCATAGTAATAACAATAATAAAAGAATTACACATTATTTATAATTATTATTTTTCATAAGAAAAAAATACTATTTATAACGAGTGTCTTTTAATTGTCAAAATTATACGACCTTTTATTTATAACAAATTTTTTCTTTGTTGTTTTCAATTTTTTTAATAAGAATTTACTTTAAAAAATCACAACCGTTTATTTCACTTTTGGTGCAATTTGTTTGTTTAGTTCTCTTAACAAATAACACGACTCTTTTCATAATAAAAGAATTGCATTTGATCCTCACACACACCGTCTTTTAAGAAAAGTTTGGTTCTATAGTTGCTCGTGAGCCTTAAATTAGTTTATTCAAATGTGCATGAACGAAGAGCCAAATATTTTTTGTTATTTGGATTTTTATATCATTGTATGATTAAATCTTCTTAACACACATGTATAATTTTTTTAAGAAAAGTTTGGGCATTGTTATTTTCTCGTGATTAGCACCTCGAAGAAGTGGATGAGCTCAACGACAATGAGGTTCTCTTTTGAGCGCAACTACGAGGTTCCCTTCGAGTGCAAACACAATGGTAACATCCAGGTTACCTACGACTACGAGTGCAAAGGCAAAATGTCTCGTTGCCGATGCGAGAAGATAGTGAACTCTTGGTGTTTGGTTACTAAGAAACGGATAAAAATATAGTTACAATATTGAATTGTAAAAGAGAACTTTATTATTTTTTCTTTCCGAACCATAAGATAAGATCATGTTGAATATTATTATCTTAAAGTTGTTTGCTCGGTTGTTCAGAAGTCTCCATGCATGGGATTGAATTTATTGTATGCATTACTATTATCATATGTTGCATCGTTTTGTGTGATCAATTGTTAAACCACAGGACGAATAACACGCTCAATTTGTTTTGATTAATAACAAACAAAATTAAAGAATAATTTTTTTAAAAGTAAAAGCAATATGAATTTTAAGACGAAAGACGATAGACAATTTCATATCATCTTATGATTAGATGATGCAAATACTATACGCTTTTAATATTTTATATTGATCTTATCTTTGATTCTATATTCTTTGCAAAAGACATTTAATGATCCCAACAACCATGTTCTCTGACTCTTAGAAGGTCTTAGATGAAGGAAGATATAGAAGCAAATGGAAGACATATGAAACAATGATTATCTCTTGATGTGTACCTAAATATATATTAGAGACCTCTGCACAAGAAGAACAAAGAACATTGCTGAACTTACTAAGATTTCTTAAGCCTTCTTTATGCCTTAGTGAAAATTCTTTGAGAGAAAAATCTTGTACTTCATTTGTATATCCCTTTGATATGACAATAGTATTGTGAGACTTACTTTAATTTTAACCAACTTATTAGTGATTTTGGTAGAAGCTGAAGAGACTTTGATTCAAAGAATACCTAGCGTGTTTCCTTAGAGAGACATCTATAAACTCTTCTTAGAGGGTCATGATCAGATTAGTAAGGTTGAGAATATGTGATTCAATTTTTTAACAAAATTTGTCCTCTACAGTCGACTACTTGAAAAAATGGGTCATATGGGAATGGTTAAAATTTATAGTTCCTTTGAGGTTGGCTTCTGTGACATGAAATTATTGTTCCAAATTTTGATTGAATTTACTAGGAGTGATATAGAATATTTGTAATGGATGAAAAATCGTTCCTTAATTTTTTATGAGTTGAACCGAGATAAGAGTAACTAGGAACTATTCTGAAAACCACTGGTAATCAGTGTTTCAGACATGTAATTCCCTAAGCTTGGTGTGATAATTGATGCACCTATGTTTGTTAAGAAATTGGTCCATGAGTGCGTGTGAGTGTTGATTCAAGAAAGGAGTATGTGGGGCTTCAAATTTTGAGCAATCCCATGGAAGATGGAACAATCACAAAGTGATCTTTGAGAGAAGATAATTAAAGTATATTGTGCTCTAGTTGTGGCCGAAGGTAGAAAGTTGGGTCCGGTTCAACCTGTGTTGGGCAGTGTTGGAGTTTGTCTTAAGGGAGAAAAAAAAGGATTTTTCTATTTACACTTTCCACATTTACTAAAAGCACTCCCTTTTCCTTTTTTATTTAAATTTACCTAAATAATCTTTCTTTTTTGTCTTTTTTGAAAGATCACCTCACCTAAATTTCAAGGACGAATTTGTCTACAATTTGATGAATACAGCAAGCCAAGAATACCTTGTCTCAGCTCTGAAAATAGTCGTGAACGTGAGGCTTAATGCAAGCTCCCATTGTCTATGAATTGCATCTTTTACTTTGGAGTTGGGCATTGAAAATTTTGGCAGCCCAGTATAATAAAAAGTCATTTTAGGGATTGTGAAAGGACACGAAACCATTAGGTAATGATTACCCTAATTAAGTTGGGGATTAGAGTCAGGTTTTTCTATTATTCTTCCTCTCTCTAGGGCATGTTCCTATCTTTTCTTTGACCTTCTCCATGGTCATGTTTGAGTAGTCATCTTGTTTAAGATTGGGCATAGCCTTTTGATGTTTTTAATGGATTTCTAATGGTCTTTATTTTTATATGCAAAGTTTGTTTTCCTCTCATTAGTTGATTCTGTTTTTAGAGTGCTTAATTGAATGAATTGATCGATTTTTTATTTTGCATAACCTTAGATGTTGGATGACTGACATGAGATAGAACATTTAGTCACAAGTTATAAATTTTTTAGTTATAGATATATTTAAATTTAAGTTGTTGATAATCAAATAAATAATTTAGAGGTTATTATTTGTGTACGTATTCTACATGTCTCTCTTGTACACCCATAATTAAACTTAAATAAAATCTTAATTATTCTATTTTCTAAAATAATATACATAACTATTAATTTAACTGTTACATTGATCTTTTTTTTTTTTCTTTTGTCGTGATCACTTACCATTCTTTTTAATCTATCTATTAAATTTAACTTCAGCTAATTATCAGTTATAGTATACAAGCAAATAATTCATCTTCTTAAAGCCTTGACTATATAACCGGAACCACATCATATGCTCATCCAAAATCAGTTTTGATGCTTTTATTTTGCTCAGCCATGACAGCACACCATGACCCTGAGAACAACCCCCTGAAACCACAAGGTCGCTCCCTATTTAAACCAAACAAGCATATATAAATAAAGAGTAACCTTGCTGACAGATAAATGTTAATAAAAATAAGTGAATTTTAACATAAAAAATATTTGTTTATTTATTTATTGAATGATTCTTTAACCAACAACTTTAAGACACAGATTTGAAAAATTCTTCAAATATTTGCTAAACAAAAATATAAAGGATTTTGTTAATCGGATTTAGCAAAGAAAATAAGAATATTTTAAAAAATAAAATAGTTTTCAAGCATTAATTGAAAAGTCAATACTAAGTAATATTGTATTTATAGTAAATTCGTTACATATGTATTTTTTTCTTATTATCAATTTAATTATTAATTTTTATCTCAATATTATATATGATTTGCTAATACACTTTTATTTTTTAAAAATCATGCTTATAACTCACAACTTGAAGGAAGAATTTCAAACATATCCCGTCACAAGAAATTTTATATTCCAAAAAGTATAATTTAACATTATCATTTTCTCAAATAAATTAAACATACAATCATATTTATTATTTATTTTCTTTTTTACTTCTTGTAAAAAATATTAAAAGTTTCATCCACTAATCAATATTTTTATTAAAAAAAATAAAATTCATTTTACCACAACAAATATCATAACATGAATCAGTTGAAGAATTAATTATAATTAAAAGTCCAAAGTCACAAGTGTTCAACAAGTTAAAGGTGTATCTTCATTATCTAATTAAAAAATAAATCAAATCTCAAGAAATTCATTGAGAAAAAGGTAAATAAATAACTGTCACAAGTCGACGTCTAAAATTATAATTATCTAAGAAGTCAAAAGATACATATTCATTATAAAAAAAAAGGTCCATTAAAAAAATGTGAAAAAACAATCTTGTGATAAGTAAAAGTTCAAACCTACTATCATCCAAGAAATCAAAAGAAACATATTCATCCTTAAAGTTTACTCGAGTAAGATCATTCTCAAAATTTATTGGAGTAAGACGAGTAAACAAACTTACTTTAAAATTTAAAAAAAAACACAAAATAAAATAAAATTCAATAATAAGTCACTAAAAAAGGAAATAAATATAAAAAATATATTTAAACAAACAATTTTAAATATTTTATTAGCATCAATTTTATGTTGTCTACCATGATTTTCTAATCCTAAAAGGAAACCAAATCCCTAATGGTTCGTACTTAGTAGGCCTAAAGGATAGATAGTAAATGGCAATATGTTCCTTTATCTAATGCGAATTACATCGACGCCGCCGACCCAGAGTTTCATACTTCATCTATTTTCTATACTCTCTTTCCTTTTCCATTTCCAATGCCATCTTTCTCTTTCTTAAGAACATTCAGGCTCTCTCTTTTTCCGCCTTATCCCCCAATTGCAACTGCAACCCTCCATTCTCAATCTCATTCTCAACCTCACTCTCACCATCATCACCATCATGCTGTTGCCTCATTCAATCGCATGCTTCTTATGCGCCCTCCCCCACCCACCTTCCATTTTGACAACATTCTGAGTTCCCTTGTCAAGAACAAGCATTATCTCACTGTCATTTCCCTTTTTAAACAATTCCAATCAAATGGGGTTACACCTAACCTTTGTACTCTGAACATCCTCATAAACTGTTTTTGCCATCTGGCTCACATCACTTTTGCTTTTTCTGTATTCGCCAACATTCTCAAGAGGGGTTATCATCCGGATGCAATTACCCTCAACACACTCATCAAAGGCCTCTGTTTTTGTGGGGAGATTAAAAGAGCACTGTACTTTCACGATAAGGTCGTAGCTCAAGGGTTCCAGTTGGACCAAGTCAGTTATGGGACATTGATCAATGGTTTGTGCAAAGCAGGAGAGACAAAGGCTGTCGCACGGTTACTGAGGAAGCTGGAAGGACACTCGGTTAAACCTGATGTGGTAATGTACACTACAATAATTCATTGCTTATGCAAAAATAAACGCGTAGGAGATGCCTGTGATTTGTACTCTGAGATGATTGTTAAGGGAATTTCCCCGAATGTTTTCACCTACAATACTCTGATCTATGGCTTTTGCATCATGGGTAATTTGAAAGAAGCATTTTCCTTGTTGAATGAAATGAAATTGAAAAACATCAACCCGGATGTTTATACCTTTAACATATTGATTGATGCATTAGGAAAGGAAGGTAAGATGAAAGAAGCATCTTCCTTGATGAATGAAATGATATTGAAAAACATCAACCCGGATGTTTATACCTTTAACATATTGATTGATGCATTAGGCAAGGAAGGTAAGATGAAAGAAGCATTTTCCTTGTTGAATGAAATGAAATTGAAAAACATCAACCCCAGTGTTTGTACCTTTAACATATTGATTGATGCATTAGGCAAGGAAGGTAAGATGAAAGAAGCTAAAATTGTGTTAGCTATGATGATGAAAGCATGTATTAAGCCTAATGTTGTTACTTATAATTCTCTAATAGATGGATACTTCTTGGTTAATGAAGTAAAACACGCAAAGTATGTATTCCATTCTATGGCTCAAAGGGGAGTGACACCTGATGTTCAGTGCTATACTATCATGATTAATGGGTTATGTAAGAAAAAAATGGTAGATGAAGCTATTAGTCTCTTTGAAGAAATGAAACACAAAAATATGTTTCCTAATATTGTGACTTATACTTCACTTATTGATGGTCTGTGCAAAAATCATCATCTGGAGAGGGCAATTGCATTATGCAAGAAAATGAAAGAGCAGGGAATTCAGCCAGATGTATACTCATACACAATACTTCTTGATGCACTGTGCAAGGGTGGAAGACTTGAGAATGCAAAGCAGTTTTTCCAGCATCTTTTGGTTAAAGGCTATCATCTGAATGTTCGGACATATAATGTTATGATCAATGGGCTTTGTAAAGCGGGCCTGTTTGGTGATGTGATGGATTTGAAGTCAAAAATGGAAGGCAAAGGTTGCATGCCCGATGCTATAACTTTTAAAACAATTATTTGTGCCCTATTTGAAAAAGATGAAAATGATAAGGCAGAGAAATTCCTCCGAGAAATGATTGCTAGAGGCCTACTGGAAGTGTAAAACTAGATGCGATGGTTTCCAATTATTATTGAATAAATAGTTCATTCATAACAACAAATATTCAACCGTTCATTTTTTCTGATTTATATAAACTTTTTATACCCATTCCCATTTGCTTATAGATACAATCCTGTACATATGACTCAACTTCACTAGTCTACTTGTGGTATTTTTATTTGCATTTTCCCTTTCAATTTTGATTTGCATGTGAGCTTTGGGTTAATTTACCATCAGTTTGCTTTCTTCTCTTATTTTACTAGGATATTTTTTTATCATTCTGCATGTGTTGATTGTGTTCAACACATAGTTCAACAAATTTTTTAAAGCTTTGCCAGTTCCCACTTCATTTTTTTTATCAGACTCTATCATTGATAGGATGAAAATTGTGCATTGTATTGCTTTGGCAATATCTTATAGAACTACAAGCTGAGAGTTTGTATTTGGTACTTGTTTATAAATGCCATTGCCAGGAGCATGGCAACGAGGATATGATGGTTAACTTTGCATATATTCAATAACCATAATCAGTTTTTGTTTACAATCAAAATCATTGTATTGAGTGTCACTAAATTTTTCACTTTGCGAAGAATGTTTGAATTCATTTATCATGTGGTGCATCCAACCAATTTGCGCTTTAAGCTACCTAGCTTTGTGAGCTGAGGAACGGGCTTTGATTAGGTAAGGATTTCATTGTCAGTTCCTGACAATTCACTTTGCAAGGAATGTGCTAATTTCATTGTCAATAGACCCACAGTCTTGGGGCATGAGTCTTGTGAAATTGTAGATGATGTTGCACTGAATCAGTTGGCTTTGTAGCCTGGAATCAGTTGCCCAAGATGCCATTTCTATAAAGTTGGCTGCAATAATCCCTGTCCCCTGATAGAATCTTCATTCTACTTCCTCTGCATAAACCACAGTTCTTGTGCCAATAAGGTAAGTCTTTTTTACCACACAAGGAACCTTACTATGCCTTTAAATGTTGCCTAAAGTTAACTTATTTCTAAATGAAGTCCATAAAGAAGTGTGAGGTTCAATATACTGTTGTTTGTAGCCTTGACATATCCTATGGCATGCTTTTATGATGAAGCTGTTGAGGAGCATGTTGGTAAGAAATGCCATGATGGGCATGGTGATGTTGATGATGGTGAAGACCAGAATGATTTTGTGGACATTTTGCTTTCGATTCAAGAGACTAACACCACAGATTTCCAGATTGATAGAGCATTCGTCAAGACTTTGGTCATGGTAAGAAGATCTATCTTAGTAATGTATTCTTTAAAACCTATTTTTTTATCATTTCTTATTGATTTAAATTAATGTGGATTTCACTAGTTAGAGGTGAAATTCATTCAAGAAGTGTAACCCACTTTCTGAAATCCAGGTGAATTTCATCTAATACAAAAAGTATGTAAAGACTAAAGAGCATTAGAAAATTAAAGAATGTATTGATAACATTTTTCTTTCTATATTATCTCTGCCACTTTGGTACAGAAATTAAGGTAATCAAATGACTAGAAAAGTCTCGTGGCAATTGCATCTCCATATAATACAGTGCATTATTATATTTTTATGTGTTATTTTTATTTGTAATAATTCGGTTGTTATTTGCAACTATGAAGCCATGTTTCTCCACCCTGCATTGTAGTATATTCTGATAGGACATAGTTAATGCTTGGGCAATTTCAACTGACCCTTCATATTGGGACCAACCTCTAGAGTTTCAACCAGGGAGATTCTTGAAGAGTTCATTGGATATCAAAGGACATGATTTCGAATTGATCCGATTTGGAGCTAGAAGAAGGGGTTGTCCAGGAATAGGCTTTGCCATGGCTTTGAATGAGGTAGTCCTTGCAAACATTGTGCACCAGTTTTATTGGGCAGTGCCTGGTGTAGTGGTGGAGGGAACAGACATTGGATATGTTTGAAACTACTGGATTGATTGTTCACAAAAAGTTAACCTCTTGTGACATTTTCATCACCTTATGTGTAACAATATTTTTTTTAACTAAAAGAATTGAACTTACTACTAGAAGTTTACTACAACTGATGCTCATTGCTCAAAACATTTATAATAATTCATGCAAATTGTTCAATCAACTGAATTAGATCTCTTGGTTCATGTGTAACTAATTAAGAAGTGTAGTGTTTTCAAAATCTTTCTGATATCTATCAATTATGTCAAACTTTGTCGATTTTCTTGTTAGAGATATTTAACTATTTTTTCTACTCACGTAAAAGATCTGGAGTATTATTCTCAAAATCTTTCCAGCCATTTTGTTGTGACCAATGATACAAATGTTAGATTAACTTCAGCTCCAAGGAATTTTCCGTTTGGCCCAAAGCCAATGAAATGGAGTTAGAAGGGCATGAGGTAGAAATTGTTTATGACCTCAATTGCAATAACAGTTGGAGACAATTTGGATTTTGGACACCTCTTTTGCCTAGTTTAATTGCTATATCTCACACAAAATAGCACAAAAAAATGAAAATTAAACATAGACATTTCAATCCACAGATCCCAGAGTAATCGCAACCGTTATCCTCACAAAAATGTACTATTTATAACGAGTGTCTTTCAATCGTCAAAATTACACGACCTTTTATTTGTAACAAATTTTTTCTTTGTTGTTTTCAATTTTTTTTAATAAGAATTTACTTTAAAAAATCACATTCGTTTATTTTACTTTTGTTTCAATTTGTTTGTTTAGTTCTCTTAACAAATAACACGATTCTTTTCATAATAAAAGAATTACATTTCATCCTCCCACACACAGTCTTTTAAGAAAAGTTTGGTTCTGTAGTTGCTCGTGAGCCTTAGATTAATTTATTCAAATTGTGCATGAACGAAGATTCAAATATTTTTTGTTATTTGAATTTTTATATCATTGTATGATTAAATCTTCTTAACGCACATGTATAACTTTTTTAAGAAAAGTTTGGGCATTGTTATTTTCTCGTGATTGGCACCTCGAAGAAGTGGATAAGCTCAACGACAATGAGGTTCTCTTTAAGCTCAACAACGAGGATCCCTTTGAGTGCAAACACAATGGTAACATCTAGGTTACCTACGACTAAGAGTGCAGAGACAAAATGTTGTGTTGTCAATGCGAGAAGATGGTGAACTCTTGGTGTTTAGTTACTAAGAAACTGATAGAAATATGGTTACAATATTAAATTGTAAAGGAGAACTTTACTTTTTCTTTCCGAATCATAAGATAAGATCATGTTGAATCTTATTATCTTAAAGCTGTTTGCTCAGTTGTTCAGAAGTCTCCATGCATGGGATTGAATTTATTGCATGCATGACTATTATCATATGTTGCATCGTTTTGTGTGACTATTAAACCACAGGACAAATAACACCCTCAATTTGTACTGATTAATAATAAACAAAATTAAAGAATAATTTTCTTAAAAGTAAAAGCAATATGAATTTTAAGATGAAAGACGATAGATAATTTCATATCATCTTATGATTAGATGATGCAAATACGCTTTTAATATTTTATATTGATCTTATCTTTTATTCTACATTCTTTGTAAAAGACATTTAATGATCCCAATCGCAACCATTTTCTCTCCTAGAATGTGTTAAATGAAGGAAGATATAGAAGCAAATGGAAGACATACGAAACAATGATTATCTCTTGATGTGTACCTAAATATATATTAAAGACCTCTGCACAAGAAGAACAAAGAACATTGCTGAACTTACTAAGATTTCTTAAGCCTTCTTTATGCCTTAGTGAAAATTCTTTGAGAGAAAAATCTTGTACTTCATTTGTATATTCATTTGATATGACTAGTATTGTGAGACTTACTTTTGATTAACCAACTTATTAGTGATTTTGGTATAAGCTGAAGAGACATTGATTCAAAGAATACCTAGGGTGTTTCCTTGCAGAGACATATGTAAAGTCTTCTTGGAGGGTCATGAGATTAGTAAGGTTGAGAATATGTGATTCAGTTTTTTTTACAAAATTTGTCCTCTATAGTCGACTACTTGAAAAACTGTGCAATGAGAATGGTTAAAATTTGTAGTTTCTTTGAGGTTGGCTTCTGTGTCATGAAATTATTGTTCCACATTTTGATTGAATTTACTAGGTGTGATATAACATATTTGTAATGGATGAAAAATTGCTCCTTGGTTTTTGATGAGTTGATCCGAGATAAGAGTAACTAGAAACTATTCTGAAGTGCTCTTTGGAGAAAATAATTAAAGTATATCGTGCTCTAGTTGTGGCCAAAGGTAGAAAGTTGGGTCCGGTTCAAACTGCGTTGGGCTGTGTTGAAATTTATCTTAATGGAGAAAAAGGAATATTTCTATTTACACTTCCAACATTTACTAAAAAACCTCCCTTTTCCTTTTTATTTAAATTTACCAAAATAATCTTTCTTTTTTGTCTTTTTTGAAAGATCACCTCACCTAAATTTCAAGGACAAATTTGTCTACAATTTGATGAATACACCAAGCCAAGAATACCTTGTCTCAGCTCTGAAAATATTCATAAACGTGAGGCTTAATGCAAGCTCCCATTGTCTATGAATTGCATCTTTTACTTTGGAGTTGGGCATTGAAAATTTTAGCAGCCCAGTATAATAACAAGCCATTTTAGGGATTGTGAAAGGACAGGAAGTCGTTAGGTAGTGATGACCCTAATTAAGCTGGGGATTAGAATTAGGTTTTTCTATTATTCTTCCTCTCTCTAGGGCATGTTCTTATCTTTTCTTTGACCTTCTCCATGGTCATGTTTGAGTAGTCATCTTGTTTAAGATTGGGTATAGCCTTTTGATGTTTTTAATGGATTTCTAATGGTCTTTATTTTTATATGCAAAGTTTGTTTTCTTCTCATCAGTTGATTCTTTTCTTATTGTGCTTAATTAAATGAATTGGTCGATTTTCTATTTTGTCTAACCTTAGATGTTGGATTACTCACATAAGATAGAACAATTAGTTACAAGTTATAAATTTTTTAGTTACATATATATTTAAATTTAAGTTAGTGATAATTTAATAAATAATTTAGAGGTTGTTATTCTTTGTACGTATTCTACATATCTCTCTCTTGTACACTTATAATTAAACTTTGAATAAAATCTTAATTATTCTATTTTTTAAAAAAATAATACACATAACCAGTCATTTAACCGTTTTAACTTCAGCTAATTATCAATTACCATATACAAGCAAATAATTCATCTTCTTAAAGCCTTGACTATATATAACTGAGACCACGTCATGTCCTTCATCCAAAATCAAGTTTGATGTTTTTATTTTTCTCAGCAAAAATAAAATAGATATTAATAATAGAAAAGGTATTGGATATACCAATAATAGAGGACAAGGTTAGCCATGACAGCACACCATGACCCTGAGAACAACCCCCTGAAACCACAAGGTCGCTCACTCGCTCCCTATTTAAACCAAACAAGCATATATAAATAAAGAGTAACCTTGGTGATAGATAAATATTGATAAAAATAAGTGAATTTTAATTAAAAAAATATTTATTTATTTATTGAATGATTCTTTAACCAACCACTTTAAAACATTGATTACTAAAATTCTTCAAATTTTTGTTAAACAAAAATATAAAGGATTTTGTTAATCGGATTTAGCAAATAAAATAAGAATATTTTAGAAAATAAAATAGTTTTCAAACATCAATTGAAAAGTCAATACTAAGTAATATTGTATTAATTGTAAATTCGTTACATATGTATTTTTTTATTATTATGAATTTAATTATTAATTTTTAATCAATAATTAAAATATATTTTTCCATCTATTTCTTACTTTAGAAAACAAATACTCTAAGGATAATATTAATTTACTCAATTAGCACCTTAATTAAATTATTTTAAAATAAACGTTAAATATTTCCATGACATTATTTTTTTTCTTCTCTTTTTATTTGTTTCTTAACACAAATTTAATTTTATTTATTAATGTTTAAAATTTTCAGATAATGTTAATTATTATCACTTTTGTTATATCTATATAAAAAAAGATAATAATATGCACATATACATACATAATATCAAAATAATACATTAAAATAGTGGATTCTTGTTTTTCGTAATCTACGAATTATAATCTTAAATAAAAGAAGAACAATAAGAGTTTAATAGTCTTGTATTTTTAACATAAAATATTTTACATTTATCATGTAGATATAATTTTTAAGATAATTGGTATAAGTTAACAAATTGGTTTGTAATTAAGTTACAGTATAAAAATTGTTTTATGTTATATGTAGTAGGTACACAGTCTCGTAAAAAATAGAAAAATCATTTTAATATAAAGTATAGTCCCCAAAATATCTCCCTCTCACTCTCATGATTGTCAGAGATATTTTGTAACTTTTGCAGATTTGAATTCAACCCTACGCACTCGAATATCAAATCCGTTCGCTACTCGCGTTTCTATTGATAAATTATGATGCTTTAAAAAACACTTTTTCACTGTTTAAAATGTTATTTAAATGTTTTAAAGACAAAAAAAAAAATTATAAGACTAAAATTAAAAATAAAAGTTTATAAGTAAAAAAAAAATACTAAATTACAAAAAGACAAAAATGTATTTAAATCTAATTTATATTTAATTTTTCACAAACAGAATGTAGTAATATTTAACTTAACATAATCTTCAATTCTTTTACTTTTTCTTCTTGATCGAACGACATTATAGCATATAATCAAATATACACTAATTTAGTTAAATAATCATGGGCTTATTTATTATTAAACAATATATCATTTGCAGTAAAAAAAAAGAAGAAGAAGAAAGAAAACAAACAATATATCATTCAACGAGAATATTAAAATATCTTTTCTATAGATAGCACTTTTGATAAATTATATATATATATATATATATATATATATATATATATATATATATATGTATATATGTATATATATATTAGCTTCATAAGTTTATCACGTGCGCTATAATTTAATTTGGATTAACTTTTGAGATTTTTAATCATAAGTTTTCTCCATTAAATATTTTCCTAGACAACTATTACATTTACTTGGAATTTTATTTTCTGCTTTCATTTTTTGATTTTACTTTTAATTATAAAACTGCCATATTATTTTTGTTTAGTTTTCTGTTTTCAAAAAGAATTATACAGGAAACACGGAAAACATTTTATTTTTGTTTTCTCTTTTTCATAATTATACACAAAATAATACATGCTATTTCTAGGATTTAATATTAGGATTTAAAAATTTACATAATTTAACTAATATATTTTTAAATTTTAAATATTTCAATGTAAATATTTTATTTAAAAAAATTTCAATTAAAACTACATTGTATATATACGTGTCCGCTAATAAGGATAAAATATTAAAATATACCAAATATCATGATATTTTTTCAGAGTAAAACAAGGACAACTTAAAGTGCAGTTCTTTACTTGTTTTCTGTGGATAATATGTAAATTGTGTTAAAAATAACATAAGTAATTGAAACAAAATTTTAAGTGGAGAACTAGTCAGCTAATGGTATTGTTAAAAAATTATAAATTTTAATGTACCATATTTCTAAATTAAGAGAGATTCATTAAATAAAATATATCTTTAACTATGCTGATGAGAAACAAAATATTACTTCAATAGATTAAAAAATAAACTCATATTTTATAAAAATATAGATTTGATATCTACTGTGATCTAAGAAATTTAGAAATAATATGTAAATATCTTTTTATAAGTATTTATTGAGTATTGAAATCTGTTATCAACCAAATACACTTGATCCTTTAACCCATCGAAACCCTCTCTTCAGACATCATTAAAACAACCTCACTCTCCTCCTAGGAATCCCCGAAGAAACTACGAGCGCCACCGCAGCATCGGTTCCTCCACCCACCGCGATGGCGCAGGTGCCGGCGAGCGAAGCGACGGCGTTCTGGACGGACGAGAAGCACGTGCACTTCCTCAACTCCATGGAAGCCTCCTTCGTCCGCACAATGCTCCAAAACCAAGGCAACTCCGTCTCCACCACGCGCCACTCTCTGCCACTCGACCGTTACCTCCCCGACTCTTCCGAATCCACCTTGGATTTGAAACCAAACCCTCGCCGCCGCACCATAAAACACCATGCACCCTCAGGTACGTGATCGCAGCCCCCCTCACACCGTTATTATTGTTGCTTTGGGTTTTGATACTTTGAGCGAACAAATTGTTGGGGCTGAGGGTGTTGATAATGATAATAAGGCAGCGTTTGGGTGCACATTAATATTGTTTTCTGATTTGGCGTTTGATGAAAACGGGTGCTGGCGGTGAACCGGTTTTGTTTTATTGGTGGACACTGTTTGACTATCTAAAGTCTTAAACCAAACAGCACGTAAGTGGACCGTCGAAAGCATCAAATATGCCCCTTAGATATTTGTAGACAGTAACTACTTCTTTTTCCTTCCTTTCGGATCTCCTCACTCCTCTCTCTACCATAAAGCCAATTTTTATTTTTCAATTCTTATATCAAAAATCAAAATACTACACTATACACTATTCAAAAAATAACGAAAATTTATTACAACATTCATACTTTTTTTTATCTATGAACAAAAAGGGTTTTCCATTTTCACATGTTGTTGGTTAAACATTCAATTATTACACTAAGAATAATAATGTGCATTGTAATTGTTTTTTTAAGATATGTGCAATATAATTAAGAATCTATAATTTTATTTATATAAACATAGATATATATTACACCGTCCGGTAGTAGTATAATATCTTGTAGCAATGATTTTTTAATACCCTATATAAATTTTCAAACACCCAATTATCTTTCTTTATTTTTCTCTATTTCTTTTTTCCTACCACATTAGTATTCATTATACTCATGTTTCTCTCTCTCTTTTTCTTTTACTGGACTTCACATAACAGTTAATGGGTGGTGTCTAACAATCATTATAATATCTTATGTCGTTAGTATAACTAAATACGGGATTGCATGTAAGAGAATATATAATTAAATAAAAATTATATTTACAGAAAAAAAAATTAAAAGATAAGATATATTAGTCACATGTTTAGTTTAGTTTAATCAGTTTAATTGTAGAGACATGATCGTTAAGATATTATTTCTCAAAATTTAAAGTGTTTATTCAGGTAGTTGACAGAAAAAAAATCTTTGGAATTTTATCATGTATTTTATTTTATGAAAAAATATTTGAAATTTTATAGCCATGTTTTTCAATGTATTCTTTTTTATGAAAAAGATCTCACACGATCCACTTCAGTTTTGGGTCCCTGTTATAATTTTAAAGAAAGTTCACTTTTTGACCAACGTTTTTTTTTTCTTTTTCTAGTAATTCTTATAATTAATTTGGGGGCTGTTTCTTGAAATAGATTCAATGGGTCCAACAACCAGAAGAACAAGGAGGAGATCATCTCAGCCCTACAATTCGTCACAGGACCAGGTGTGGAGATGAAATATTCTAGAGTGTTTCCAACCGTTGGATCATGATAATGATCCAACGGACAAAAGCATCACTTTTTATCATAAGCTATGTTGGTTCCAAAACATACGACACCGTATTAATTAACCAAACACGTACCTACATGTGGAAAGATCTTAAATACAAGGAATACTCCTCACAACACATGTTTTACTCGATCTTGTGCTGTACAATAATGCATTGTTCGAATTACTATATTAAACAAGAGAAAGATATTTAGACATAGATATATGTATTATGGATCAGGAAAAGGACTAATGTGTTATTTCCACGTGTCCTCCATACAGGCGGTCCCACAAGTAGAAAACGAAAGAGAAGGTGCAGCATGCAATTGGGACGATGATAAAAGAGCAGAAAATTAATGTTTAGTGTACCTTTTTCCACCAACCTCCCTACCCCTCTTTCATTTTTATTCTGCCCAGTTCTTTTATTTTTACCATTTATTTGTACTTTATCTTCTTCCCAAAATTTGTCTCCTCTAGTATATAGTATGTAGTATTTGGTCTTTTTCGATCTTTTTCTCAAATTCGTGTCATGTAAGGGTTTTTTTTTTTTAAATATCGAAGTGTTGGCATTTAACTACCTTTCATTTATTTAGAGCTTTGTGTGGGGGTATTATTTGATTATTAAGTTGAATTTAGCTAGCCGCTAAAATCTTCTACACAAATGAGAAGATATTAAGAAAATGTGTACATTAAAAGCTTCTACTCTAGGCAGCACTGGCATGATGTCATTCCTACCTACCAGATGCCATTATCTAAGCTGTGCTCGATATATCTTTTATTTCATTGCATCAGTGTCAACATAATTTCTTTTTTTCTTATTTTGGCAAATTAAAGAAAGCAAGCTTTAGGTAGATGCTTTGGATAGGAGATATTTTATGAAAGTTCTAGCTAGGAATATCATATCAACATTATTTGATAGAGGTGTGGGGGGAGAACAGTAGAAGAATATTAAATTAAGTGAACTTCTATGATATTTTCATAGCTGTGTATATCATATCATGCAACTATTAATAATTAGTGGAAAAGTCTTTAATAGCTAATTGAAAATTAAATATGTTTAGTATGGTTTTAGAATAATTATATATATAAAAATCAATAAATTTACGATTGATAGCATGTCATGATTGGATGATATATATATTATAAAAAAATATTCTATATGTACATATACTTTTTCTCTAATTAATGTTAGAGTAATTTTAATGCAACAATAATAAATTATATCATTAGTTAATAAAAAAATCATGATTAATATGATTTTTAAAATAGTTATGATAAAAAATAATAAATTTATGAATATATAAAATTATAAACTGTTAATATTATACAGGACACGTGAATGTATGGGTTGTGATTAGTACGAAGGTGGATTAGACAGGGACATGAGAGGAGTTTCCAACCTTATCCGTATGAATATGTTGGTAGTAGTGGATGGTTGGTAAGTGTTTTCAAATCAAAATTCCGTGATCCATACTGTATACTCTTCTCTTCTTTTAGAATTGTTCCATCTCATCGCCAACTTTGCATCATTGCTCCTCATGTGAAGTCATATTCGTCCATTCATTGATGAAATTTTAATATTTATGTGCTTCTGAAAATCTGTGTAATTCGATTGGTTTATATATATATATATATAGTAGCTAGTTATCTTCAAGCTAGTGGTAGTAGAAGTTGAAAATTAAGTGTTTACTTGGTTTGTATACTATAATAGAATTGATTAATTAATCTGTTAAATGTGATTGAGATGCTGCATGTCTTAATTTTCCTCTATATTATTTCAAATCGAAATGATAAAGAATAATTCGTAGCAATTAAAAGCATTACGAAACACGAACACCTTTTGTGTACTCTTTCTTTTTCTTATTATTTATTTGATAAGAAATAAATGGTTTTACAATGTCTTCATACTACTTTCATCACTGTCCCGTTTAGGCCAAATATCAGTTATTTAAAAAGAATAAAATATCCGATATTGATTAGTGGAGGATCGTTTTATCTTAATTTGTGGTTCAATTTCGAATTTAAAGACTGCAGTTGTGTTAAAATTTGAGAGTTCTATTGTTCTTAATTATCTTACGTACTTGAGTTTGAATAGAAGTTCTTAAAGATATCTGGTGAATTAATATTAAAGAAGTGTTTAAAAAAGTGTTGGATTTAAAAATATGAAGTTACTAATATTTTGATAAAGGATGATGGTTTGTATGCAAATGTGAGGACTGCCATCATCAATAATGTTGAAAGTAGTCCGATGTCATGTCACATTATAAGTATTCAAATACTGGGTTAAATGTATTTTTTTGTGCTTATTTTTTTTTATTTTAGTTTCTGTAAAACAAAAGTCCTTAGGATTCGTATTTTTTTCTCATTGATCATTGTGATTAAAAAATATTAGTGAAAACTAAAAAAGAATTCTAGGAACTAAAAATGAAATAGTCACATATTTATAAGACAAAAAAAAAATTAAATCTTAAATTAAAAATTAATATAAAATAAATACTCAAATACGTAATATCATATTTTCAAAATTACAAACGTTCAACTTGATATTTTTTATGTTATAGGTTAATATTTAAGGCATAATCTATCTTGTTTGAAGATATAACTTATTCTAAAAGTTTTTACGTACATAAACTTGATTCACGACAAGTTTTATAAAATTACAATTTTGAGTCATAATTGAAAGAATAAGAAGAAATTGTTTAGAAGGCTCCCCTGTCATAAGGTTGCTCCAGCCCTGGAGGGAGAGGAATTGTCCTAACATATGAGAGAATGAGAGAGATAAAGCCAGAATGTGCGTGAAATATGAAGAATAATGAATATCTAATCGGGGGCTAAATGGTAATAAAAAATAATATAAGTGTTAAATGATAATAATTGGTTCGGTTAGGTTCTTCAAGTTTTGTACACCCAAACCTAATACTTAAACTAAATAAAAATATCAGGTTTGTTGTTTTTTAATTTGAATCTAGAAAATGATTCAGATCAATTTGTATGTTTTCCTTCGATTTGATTAAAATTTATTGGGTCATTGGAATGATGTGGACCTATATCCACCCTAATATACACCCTAACATCTTTTTTATTTTTTAATTTCCAAAATACTATCTATACACTCTTGGAATTTCAAGTTTCAAAAGAAAAAAAAAATACCAAAAATTTAGAGTTCCAGAAGTATAAGTTTGGGTATACATCATTTTATAATTTTGAAAAAACATTAATTCCCGGGCTTAGAGATCTAAAATCACATTCTTATCTAATTTTATAATTTTCAATTGATAAAGAAATGTGTGTTAGAAACTAGAAAGAGTGTTTGCTATTTTTTTTTATTTGTATGATTTTATCTTTTAAAACTTCGGACTTCTAGAACTATAATTACCCTTCAGAAAGTTCAATTTCCAGCTAGAAATTAAAAATTCAATTTCAGAATTTGGAATTCTGAAATTGCAAAATGGCTGGGATGTTAAAAAAAATAAACAAAAAGTAATATCTTTAATAAGAATAAGAATACAGTTAATAAACCAATCTCAGGCACCAATAAAAAAAATGAGAAAACAGGTCGGTAATGGAAACACAGGAAGCAAAACTTACCTTCAATGGCATCAATGGTACAAGCTACCTTTAATTACACATGAAAATAGCTTCCTCCAATGGCCATTAATTGTTGTTGGCGAGGTGGAGGGCAACGGGGCGACCAGAGTGAGGTAGAGTTGAGGTGTAGATGATAACAGCGAAATATAAACTAATTTGATGATTAATTTGGATTAATAAGTGGGTTTAATTTCTTTATTTTATTATTATTTTTAATGAAATAATAAATAAATTAATATTTTTGTTATTTTTTATTGGTAAAATTCAAAAGAAGAAGATTTCAAATACTTTAGAGAAAAAATTGATACAAAAACGGGAAGAAAAAATTTGAAAGAACTGAAAAACCCGCTTAGCGTGCACTCTCGCTCACTGCGCAACACACGCTTAATGCTAAAAAGGTCGATGAAGAAGCCCAAAGGCATGCTTAGCACGAAAGCTCGAAGTCAATGTGAAAATTAAACTACCTAGTGCCTATATAAGGAGCAGGAAGTAAAAGAAAAAAGACATAAAGTTTTAGAGAGAACCCACACACTGGGTCTATCCCTTAGGGGAAATTCTCTCTCTTTAGTCATTCATCATCTTCTTCCATCCACATCAACCCCCAAAAGTGTAAAAGTTTCTCATGACAATGAGAGGCTAAACCCCCCTTAGTTAGAGCCTAGAAGGCCTGAAAAGCCAATATATGTATTGTAATGCTTCATATCTATCAATGCAATCAGGTGTTTTCTTTCCTATTATCCTTTCTTATTTTAATTTCATGTATCATTCATTCTTGCATCATCTTTAGGGATTAGTCGTTCGGCAGACGATAATTCTTAATAGAAATACAAGGAAGTTCTTACATGCATTAGTTTTCAGGATTATTCATAGGGAAATGGTAATGTCTAAAGAACTGAGAAATGACATCTCAACATTGCATTGCTAGAGATAAGGTGACTTTGTTGTGTCTTTGCATGCATAATTTTTATACTTAATATTGTTAAAGAGATTTGGGAGAGATAATACATAAATTAGACTCTTTATCGTGAGGGATCTGGATTGAGATTATGTGGGTAGGAAAAATTCACCAAATTGATAGAGAAAAATATAAAATAATACATCTTAGGCAAATAAGACTGACTAGCTCCCAACATTATCACATTCTGAATTTATCTTTTTTTATCTTCATCTTATCTTTTACTTTTCTTATCTTATCTTTCTTTATCTTCTATTTTTTATCTTTATCATTTTTTAATTCAAATATTTTATCTTTTCTATTTTCTATTTTTTTCTTTAAATCGTTATCTTATCTCCTATATTTCTTTATCTCTTGCTTTTTAATTGAGTTTGCATCAATCTAGGTACAAACAAAATTCTTTTAGATTCGACATTCGGACTTTCGAATACTTTACTACTTGTTCACAAAATTGATACACTTATCAATCGGTTAACAGTAGAGTTGACCGTTTGAGAGACAGACATGAAAGGAAAAATGGCACATAAGAAAACTGAAAGGAGGTACTAGGCATTTTTGTCCATTTGGGTGTTTTAACCTTTATATGGGGTGCAGGAAGCAACAGCCCACGCAACATCATCTTAAATGAGAGGCCGTATTGCTGTCCAAGCCCAAAACAATTGTGTTAGCCCAGCCTTAAATATTTTGTTTGACTTTTTTTGTGATAAATAAACGGGTTTTCATTCCCGAAACATATAAATCATGCGTCAAAGTTCAAAGGTCAAACCATCTGACTTCAAATTTTGTACTACTATCATATTTTGTGGGTAGAAATTGAAGAAACCCTCTCAATTAAGAGTCTGGCGAAGAAAAAAAAGAGAAGTATTTCTGCTTTAAATTTGCTAAGACCTTTTTCCTGAACTCATTAAAACGTGTATACTCCCCTTTTGAGGGCATTTTACACATTTATAGAAAGATCAATTATATGTGATTTCATGATTTGAGAATGCCCCTATTTTAAACTACCCTTCAGAGAAAAATTAACACGCACACACTCACAAAAATATCTTCCTTTCCTGAAATCCTACTATTACTGTATTAGGCCTATCTCTTTCTAAATGATGGATAGAGTGGTCTACTTATAAGTTATAATATAGAGAGAAAACGATACCACGAATGTCCAAGGTAGGGCTACCAACAAAGAATAAATGTCTTCGTGAGTAATGGTTAACTTATTGTTAACGCTATGGAACACAATATATTAGAGAATGGATCACTTTATACATCTGTTATTCAATTACACAATTGATTTTTTATGATCTTCCCTGTAGGAAAAAAAACAAAACGCTTTGCAATTGTTGTGATAGAGTCATTGCTAAATTCAACAGAAGATAATATACTTTAATAAAAGAAATGTCCTAAGTAAACACTACTGTGTATATGAATTATGTAAATCTTAAAGTTGATTATAAGGCATTAATAAATCAACAATTTGAAGAAAGTTACTCCGATATTCTTAATTTACAGCAGCAACACAAAATTATTATCAAAAGTTGAAAAATTATTGCCAAACTTTCAAACTTAATCTATTATAACTTTTTAAATTTAATCTAAAATATTTTTAAGAAAAATAAAATATATTTAAATATTTCACTTAAGTATCAATTATATGTTGTCAACTATTATTAATATTTATCTTATAAAATTTATAATTTAATCATATACATTAAAAAAATTATTTCTGTTACTCATAAGTATTATTTTGACTTTAAAACTAACATCAGTTCTGAAGCTTCTCAAATTCAAACATTCACACCGCATGTCCCCACAAAAATCAGCAATTTATGTTTTACTTTTTCGTCTTGCCATGCTAATTTGTTCTATCTTGAGGTGACATCTTACCATATATGAGAGAAAATGGGCGACAGCAACAGCTAGCTAGCAACAGAAGTCACATCCTTTGCTGGATAATTATATTCATCGTTAGCTCATATTATTGTTCCAGAAATAGGATAAGCAGATAAAAGCTGTGGCTAAATTGGTGGATGCAGCACCTTTGGAATTAAAGTAGGGGACCAAGGAACAAAACTTGGATTAGTAAGGATATCCCACGCGTTTGGCTGGTAGGGATTCGGAAGAATTCGCAGTTTCTCGAACAACATTAAGAAAACGATCGATGACAGAATATTTGAGGCTGGCAATTTGGTCTGATAGAGAGAAACTGTCTGTGGATATATATGTCTTTATATCTTTTTTGTGTGTATTTGTCTTCAATCTTTGCAGCATATTTTAGTTGTAACATTTAAGGGGTATCTAGCATAAATTAAGATTAATAAGGAAGGGCATCCAATGTTCTAAATTGTATTGTATTTTGCGTGTCACCTATTATAAATCTTTTTTTCTGTATTCGATTCTCACAAATGATAAAAATTGTAATGTACCTTAATCATCCAATTTTGTTTTAAATTATAAAATTTTCTTGAATAAAGATTAAACTGTAGAATTTCTATATATATAGAGATTAAAACGAAAGGTATGTATAGGTATATCAATCAAATTATTAATTAAATCTTATAAAAATAAATTGAAAACCAATATCATATCATGCATCTTTATTATTGTCAACACCATCATTGTTACTACTGGTTGTTACCACCACAATCACTAACACCACTACAATCATTACCATTGTCATCGACATCATCATCATAAGTATCAACATTGTTACTACCATCACAACTATCAATATTATTGTTATTGTTACGGTCTATTGTCATTATTACTATCACTATCATCACTCCTATCATTGTTACCGTCATCACTATCACTACCATTGTCATCAATTGGTGCTACCAACATTGTTATTACTACTAGTTACTACCAATATTATTATCTTTGTCATTGTCACCTCAAACATCTCATCACTGGTATTGTCACCATCATCGCCACCGATATTACTACCACCATCATGGATATTTCTATTGTCACCGTTGTTGCTATCATCATTACTACTACACAATGATACTCTTAAATTAATTTTAATACTATGAAATTTTCAAAATAAATTTATTTTAAAACTAACCATATTTTATTATTTTTAGAAACTAAAATAAAAACTGGTCGTTAATTTTAAAAATTTGAAAACTCAAAATTAAAAATCACCCAAAGAGGACCTATTAGCATGTTCTAAACATTAAAATCATTTTGCCACTAAACTCACAGCTATTGAATCAAGAGAGGAACCACAATCGAGACAGTTTTTCATTTCTAAAAAAAATGTTGAGCCTAAACATGCCAACAAGTCTTCGCTCATCGTTCGTTTTCAGGAAGCCTGAATTTTGTTACCACATTTTTTTTCTCCCAATACTTTTTGCATCCCCTTTCTTCCATGCGCAGGAACATGAAATCGCACGTGGCCATGTCTGGAACAGCTACCAATTAAGCAGCATTCGTGCTTGAAAATGGGTTGGAAACTTGCAGCACTTAAAGGAAAGATCTCCCTAGTGACTTAAATTAATTATTATAAAGAGTAATAATTTTCAAATATAAACAATTCCTAATAGATTATTAATTCTTTACACTCAAATTTAATTTATATAAAAAATTAATTTCCTAATTTTGACGTACCCACTTAAAAAAATTTGTCCTTATATTGCAATATTTTGTTTCCAACACTTGTAGTTCGTTCACTTTATAATTGTTGTCGGTGTTAGAGTTTTGTCCCTCCCGTTAGGTAGTGTTAGACACCATTGGTTTCAGTCTCACGCGAGTACATGACTAAGTAACAGATGCTTAGTTTGATTGCATGTCCACCTGACTTACTTGGTTCATTTGCACAGCCTTTCCTTTAGACAGTTGTCTAGATCTATCCTTCTTGTGTTAAATATTTGTAAGTATTTCAAAACTTGAGAAGAAATCAGTTTTACATTTCTTGAATGAGAAATCATTATATTTGTTTTATTCTGAAATGCATTTTATCAGAATAAATTTTTCAATAAAACAAAATATTATTTTAATAGATTTTTAAAACAATATAATTTTTCAATGTTGCAATAATTAACATATAAATAGAATTAATTATTAAATATATGCAACACCCCCTACTCTTAATTTTTTATTAGCCAAATAGAATATTATGACACTCACTCACAACCAATCAATCATGTTCATCTATAACCGGGAAAATACTTGTAGGGAAAAGGAAAACTAAAGTTAATCACTTTATATGCCAAATATATACAGATGCAGTTCAAGTTTCATGAGAGGAACGGAAAGTAACCTACCCATCTCTATCTCTCCCATCATAGTCTGTGAGGAGAAGTATCACTGTTGCTTGGTAAGAGGGTGTGGCATTCAGGTTTTTTTTTTTTTAATATGCTTTTGAAAAATCCTGGTGTCATTTTAATTAATACCTCTCAAGTCTCAATAGTCTAGAGTCCTAACTTTGTCCTTGCAGATTTTATTTGCTAATTGAATCAAAATATCTTATAAATGATTAAGACATTTGTCATCGCATGAGCTGAATGGCTGGCACAGCTTCAGACATCACACCAAAATGAGATGAAACCACTAGGTGATCAACCTTATAGGTACAAACTTTCATCGGCCATTCTATAAAGAAAATAATTTATAAAGTATTTGAAAGGAGAAATATGTATTCACCTGCATGCTTTTCTTTAAATTAAGACGGACATTAAAAGGTTTATGAAGAAAACTCATAGTGAAGTGAATTGAATATGAATCCCTAGTTCTTGCTTCAATATACTAAATATCAGACTTGGTTATAATTAAGATATTGAGAACTGGTCAAATTCTATTATAATCCAAATATTTGCTTAGAACTTATATATATATATATATATATATATATATATATATATATATATATATATATATATATATTTTGATGATGTGTGAATGTTTCATATAATTTTGATAAAATTATAAATAAATATCTTGAATTTTTGTAATTTGTTCCCTCTGTTATGATATATTTGATCTGACTATTTCCTAATTTTGTGTTTTAATTGTAAGTTTTGTAATTTATTTGGTCAAATTAAAATTTATGAACAATAATTATTTTAATTAATTTTTTTTTTGTGACATTTATGTAGCTTTTGAGATACATACTCCAACTTTTTTTTAATAAGCAAAAGGAACATCATATATTAAGATAGCAGCAAAAGTAGTGCCATGATAAAAAATAACTACAAAACAAGTCCTTTGTGGCTAATACAAAGGAAAAACCAACCACAAAGATGAACCAAAAAACAGCTAAAATATGCTTCAAACAGTCCTGAAGCTTGAATTATACAAGGAACAATTGCATACTCAAAAGATTCAAGCTGTGAAAAGGAACATCCTATACCAAAATATATATTTCTAGTCAGACATAACCAACCAGAGACATAAACCAAGCAAGCACCCAACTCCCCTAGCCTCTAAATACAGCAGCTAGCAACCACCACAAGGACCAACACCACCAGCCAACCCGCAACAGACCATAAACAATCCACCAAACAATCCTACAAGCATCTGAGATGCTCTAACTTATGACGTACTTTTTTGGGTCTCCAATATAAGAATTTTTTTTGTTTTTTTTTATAAATATAACTAAGATTTAACTAATTTTATTATATTTTATGAAATTATCTTTAAAATATCTTTCATTTAATAAAATTAAAGATTTTTTCATATTTGATATCATGTTCCAATAAAACGTAATATAAAAAATAAATTCATTTTTAATTAAAACTCACACACTTTAATGAATATAACTAATATTATTAATAAGTATATATATATATATATATATATATATATATATATATATTCTTATAATCAAGGCCGAAGGAAATATATGTTATAGGATCATGAGTCACAATATATATGTGTTCGAGCGTGTGTTTTTGAGAAAATAGATAATGATTTTAAAAAAGTTATATAAATTAGCTATTATTTTAATATGATATAATAAAACTACAATTTATAATTTTAAAATTTATATATAAAATGTTTGGAGTTTTGAACCGCGTAAATAGTAAAAAGCACAAGTTCAGTTCAATTCGATTTTGTTCGAAACATATCTTCAATCATTACATAGAATTTTATTGAATTTAAATATCTGATTTCCCACTCAGATTTCTAATAAAAAGGAAAAGGTTTCTTTTTATAAAATATCAGGTCAGCCTTGCTATTATTGTCAAAATAAAAAAAGACAACAACTCAGCTTTATCACTTTATCTAAAAAATAAAAAATAAAGATAAACAGAAGTATGATTTTTTTTTTCTTTTTAGAAAAAAAAATAAGTTTCTTAAATAAAGAAGAACCGTAGAAGCTATCTTTGGTTACTTACCAGTTACCATCATATCCAAGAGTTTCACCCATCAACATGCAAACAAATACGGTTATTATTTTATTAAACAAAAAAAAAAAACAAATCCGTCATTCACACGGAACTTTCTCGACATAAGATGTAACGCAGTACCTTCTTTCCCCTTCCTTTCTATTTTTTCTCCTAACTCTCTCTCTCTCTCTCTCATCCTTATATTTCCAACGGAACCTTCTAGAACCACCATAACATCATTCTCCGTTCCCTCGCGTTTCAACACCGATAACCCGCAAAAATACCCATTGATCTGCGCCTCCTCTTCCATGGCTCCACCGCCGCCGGTGGAACACAACGGCGACTCCGCCGCTACCGCCTCCGCCTCCGCCTCCGCGGAGTCTCAGAGATCAATTCCCACGCCCTTTCTCACCAAAACCTATCAACTCGTCGACGACCAATCCATCGACGACGTTATTTCCTGGAACGACGACGGGTCAACGTTTATCGTCTGGAACCCTACCGTTTTCGCCAGAGACTTGCTTCCTAAATTTTTCAAACACAATAATTTCTCTAGCTTCGTTCGCCAACTCAACACTTACGTAATTATTTCAATTCAACTCTTTGTTTTGTTTTTTTTTTTTTTTTTTTGCTTAGGTTTCGATGATTTTGAATTTTATTTCTAAAATTTGTTTATAATTTTGCTTGATTTGCAGGGATTCAGGAAAGTTGTGCCTGATCGGTGGGAGTTCTCGAACGATTATTTCCGCCGAGGCGAGAAGCGGCTTCTTTGCGAAATTCAGCGGCGGAAGATCTCATCGCCGGCGCCGTCTCCGACTGCGCCGACGACGGTTACGGTGCCGATGCCGTTGACCGCGATACCGATCATATCGCCGTCGAACTCTGGCGAGGAGCAGGTGATATCGTCGAACTCGTCGCCGTTGCGAGCGCCGGCGGAGCTTCTCGACGAGAACGAGCGGCTTAGGAAAGAGAACGTTCAGTTAACGAAAGAACTCGCCGAGATGAGATCGCTCTGCAACAACATATATTCTCTCATGTCAAGCTACGGAAACAAAAACGGAAACAGCAACGGCAGTTACCAAACTGACGGCGGCGCCGGTGGAGCACAGGGAAGCAGGGAGTCCGGCATGACGGCGGTGAAGCCACTGGATTTGATGCCGGTGAAACGGAGCTCCGGCGAGGACGCGGCGGATACGGTGCCGAAGGAGATAAATCTAATTCCGAATCCGAAGCTGTTTGGCGTGGCGATTGGAGCGAAGCGAGCGAGAGAGGGAGGAGGAGGAAGTGGAAGTGGTCGAGATTGCGGAGGAGGAGGAGGAGGAGGAGAGGAAGATACCCTGCTGCGCCTGCATCACGTGGGTTCTGCAGACGTGAAATCTGAGCCGTTGGATTGCCAGAACCATCGCGAGAATCAGGAAACGCCGTGGTTGAGTCCGTGTCACAGGACAAATCAAAGGGTGTGCAACTGACACGCGGCGACGGCTAATCGAATGAAACATTTTAGATTAGATACGTAGTGCTGTAGGGAATCCGAAACCGGCACGCGGAGACGTCACGTGCGTCGTTTAACCGTTTGGGACCGATTCCCAGAAGTTTCTCAGAAGTCAGAGGAAAACGATACTTTCTAATCCTTTTTTCTTCGCTATCTCTTTTTTATTTATATTATATATTCGTTAAATTGGACTTGGACTGTAGCTTTGCCATTGAGGGTAGTGTTGAATATTTCATTAGTCCTATAAATTATTTTACTTGCCTGTAGAAACTCAACATTCATACTTATGTGAATATATTTATAGTTTTATTACTTTTATAGTGCATAGTCACTCGTTTGCCTTTGTTTTTTCCTCTCTTTTTTACTGTAAGTTTTCAAGTTAATTTTATTAATAAACCACCTTGCAAACAGATTAAAGTAATTAAAATCGTGAAATAAGTTGATATTTTCATGACGTGTTTGATAAATTAAACTGTGCTATGAATTCTTATCAAGAACTACGAGCTTCTTGGAGAGTTAAATGAGTTCGAAAATCACGAAGAATTAATGCGTATAAAAGTGGAAGAAGAAAGAAAAACAATTAAGGAGATTCTAGCCATCAAAACACGTTGAAAATTCGTATGCTTTCACAATAAAAAAAAAAAAAGTA
This sequence comes from Glycine max, assembly GCF_000004515.6. Classification (NCBI taxonomy): domain Eukaryota; kingdom Viridiplantae; phylum Streptophyta; class Magnoliopsida; order Fabales; family Fabaceae; genus Glycine; species Glycine max. The sequence continues at coordinate 35,978,133 of NC_038252.2, forward strand.
AATGAGGTTGGCATTGATTTAAACGTTTTAATTATGCTTAATAGTTCAAATTTCAAAATGTATGTCATAAAAATAATTTATGTAATTTTGAAACAAATGAACCTTAAAGTGGTGGACGGAAGAAAAAGAGGTTGCGAAAGTTTGGTTTCTAATTAAAGGATGGCCAAGGAAGATGAACTAAGAAAAAACAATTCAATTCCCTTCTATATTGTCCTTTCAAAGAATAATCAATTCAATTAATTTGTGGCAGAAAATTGACAAAAAGTACTCTATGATGATGTTGGTGCATACATAACATTATATCACCGGAAAATTTCTTATGCATTTTCGGATTTTTTTTTCTGTAAAACAAAAAAGTGAACCTTAAATATCACTTATTGTATTAATTATATAGTGTGCATACTCCCATTAGAGATTTGGAGTGATCCAAAAGTGACGAATCCGTTCGTTGAAGTGTGAGGGCAATTATCCCATAAAGTAAACTTTTTTTATTTGAATATATTGAATAAACATTTTTTCCCCTCATAAAAATAGATATTACTTTCACAAAATAATTTTTTTAATAAGATAAATATAAATATTTGTAAAATAAAAAAAATTGATACTAATTTTACCAATTTTATCTTTTTAAATTTTATTATTTTTTAATTTATTATTATTTTTTTAATAAAACTTATATAACTTTTGGTTTGAAAAAATATTAGACTATTGTTTTGTTTCTTGATACATCTCCAAGAGCAGAGATGTTTTAGGAGGAGACATCTCGTTCCACCCATATAATAACGAAGGAGTTCCATCATGCTCGTGATACAGCACTTCTTTTCCAATCCTAAGTCAGTTTAATTTGTGACATCAAATATTAGAGTTCGGGTTTAGATTTAACTCAATTTTAAAAAATAATTCATGAAATAAGAGTTTCTCTCTATTTATGCATAATATTATTTTCATCATATCACTAACAACAAAAAGTTTCCAAGACTAAACATTTATAAGTAATTAATTCAAGGGTAAGCAAATAATATTGGGTGACCCGGTAAGTTTAGTAATAACTACTACTACTATTAAGATAAAAAGTGAGAGTTACCCTCTGCTCCAATTTTATTTTTTTTTAAAAAGAACTTTTCAAATATGGGCAACGATGTTCAATGATTGAAGGGAAGAAACAGTAGATCTTATGGTCACAGAAACATGATAAACGTGGAACTTTATGGGCTTTCTCAAAGCTTCGGAAGATTATTATAAAATTGGATAAAAATTTCAAAGGGCACCAAAACACCTTTTCTCTTTTCTTTTCTAAAAGACACCCTATAGTTGTAGATCTTTTGAATAAAATATGGCCATCGTTTTCATCCATATAGTCGCAGCAGGCTTCTCTAGAAGGAAGGTACTCTTTCTTTTCGTAGCACTTACCCGCTCCATCAATATCAAGCTTTAGGAATTTGGAGTATATATAATTTAACGTGTAAAATATCCATCAAACTCAGCTGCAATTGTTGAACCAATAATTCTTGCATGTCCCAGCGCATTGACCAACCTTATTTATCTTCTATCAGAATTTTAATGTTAATTAATACTCATGGTTTTGGATCCGGCATGTATCAACTCTAGGCCCAGGGAACATGGAAGATGACCCAAATCTGCATACTTAAGCTGGACCCGGAGGATCAGGACACAACCCAACCCAACCCAATACAACTACTTCACAATATAGTGAGCACTCTAAGACTGTTTTTGATTTAGGGGGAGAGAAAAGAAATATGAGAGAAATGTTGTAAATTTCATATGAGGTTTATACCTTTTACACTTTATTTCAATTCAGGAATTCCACTTCTATTTTCATCTTCTAAATCAAACCCAATATAAGTCTATAGAATGTTTTTCATTACATAAATACTCATGCGATTGTCGGGTTATTGTATCTAATTAACTGCTGGAGCTAGCTAATTAGGTCACAGGATAGTTACCTACACCCCAGTTCTATATAACAGGAGTTTTATTCCACTTTTAGTATATAAGTTAGTATAAATGTGTGATTTTGGTCTCAATTGCATGAATTAGGTTTTCAAGTAGTATAATTAAGCTCATACTCCATGCATTCATTCTTAAGGGGACACACACACATATATATAAAACTATTGTCTCTTATATTCAAACTTTTAACTTTTTTTAAAAATTATTTTTACATTTTTTGTGAAAAATTCTGCGAGAAATATTAAGTTTTTCTTCACACAAAATAAAAATTGTATGATAATACATAAAAAACAGAGAGTAATAAATAAAGATATATTTCTAAAGCTACCAAAGTAAAAGACAAATTGCATGTACGCCGTTGCGTTAGTTCTGTTGCGCAGCAATGGAAAAGTATGTATAGTTTGTGAATTCCTTGTTGAGATTCATAGAACAATCGCGTATGTATCTATCATGCTGCACCGGCCTATAGTCACCGCCAAGAGTGCTATTATTTCATCCTCCTAGCTAGCTACAAATTAATGTACGAAAACTGAAAGAACATAAGACGAAATTATTGGTACTATATATTAGTGTTTCATTTCCTTAATTATAAAAAAACAATGTTTTAATTTGATATCATAATTATTTGATTAAATTAGTTTATTAGTCTTTTAATTTATTTTTTATATTCAATTTGGTTATCTAATTTTATGAGATTCAATTTTACCCTCTAATTTTTAAAATTGATGCTATTTTATCTTGTTGTATAAATTGGATTGATAATATTAAGAAATCGTATTTTGTGATTGTTTAAAATTATTTAATAATGATTTTAAACCATTAAAAAATACACATTTAGAGAGTATGATTAAATTTAAATGACACAATCACTCAAATTAATTTAGATGGTAAGAATAAATTAAATTGATTTTAAAGATTAAAGAATTAAATCAAATCAATTTTAAAAATTAGAGATCAAATTAACTCTAAAAAATGAAATAAATGACCAAATCAAACTAGAAAAATAATTAAAGGAAAAAAACTTATTTAATCTAATTATTCTGATTTTTTTTTATGTGATGTATATTATTCATGATATTGGTGGCCCCACTAGATTGCATGGTTATCAATTAAATCCAAAAAGTTCAAAACTGGGAGTGGGTGGGGAACATAGTTTACAAATACGCCCATGCTAAAGAAAACCTAAATAGAAAAATCAACGTCAAGCTAGCCATGCACTTTGCGTGAATGGCTTGAAGTTGGAATTCATCATGCATGAGATCAGCATGCAGGAATTCTAAGGAAAAATTTGCTGCGTAGCCACTGTTTAATCCTTAATTAATAAATATATTAATTTGAGAAGCACTTGTATAGGTTCATTGCTTAATTATTACTATTTCATGCGTGTTGTATTTAATCTTTAGATTCATGTGTTCTATTGATGTGGCAACATATTGCTTTTTCTTGCTGACAGTGTCTGTTCTTTGCTATCTCTTGTGTTCTAGACCGTTAAAACTCATTTGGCATTCTGATATATATAGAGTGCCATATATTTGCAAGGATTCAGATCACACAACATACATATAATAAAATATTCAGAGACAAAGAAGAAAAACCCTTCTATTCCCAAGTTCCGGTATATGCCAAAAGTTCTACATTTTTAGGAGTCTGAGGACAAGATTAATTTATAAACACCTTTTTCATCAGATAAAGTAATTTTTAAGGATAAAATTATGAGGGATAATCGAACATCAAAACAAATAATATCACAGAGGTGTTGCTTATAGTGTTATCGGAACATTGATGTTATCTAGAGAAGGGGAATATATGTCACTCTTATCCTTAGATATCCCAAGTCTCATTTAGGAGTTGAAATCAAAGGTATTTATAATTGAGGGTCTAAGTAACTACCTATTCGTGCACCTCTACTTTTGGTTTACTTTGTAAGACTTATTTGTTTTAGTTTAGTATCAATATGTTTCTTTTGAGTTGTTATTATGCCAAAAAATTAAAGTTAAAAGGTAAATTACTTGTATGGTCAAATTGGATTCATTCTGATTCGATCCATTGTGATTTCAATAATTTCATTCTTATATGCCGAATATTTCTATTTATCTCTAGTAAAATCTTGTTTGTGATTTACAAATTACATGAATCATAAATAATAATAAAAGACTAAAACACGACGATTTTTAGTAAAATCTTGTTTGTGATTTACAAACATGAATTTCGGGAGCATAAATGCTTCACCAAATTAATTGAACATGCTAATGGGTAATGAACATGTTCTCAATTGCGGTGTATATACATCCTTCTGTGTCCACCAAAAACACAATATCAATTATCATGAATTTGCCAGTCTCAAGGGTGCAACTTATGGCTCAAAATCTTCATTCAAAAAAATCATCATGTGGGGTATGAAACCATGATGAAGGAAAGCCAATCCTTGCTGAAAATGCACTAGAAGGTGTTGAGCAAAAGATCAAATCAAATATGACAACTTTTCTAAAATATGAAGATTCTTTGCAGGAATGGTTCCTGAAAGAGACGTCAGATTGTTGGGAGAAAGAATATATATGGTACGGTAGTTGTACCAGTTTCTTTGGATCCGAAATGTTACTAGAATATTCTCTGAAATATTCTTCTAGCTACACATTTTGTATGGTTGAGTAAAATTTATTAGAATTCAGGCGAGTCTACTATTCAAGCTCTACATTAATATATAGAGTTATATTATTTTTCCCTCAGTGCTGCTATTTTAATGGATGTAAATTGAAAAATAAATAAAATTAAAGAGTTCGATGGAAATCACGTCGGATATATGTATCTCCTGTAGTTCAAAAATGAATTGAAGCTGGTGCAGTTTACATATAATGATGATCTTCGTTATAATATTTTTTATAATAAATTTAATATTTAAGGATCTAGATTTACACAATTTGGAAAGCATGCAACTGCAGAGGGATTTAAATCCATCTACGTCTCGTCTTTTGTAGACAATTTTTGTGCAGTTAAATTCCTACTATATAACTATCATTTCCCTTTTTACATGTACTGCAATACATGTTTGCAATTTATTTTTTCTTTATACCAATTTTACCACGTCACTCAAATTATTTCTCACATTTTCTTGTCATCTTTTTCTATTTTTCTCATAGTTATAGACAATACATGATTTAAAACTCTACCGATCATGAAATTAACAAGAAAACTAATTCAAAGTTGTAAAATGTTGAATTAGTAATAATTAAATAATATTTTTAAAATATTAGTTTAATACATTAAGTAATTAAACAAAAATAATCCTTTTACAAACTCAATGTCTTCTCAAAATTATCTTCAGTTTTCTACATCTCCTCCGTTTGGCTACAAAGGTGGTCTAGCAAAAGATGCATGGGTAAGCAACACTTTTGCATGGTTAGGTTTGAATTGTAACATTTTTTTTTTTTTTATGATTTAGTAAGATTCACGATACACGTGTTTAATTTGTGTGTCCCGGTCTTTGTTGTTGGTTATAGCTCTTATAATGTTTCCTTTCTTGGAATCTATTCTGAAAGCTTCAGTGGTTTCTGGATTAAATGCTACTGTACTACACTATGAAACAAACAATGCTCTAAAATGGATTGAGAAAGAAGGCCTAAGTGATACAAGACACTAACTAATTAACCTCTGACAGTACATATAAATAGGGGCGAAACTAGGTCCCTCCTGAGTAAACAAAATTTACTAACATTCCCATGAATTTTAATATTGACACCCCCTCCCTCCCAATGAATTCTAATATTGGTCCCCTTCCCTCTCGATGAATTCTACTATTTGTCTTTTTTTATGTTGATGATTAGCTTATAGTTTCATAGTTCTATCAGAAGTTCTTGCTGGTATTAATTCTGTGTTTTTATTTTCCAAAGATTCCAGTGATATATATCTTGTCAACATGCGTATAAAACAATAAAATTTGATTTCAAATTTTTTATATTGAACTTCAAATATGAAGTCATTATTTCATATGCTATAAATAATTTTAGCAAACATACGTTAATTTTTCTTAATTACATTAATTTTTTGATGCAGGTTCAACTGTGTTAATTATTTCCGAATATGTTTCTTTTATCATTTATATATTGGGTTTTAATTTTTTTTGTTACATTTTAAATTACTGTTAATTTGATAGATAAAATAATTTAATTATGAGAAAAATTAATTTTTTCTATAAATCATTGTCAATTTATGTGTTCATTTTTCCTCCCCTGACACTTTTTCCTGATTCCGCCATTGCATATAAACCAATGGAAACACTACAAGAATCCTTGAAGATAAACTCAATATCTCTTTTCTATATCTATCTATATAATTAGTAAGCTTGAAGTATTAGTTTGTTGGGTGTTCAATTAGGCACTGAACGTGTGTTGGTTTCTTACTGCAAGATCAGGGTAAAACTTCAAGGCCAAATTTCATGCCCACATGTAGTATTATACTATGTGGAATGTGGACGTTAAAGTATTAAGAGCTAACTACAAGAAGTCTAATTCCACTTCAATGTCAATGAAGTTAAGATCTAGCAACATCCATCACCCATCATATATATACATTTAATCATAGGCTTTCAACTAATTGTGGTTCCATGGATTTAGGTAAAACCGTAAAAGTTTGTATTAGTTTCTAAAATATTTCAACTCGTCTATCACCAACATCTCGTAGCGTACCCAAATCACCTTTGGTTGATGAACAATATTCATCTTTAATTTGCATGATTATTCATTAGAGGACAGTAATGCAAATTTCATCTTTAACAATATTTTTTTTCCTTATACTTAATAAAAATGTGGTTAAATTTTTTTGATAACATCTTAAAAAATATCATTAAATATGAAAAAAAAATTACTAATTAATATAATTTTTGTAACATTTTATCAAATATCATATATAGTTCATGTAGTCAAGATTTTAGTAACATGAGATACACATCATATTTAATAAAATGTCACAAAAATATTTGAAAATATTTTTTAAATGTTAACAATATTTTTATTAAGTATTAGAAAAAAAAAATATTACGTAATGGAAGTACAGTTAACTGGTTGTTGTCTCTTGTGTGAATGGTGTGAAAAATAACAAGTATACAATTGTCGTGAAGTAATAAACTATCGGATTTATTGGAATTAATTGTTTTATGATTATCAATTTAAATTTAATTATTGTGATTTGAGAAGGTAAACGATAAATATTATTTGATTGATCTGATGGAGATAGAACAACGAGTATAAAAAACAACGAGTAAAAGCAAATTCAATAAAGAAAGAATATCGAAACAAGGGTATAGTCATATCAAGAATGGTTTCTAGGATATTGGACCACAATGGTAATTAACTAATCCAAATTTATTACTAGTAGTTAAGATTGAATTTCTTTGATGGTTGATTACTTTTTCTAGTTATTGAGGTTTTCTTTCGAGATATAAAAATCATGCATGGAAACTAGATTCAAAATAAACCGATCGATTAAGTTTCTCATAGTAAGTCATTTGTTGTCATTTAGATCTCACATTCATATTCATATATTTCCAACAATTAGGCTCAACTTTCAATTCTTTCCTAATTATCCAAGAGGTACAAACATATAGCCACAAATTCACACAAATACTCACAATAAGAAAGAATCAAATCAAATAAAAAGAAATTCAAACATCAATAAAATAAAAGGAGATAATCAAATTGAAATCATCAATGTACCTATGTCAAATCGATATATCCTTTCTTTGATTCTTGCTCAAAATATGACACCTATGTCAAGTTGTCTAAATAAAACATCAAATTTAACTCCAGGCATGATTTCCTCTAAGATCCATGATGAATCAGATAAGAATTTATTTCTCTTTGTTTAAGCATTCCATAGAAACCAATATTGTCTCAATCTTAATTATTACGTGACCACAAATTATTAATTACTACTATAGTTCCTTTTGCTCCGGTTCATTCCCCATGTAATATTTTCTAAAATAATAAAAATACAACCTAGTGCAACAAAAAGTCGTCAACAAGAAAAACTAACAAATAATGATTGAATGAAGCATAAACCTAACTCAAAATTCATGCAGAAACAACTCCAAAACATAATGCAAATTAAAGGAGGACACATCGGCAAGTTAAAGGGAAGTCTTATAAATTTTGCTTTAACAATGGCAAACAAAGAATATATTCTTCTTTGATTAAAGACCGATTCATTTGTATTTTAGCAAAATCATATAGACCTGAAATTTGTTCATCTAGCTACTTAAGTGTCCAATTTTCTTTATGTAGTTCCGTTAGGGTTCTTGGACTCATATTCACCATAATGATGCCCCATAAAGTGTATTTCGTGATGAAATGTGTCATTCGATCTATCCCTCCGTAAGGATAATATAATTCACAAAAAATAAGGATAGATATTGGACTGATAGAAGCTCTTTCAAATATGAGCTAATTGTTTGGAATACTTGTCCTTTCTTATACTGGATTATACACTGTTAAGTGTCCAAACTAGAAGTTAAGCTCTTATACCAACTTTAAAGACAAAAACATCGATCATAAATTAAAACATAAGAAAAAGATTGAATTTTATATTTGGTTGTTTGCATGTGAATTTTTTTTACCAGTCAAAAGTTTGTTTAAGATGGAACCTACAAACGAACTTTTAAAATGGTTCATCTATATAAAGAATTTTGTCGTGTAGGAACACAATTTAGAAAACACTTGAGCAAAAACCTTTTTGATAACTTACGAACTCTACAATTAAATCCCTCTTTTAATTAGGATTAAGTTTAAGACAATTAAACCCTATTTTGATGATAATAAAAGAGAAAAAAAATAAAATAAAATGAGCCAACATTATATGTTCAAATTTGATTCCTTAAAAATCAAAATTGTTTAATTTTAGATTTACCAATATCACTTGCCACGTCAATGTTACATCAAACATATGTATGAAACAACCATATCAAAATCACGTCCAGCATCATGCTAACATCTTATTAAAATATCTTTAAAATGTCAGGTCAAAGAAAAATTTGAAAAATTGACATCACACTAAATATAACTGAATTGATACATAAAAAAAATATTCTAAAACCCAATTAACATTGTTATAAAAACATTCATAATCATAATATTTTACATTCGAAAAGTAGAATTAAGCTTTTCCGTAAGATATTTATGATTCTAGAATTAAGACTTGATTTTGATGTAAGGTAGTATCTGGTAAACAAGGATGAAAAAGAATAAAAGTGTGAAGGATGAAAATGAATAAAAAAAAAATATGAAAAAAATTATAAAAGAGATGAAAGATTGAAATTAAAGTAGTAGGTAAATTATATAAAAAAAGTTAAAATATTAGAGACAAAGCAATAGTTCCTTTTAACCTTTAATGTCCATCTATGTTTTTCAACCCGTTAAGTAATAAATGTTTTTTAAAATTATCCTCATACTCGATTATTAAAATTACATAATCATTTGATCACATAATTAACTATGTTACAAACATAATTAATTGTATTATAAATATGAGATAAACTCTATCAATAGATATATAATTGATCATGATATAAGCATAATCAATTATGTTAAAATCAGTAAATTTCAATAGTCTACATAAAATAGAATAACTAATTATATAAGAAAGAAAAATAAAAGACCACAAGAATCATGAGTTTTGCACAATATTTTTTGGAAGCATTTTTTTTTTAACTTATAACCCAAATTCACTTTAACAAACATCCATCCCACAACTTTCATCACTAAATGACCTCAATTTCAAACTCAGACTCTTATATCAAACACACCTTAAATCAAGCGCCACCCAGGAAGACAAAAAGAATATTAGATAAGAAAAGGTAAGTGGAAGTTAACAATGAACATTGCACCCTGCTTTTCAGCAGACACGGGTGTTCTGAAGTGTGACACTACGTGTCAAGTGTGGAAAAGTTAGTTCCTTGCATTTGCAGTCTTCAAATTCCCATTGTCATAATCCTCCGATAAAGTGAGAAGACCGCAAGCAAAAGACAAAAGGCTGCCATTCCTTCATTATTTTGCCGATCAGTATAATCCAATAAGTTATAACTTATGACTCAGAAACAAAAAAATGGAGCCCAAAAAAGGGTACTGTAGGGGTGGGAGGCTCATTTGATTCTATTTTAATATATATTTGTTTGTTTATAAAAAAAAATGTTTGATAAAAATAAAATTTGAAAATTATTTTAAAATATATTTATTTTTCAGTTTTCAAAAGTAAACAATACAAATATCTTTAAGTTGTTTTAACTATCTATTTTTTCTGTAAAAAAATCTATTTATTTTTTATATATGTTTTAGATTGTCTTATTCTTTTCTCTTTGAATGTCTGATTTTGGGGGGTTAAAGGCAAGAAAAGTAAAAAATGGTAATAAAAAAAAAGAAGAAAAAATATGTATAGAAATTGATATAAATACTTCTAATAAATAAATTATGGAAAAACTAAGAGCAATTTAATCTTTTAATCATAAAAATGAGTTTTCCTATGAGCTATCCGTTCAAAATATGGGTATTTCTCACATAAAATTCCCTTTCACTTCTTAATTAAGTACCAAACTATTGAAGGAATAAAAGATTAGTTGTTTGGCGTCTTCTTTTTTATTCCTCTCTCTCATTCTTTCCAAAGATAATGTTACTCTTACTCTCTAAATAATGTTTTTTAAAATTTGTTTGATAAAATAATTTTTAAAAAATTAAACACACCCTAAAAGTTCCGTAGCATGTTCCACTTAAAAAAATTATGCTTCAAGAGTGAAAAACAAAATGAAAATTTAATTTTTTTCTGTAAATTAATTTTCATTTAAAAATTTATACCTCAAATAAGAAAACTACTGAATTTTAAAATTATGAATTTATTTAATAATGTATTTTTCTTCAATTTATTAATATTCTTTAATTCTATTGGTTGAGATGATAAAAACACAAATAAAACTAATAGGTGCATTTTTACTTGTTTAGTTTTAAAAAGGTAGAATATTTGAACAAGAATTGGAAAAGGATTCGTCTTAAGAGCTGAAGATAAAACTAATCGTCGCATGAGTCAAATGGTTTATAAGATTATTTTGAAACTTAATTATTAAAATAATTGAAATATCAATTTAAAAGAAAAGAAAATTTATATTATTTCAAGCCCCTATATACCAACTAAATGAGGGTTTAATAGAAAGTATTATTTTTATTAAAATAAATTTATTTTTAAAATTTCTTTCAAGAAAATAATAAAAACAAATAGTTATTTAAAATCCATACGTTAATTTAAAGAAAATATATTTTATATTATTTAAAAGTTCTTAGATATCAATTTAAGTGTATATATAAAATAAAGATAAAAATAACTATTTATTTTTTTAAAAATATTGAAAAATTAAAATAATCTTTTATCGGCATATAATTTTCTTAAAATAAACAAAATTAAAGACAGGTATAAGTCTAATAAATAAACAAATTCGTTTATGGGTGGACACTAGCAATAGGAAAAATACAATATATATATATATATATATATATATATATATATTGAGACAAAAGATTACCATAAAAATTGATGTGATGGATTAAAGTACTGGAATAAACATGATGGTATCGTCGAGCACTTCTTAGAATAATTAAAAAATTTAAGACCAAGAAAAGACGGGCATTGGACACTTGTAATTGTACACTGTCACTGGCTGCAATAGATAGATATGTCTTGTTCTTCATGTTAATTAGTTTACATGGCAGAATATAATTAATATATCCTTTATATAAACATATGAAATTGTGATAATTGATAAAACCATTTCATGTGTCTTTGGGAAACAGACAGAACAATGTAATGGAAATTTATTACTAGGAAATTGGAAAGCTGAAAATATAATAAACTATTAGTAGTGATCAATGACTTTTTCTTTCTCTGTTCGTTTTGTGCGTATTCTTTTTCTTTTTTTCTTTGCGTGTTCTTCGGTGTGTTTCGGAAGAAGTGGGGAAGAGAATAAGACTTTTGTTATATACGTGACATAACTCAATAATTTGTGATAAGCTTTTTTTCTGACTACTACAATAGTCGCATAGCGATACGAGAAAAAGAAGGTTAAATATAGACAATTTCAATCCAACTTTTTTTTTATAAATATTAATGGTTAGATTGTTAATTTTTATTAGTAAAAGGATTTGAATCCAAAAACAATTAAAAGGTTTAAATTATGTCTATATAAAATAAATGATACATGTATAATATATTGAATACAAATAATGTATTAAAGTTAAGGTTAAATTATTTAAATAATATTAAATTTAATCTTTGACGAAAATAATTTTTTATTAAATTATTTATCTATTGATCGAATTCTAAATTAGTTAGAATACATAAGATTAAGATAAAAAAATTTAATAATTAATCCCTATGATAAAATTTAAATCATCAATATTTCTAATTGTGAGAACATCATTAGTTTTGGTAAGTAGTTAATGTCAAAAACCGTGACTAATCTTAATTAGACTGTGACTATATATTAGATTAATATTTCTCTTCTAACACAATTTATTTCGTACTAAAAAATTAGTTAAAAATCAAAACTTAAATTATTTCGTACACAAATCATTATTAGTTGTATGAATGGATTGAAAACAGAAATACTGATGATTTAATTTGTTTCCTCCACCTCCTCAGAAGTTGAAGAATATATAATAATAACTGAAGATAAAATAAATAATTTTGTTGTAAAAGATTCAACAGGCTTTTTATTATTGTTATTATTGATTCTTATCGGCTCTTTTAAGCTGTCAGACATTAATCTAGGTGAAATCGATTCTACTCAAGCTAGCAATTAACATGTCAATTCACCAATTACTATGATGGAATTTCGTTTATTGACTTGAAGTCGATTAATGATAATTAGCATTTAGTGTATTTTATTGTGAATATCTTAAGTTTAAATTTCACTGAATAAATATACAAGCGCCAGCATTTAGTATTTTATTGTGAATATCTTAAATTTAAACTTCACTTAATTAAATATACAAACACGAGATAATTAAGATGCATGGTCATCAAGTTCTTTTCTAGATCTTGTTTGCGGTGTAAATATACACACTGAATAAAATCCCTTAAATTTGAAATATATAGATACTTTTGTGGACTTTTTGGTATAGATGGATCATAAGTATTTTTTACAAAAACTAATTTGTTTGAGTCTTTTACAATCACTATGAATAATATATATATATTTTAAAATATTTAAAGTAACTGTATATTTGATAAGGACTCGAATTTGAGAGAAATTTGACAATTTATAAACAATTTCATTTTAACAAAAATATTAATATTTAATATTTCTTTTCAAAAATTAATTCTACTTCACATTATTTCTCCTTTATTTGAAATCGCGTCTTCACTGGCCCCATTGACGTGGAAGGTACGCATTATAGTGTATGGAAAACGAACATTTTTCCTTTTTAACACGAGTCCAAACACCACGCAGTAAATTTTGAAAATGGAAACTAAGTTATCAAACCCCAATCAATCATGTTCCCTAAACGTGATTTTGGTGCCAAAACAACAACCATCTAATAGTTAATTGAGAAACTAACAAATATACGTGGATTTTTATTACCTACAATATAACTTTGCATGCAATTTCAGAACTCCTTCTAGCCGTAAGAAATGGTCATATCCCAAAAAAATATCAAGAAGTGTAAGGTCATGTCAGGCATGCGTGGCTGCCTAACAAGGTATTGGAATGTGTTCACTTCACTGTATTTGCAATGTGATTTGTAAGCGTGTTTTATATGCTGCTTTTGCTTTTTTATTTATTTATTTATTGTTTCATTTCCAGTATTGGAAAAGAAAGGTTGGTCAATGGTCAGTGGGAAAAGAAAAGACTTCTATTATTTAAATATCAAGTTTCGAATATCGTATTTAATATATATTTCCAGTAGATCAATTAAAAATTATAATAAATATAATTTTTAAATAATTATTATAAATGTCCACAAATTATATATATATATATATATATATATATAATAATTTGCTATTAAATAATAATATAAAATTAGTTTACAGCGTTAACATGATAAATTTTATATTAAGTATTACATAAATACTTGGCATAAATAAAAACGGACAACAGACGTGGTCTCAAAAAAGTTGTCAAAAAACATCATTGCTCGACGGGAAACGAGCCTTAACTGAAACTGACTTTTTTTTATGAATTAGATCGATCGTTATTTCTACAAAAATTTTGATTAATAAGGATTAATTGGGAAAATTATATCTATTTTTTTAAAAGGAAAATATTTTCAAAATAATAAAAAATACTAAATAATTTTATTAACAAAGAAATATTTAAAGATGAGACATATAATATATTTTTTATTATAAGTTCTTTTTGATAAAATAAGTAAGTTTATAGTTTCCAATTTAATAGAGAATTATCTAATATTTAATGTAAATGATGATTATAATTTTGATAAAATTATTCATTTGAGTTATAATAATATTGTAATTCATAAGATAATAAAATAAGTTTGATAGAAGTGTTTTTGGTTTAATTATTAGTTTCTAAATAATTTTTTATAATAATAAGAAATAGAGATAGAAAAAAGTAAAATTTTGATAAGAGATGAAAATTGGAAAAAGTTAAGAATTTAGAAATGTATAATAAAATAAACAAATATGAATTCATAAAAGATGAAAATTAAATATATGTATGATGATGATTTGGTGAATATTTAACCAATTTTGATGATAAATATGTTAATGTTTTGAGGAATTAATTGATTATGTTTTAATTCCTCAAAATTGATAGTCAATAATTTTATTTATAGACTTAAAATAATATCGATCGAATTATATAATTTCAATATATATATAAAGAAATTTCTAATTACATTGATATGATATTATTAATTGTTTTCGTATAACTTCTTTGTAATTGGACTAATTGGTACTTCAATTTATCAAAAAATACTTCTTCTCTGATGCTTTTTAATTACACATGCATGAATTATCGAAATTAGTAATTAGTAATGTTAATTGAAATAATTTCTTTCGATTGTATAACCAAATTTATCAAATTTTTATCATATTCTACTTACTTTTTAAAGGATTCTCCCACAAACTAAGTATATCAAAATTTAATTTCATAATTTAACCAAATTTTACATAAGAGAGATATCAGTAAGATTTAGTTTGTCCGCTGAATTTAAAATACAAATCCTGAACTTGATAATATTTCTTTTTCATTGATATAAGAAATAATGTGCATGAAATTCAGCACCTTATCAAAAAGTTGAATTCTAATTCGCCAAAGATATATTATAATGTAGTGGGACAAATAGCACACATTCTTCATTCTGGTTTCGCCAATACGTGAAGCACACATAGTAGATTCTACCGTTAATCACACATAAACACTGATATATACAATTCATGAACCTCAAGTGACTTAGGATAAATAAATGTAGCATATGATCATTATCTCTAGCTAGCGTGTCCCATTAAAATTTTTGAAGAACCCAAATTTCTTACCTAAAACGGAAATCTTTTCCCGAAATAGACAAGCCTGTGTGGAATCTCTCTTTATGCTTCTAATCCAAACCAAGCTCGTTATCACTCTCTCCAAATCCTTTTGGCGCCTATAAAATGCCTTCAAAATCTCTCACTTCACATATATCCTCATACACAAAGTTTTAATTACAGCATATTTTTTTCATTTTCTTCGATCCCTTCACTTTGCAATTTCATGTCTAGGCTCATGGAACCACTTGTTGTGGGAAGAGTGATAGGAGAAGTGGTCGACATTTTCAGCCCAAGTGTAAAAATGAATGTGACATATTCCACCAAGCAAGTTGCCAATGGTCATGAGTTAATGCCTTCTACTATTATGGCCAAGCCACGCGTTGAGATTGGTGGTGATGACATGAGGACTGCTTATACCTTGGTAAATTAAATTACTCATTCACCCTAGATATATATTTGAGATTATATGTCTCTACTAGTACTAACACTGGGTATATATATGTGTCCACTCTTCTCCCCAATTGCCAAACGGAACCCTCTAGATCATGACTGACCCAGATGCTCCAAGTCCTAGTGACCCATGTCTAAGGGAACATCTCCACTGGTTTGTATAATCAAAAACTCTCTATTGTCTATATTCTTTGTACTATGTATCAATTCCCTCACATCAACTTTTGGTGCCAATTTGCCAGGATGGTTACAGATATCCCTGGCACCACAGATGTCTCTTTTGGTTAGTCTCTCTCCTACTTATCTATGTTTCTTAATCTAAGGATAATGGTTATTCTTAGAAATACGGTTCTTTCATTTCTATGCATTATTAGTGTAAAAAAAATTAAATAATTAATCAACAAGAAGTCATTATTAATATGACTTTTAGAATAATTAATGTAAAAGTCAAATAAATTATCAACTATATACAATTGGATAACAATATATATATATATATATATATATAAAGAAAAAGGATATGATTTTGAAAGATCCTTGTAATAATATTCTTACAGGAAAAGAGATTGTAGGCTATGAGAGTCCAAAGCCAGTAATAGGAATCCACAGGTATGTGTTCATCTTGTTCAAGCAGAGAGGAAGACAAACAGTGAGGCCTCCATCTTCAAGAGACCACTTCAACACAAGGAGGTTCTCAGAAGAGAATGGCCTTGGCCTACCAGTTGCTGCAGTTTACTTCAATGCTCAAAGAGAGACTGCTGCAAGAAGGAGGTGATTCCTGAAGAAGATGAAGAAGAAAAGGTTGCAGCAGTAAATAAAATTAACTTTATTTTAACCTTAATTGTCTCATAATGAGATTTGTTTCCTTTGGTTTTCTTAGGGTTTGGCATGGTTGAACAATAAGGATAAGTGTGTTTGATTAAATCTCTTCCTCTCTTGAGTTTTTCCTTTGGAGGCCACAAGGGAAATTGTGAGGTAGATGGTGTTCAAAAGGTAGTAGATATTCTTGATGTACTTTGTACTTCTAGCTATTATAGGTTATGGGAAGTTGGGGACCAAACTAGTGTTATGATCCTTTAAGGATCTATATATGATTTGTGATAGGAATTAAGAACATAGCTTTACCAGAGCTGTGTGGCTTTCTAGTAGAGTGTAATGATATGTGTGATGATATAATTAATGAGAAAGAGGACATGTGTTATATGCAAAGCTGTTACTTTCTAACACTTTCAGTGGTCGAGCTCTGTCATTTCAATTTCTCCACCCTTCAAATGAGAATTGCTGTCATGATCACATGCATATCTATGATACTTTTAAGTTTACTGAATGTGTCTAAGCATAAATGGCACAGAGCAAGTCCTTCACATACCCCATGGGGTGTATGTGTACAAAAAATTGCCTAGCCCTTAACAATTGTTCATTAAACAACAATAGTCTATGTCTGTTGAAGACAATGATAAAGTTAAATAATCTAGGATTAAAATTTGAGGGATGAATTTATTAAAATATCTTAACACCAAAGTATAAAAAAGGAGCAAAAATGTAGTCTTAAAATACAAAAGGACAAAAGATGGTATATATAAAGTTGAAGTTTAAACTTTAAAATATGCATGATTGGGCTTTTATTTCCTGTGTTTTCAAGCATTAATTTTTCTTTTGAAAAACAAAAGATATTTATGGGATTCTAACACCACTCAAAAGTTAAATTTTTTACGATTAAATTTGTATTCAATAATGTGTTGTCTACACTTTATAAGTTGTAATTTTAGGAAAATAAAGGGTGGACATTCAAATGTTAGATAACATCGAGAAAAAGAGAAATGTAAATATAATAGATTATATTGCATGTGTTTGGAAGTGTGTTCACAAACATGTTTGAAAAACCAAGTCTATTTCAAAGAGAAAAAAAAAATATAGAAGCTACTCTGGCTAACTTTTGTTTAGACAAATTAAATTATGTCTTACAAACATGAGCCCAACACGTTCATAATGTGATAATAAAAGTAATAATAAAATATTTTAAATAAAATGGTATTCATGCATCATTATTTATAATTTTATTTGTTTAACAACTAATAGTTTTTGTTACAAATAAAAAATCGTAGTTATTATGATATGATAATATAACATTACAAATCTTTTTTTAACTAGCAATGATATCCATACAAATAATTTTTTTATAATTCATTTTCATTTTATTTTTTTTACTTATTTATTTTTTCTTGCATCATATATCATATTTATTATTTTTTTTCACTCTTCCCAATCACCCCAGTTCACCCATTTTGGGAGATAGATCATAGATGTTTAACATTTTTCTATTCTATTTGTTCATTGCATCATATATCATATTTATTATTAATATTATGACTAACATGACTAGAAATGAAGCATGAATATCATTGCTTAATTATTTGGTGCCATCCCACTCTCCCACGCATTCTCTGAAAAGTGTGCCTTGGGCAAGTATATTATATGCAAAACCATGGAAGAAACAAAAGCTTGGTGAGACAAGACATACTACAACAGCACAGCATTAGCAAAAAGTAATAATTGGCCTTATTAAGAAATGGCGCGTGTCTCTTTTTCTATGGATGCAGACCTCAAACGTGGCAAAACATCATTAGTTAGATGTGACTGGCAACTACGTGAAGGAGCAAATCACTCTTCCAATCCCAGAGAATTTCTCTTCCATGCATAATTTAGTTTCACATCATTGACTTCCCTAAGATATTTTAGTGGGGCCATTAATAAGGATGATAATAATAACATGTAGGGTAGTAGCCATGCAACAAACTCTGCTTTCCCATGCTAAGTGATAACACGTTTCGAACTTATGCTGGAAGCCAAGTTACTCGATCAAACCTTGGTCAAAATAAACACTGGTTCGATTGAATTAGTTAGTAGCTTGGTTACACATCTATTGAAAAGGTTGAGGTTTTTTTTCACAAGTATTTATCGAAAAAGAAAATATAAAAAAGCAAACTTTTTCTATAAATTTTAATCAATTTATACATTTATTTTTTATAAAAAAAATTATCATCTAAGTTCTCTAACTGATTGTTAATTTGTTGAGCTGAAAATAAGAGAAATGGTTTTGGGGGTAAAGAAAAAAAACCATACTTTGAAATCTTTTCAATTGGTAATCACAAAGTATGAAGTGAAAAGAAAAAGTTATATAGATCACACTTAAAAAAATGTTTCTTTCCAAATTGAAAAGAAAAAACAAACTTTTATAAATGTAAAAGACACACATAACTTTATTTATATCATATCATTTTTCATTTAAAAAATTTGTTATTATATATATATATCCTGATAAATAAAATAAAAATTAACTTTTTTCCATAACAACTATCTCACTTTCTATTATTTTTTTGTTCGTTTCCTTTTTTCCCACTTTTTCCTAAACCAAACATACTCTAAAAGACGAAATGCATAAATTAATTTTAATCTATAAAAAATACTCAATTTATTTTATCTTGTTTTCTTTTTTCTACAAGTAATATAAAAAATATTCAAACAAAACTAAATACTTGAATAGATATTTTTTTTATAAAAATATATAAATAATTTATGATATATTTATAAGTTTTTTTATTTTATTGAACAAATTCTTCGCAATATCTTATAAAAATAACTTCTAATTTATATATAAAATAATTTAGCCTTATTTTCTTTTCAATTACAAATAAACTGTTAGTGTATTAAGATTAACTTCATGATAAGAAATAATCAACTAATTTTTCATGAAGGTAAAATAAATAATTATTATACAATTTCATGATAACACCGTGATTTTGTGAGAGAGAATTAATTCTTTTATGTTATTCAAACACATTGTAAATAAAGTCTTCTAAACACATGATAATTCTTATAGAAGTGTTCTCAAGAGAAACAAATCATTTCACTTGTAAACACACAATGTAAAGAAACAAATCATTTCACTTGTAAACACACAATGTAAATAAACTTAAGCATGTTGTCACAAGATTGATTCGTGACCATATGAATGGAGAAAATGTGACTGGTAATTAGTCATCAACTATAAGTTAAAAAATATTCTTGGTATACAAAAAAAAAATCATGCAGGGACAAAATTAGTTGAACAAGTACTTTAGCATAACATTTAGTGTTGATGGGAGAAACACCCTCGAGATCACAAAAAGGACAATTACAAATGTAGCAACAAGCCGTTACAGCATTCAAAGTTCTTGTAAACCTATAAAATAAATGATAAACAACATATATTACACAGAACTTCCTATCTGAAACAAGCCAAAACAGATAGCTATTTTTCTTTTTCCTCTCCTTTTGAAATAACACCTGGTTTTTCTATGATAAAAAAGAAATCCAATTGCAATCAATTGCAATAACAAGCAGCTCATACTAATTTTACTAATGCTCTCTAAATATCATAACTGAGAACTAAAAAGGTGGTGGGATGCTGATATGCAAGATTATCTATCACCTCACATATACATCCATTGGACTTTCACCATATGAGGCTGGTTAATAAGATAAACTATAGACTCCTTTTTTGATCTAAGATTGTATGAAGTATCCACAAAATAAGAATGGCCATGTACCAACCTCTTAGGTCAAGCATTTATTTCTGAATTGCATTGATGCTCCCGACTGCAACTTCTTCTACCCCAAAACATGCCTGAGCATGTTGTTTTCTCCAGCCTCGGACCATCCATTTTATCCTGATCCATCATCGAAGCATGCGAGTGGAGAGGCGATCCACCTTGTGCTTCTGCTTCCCGGGGTTCAAATGATGGACAAGGACCATTGTTGCATGTACACAGAGGAATTGCTACAGATGGAAATGGAGTGCAAGTGACAGGGCAAAGCATCTCCGATGGAACAGAAGCTACACGGTTTCTTCGAATCTCAGGGGTATGAGAAACAGTCGGTCGATCTAGGTCACATGGATGTAGCATGCATGGGGTACACAGGCTGAGGGACACGTGTAATTTATTTTCTTTTGCTTGGGAACCTGGTAATTTGACAAAAGAGATAATTCCATGTCTACAAAGGGGACAAGGGATAGAGCCAGGAGGCCCACACGTCTCCGAAGAAACATTGCTTGTTGAGCAAAGATAGAGTGCACATCTTACACAAAGCTCATGCCCACATCCTGCATGGAGAAGTCTTGAGATCAGTGACATTATGAAAGCATCCACCAGTAAGCTCAAATGTCAAGCACTCTGCAAGTCTTTAAAATGACTTAGGTCTCGTTTGATTTGGTTTCAGATTAGAGTTTTTAAAACTTGCTTCCAAAGCTGTTTGAAAAATTGTTTAAGCTCAGTTTTCAAACTGAATGATATAAACGAAATAATTGTTTGGTAGAACTTTTCAGGTTTTTAAAAGGGATGAGTTTTTTATCCATATTTTTAGTTGTGGTTTCAGTGTCACTGACGTTCAAATGACAAGTTTATTACAAAGTTAGCATTAATTAACATGGTTATTTACAGTTGTGCAACGGTGTTGTTATAAAAACTGTTAGAGAACATCTTTAAGGTGTTCCTGTTTTATAATTTCAAAACCAATATTTTGGAAATAGTTTCCAAAATAGCTACAGAGAACACAATAATCAAATAAGTTTTTTTTTACTAAAAACTGTTTTAAAAACATAAAACAAACAAGGCCTTAGTACTTCATATTGTATATAAAGAGTGGTTGATCTAGCCCAGTGAGCCTGCACTTTGTTAGTCAGTCTGTTTAGATAGCTAGTTAGAGGAGTTGTTAGCTGTCACATCAGCCATAATTGATTGCGACTGTATTAGATCAGTATAAATACTTGTACCCTAGCATTCTTTCATTTGAATAACAACTCAGAATGTCAGTTCTCCCAAATTCTCTCTGTCAATTCTCATTGCACCATGAAATCTAATTTGGTATCAAGAGCTTTTCATGATCCAAACACCATGAGCTTACTCAATCCTCTTGATTAATAAGTTTTCCATTTTCTGATATCCTAAACTTGAATGTGTAAAGAAAAGTAAGTTGCAACTTGCCCCTGGTTTTCAAAACGAAAAAGAAAACATGGGATTGCTCAGGAAATCTCATATTGCTTTCCTTCTTCACTTTAGGAAAGAACTGCAGATCATTAAATATCCTCATGCAGACAAGCAGGCATATATACTTTAAACTGATATCCAAAAGATAGAATTCAGTACCTTCTGCAGCCACTGAACATTGCCTCTCCAGGCAAACAGCACAAACATCAACTTCGTTAGAGGAGGTTGTAGTTGATTGCAGTCCACACTCTCTGCAGTTATTCAAGCCAATCGTCCATTTGCATCAGGAGTATACAAGAGAGAAATATTTTAACATTTAATTATACTTTGGTACATCGGGAAAAGGACATCGACTAAAAAAGTAATTTTCTCTTTCTCCTTGTCTTTCAATAGATTGATAACTTTATTTCTTTTGATACTATTGTGTGGTTTTTAAGAATCATACAACAGGCAAGATCGTTGCATTTCATTCTAAACAAGACAAATGGGAGGATCCACAGTGAAAATGACTTTGGGCCCAACTTCTAATGTAAGAAATATTTCATCATGAATATAGGTTTTTCTTATATGCCCTATATCTTGAATAACTTACAGAAACCCAGTGTTGTTAGCATTTGTCTCAACCTACATCTTTTATGGAATATACAAATCACTTCCATACCAAAGATGGATAAGTTGACTAATATTGGTAAAACATAACAAAACCTCTGTTTCACTTGTAATAGCAACCATAGAAAGCAGTGATGCATATCTAATACATTTAATTTAGCAAGTACTGTGAGCAATCATATCATGAGAACTTTGCAACTATTTTCCTATTAAAGGCCTACTGATACCAATAACAAGATACATAAACATGGCTGGAATCCTAGGTTCAAAGTAGTGATCTAGGGCTTGTAATCCTCAAGAAGGTCTTTGACCCTATCATGAAGGGAATACAGGAGAGAGAAAGGAAAGCCTATTGTACTGTTGTAAAAATTAAAATATTGTATGAACAAATTTAAGATAGAAAGCTTTAGATAATAGAAGGAATTAACATGTTAGAAAACCCTCACACATTTGTTTTTTTAGGATAATATATTTTTTTTATGGAAATATTTTGTTAAAAGAAGTAAAAAAGAACAAAATAAAATTATTGAAATGGTGTTGATATAAATGTCATCCACAATGTGTATATATATATATTAAGGCATATCTAGTGAGAAACTCATTTTTATATAAGAATGAAAAGAGTAAATTTGGGTCATATAATCGAACATGAATAGTCAACATTTAAAGTCACATGATTACTTAAAAGAATCATGTGAGTTATAAAAATACTTACATGACTTGTGTGCTTTAATCTTGACCATTCGTGATAAGATCTAATGATTAACATTTATTCTTCTCATTCTCACATTTTATATAAAAATAAAATAAAAAAATAAAAAATAAAACTCTCATTAAATACATTCCCTATGTGAGAGTAGTTTTGTATAAAAGGGGTAAGAGGAGTAAATCTAGACCATCAAACTATATATGGATGGTAGGACTAAACGTTATTTAATGATCACATGACTACTTAAAAAAGTCAAGATTTTGTGATTGAATCTTAAATCTTCATGATTCTGTCTTATAACCAAGACTCACTCCTTTGAATCAAAATAAAAGCCCTCTCACATGATACATACATGGTTTAATGATAATTAATATGAAGATCCTCCCACACCATGCTATCCAGCTATTACAATTATGTTGGAATATGGACTGAGGTTATGTGTGGAATCATAAAAAAATAAATGAAACAGATTTATTTGATTTGATTTAACAATCAATTCACACGTTTGGAACTTATTACAAAAATGAGATTTGAATTTGCTTACAAATTAAATTATATCTTTGCAAACACATTAAAGATTAATAGAGTTGATTTTGTATTAATAATATACTTTATTACCCTCACATAAAAAGTTATATGACTTGAGGGCAAAGAAATCAATTCAAAAAACTGAAAACTATAATCCACTCAATCCACTCAAATTCAAATGAATTTCTATATATATGCACAACTAAAATGGCAATGGATTCCCAGGCAGGAAGTGAGAGGATACTCATTTGATTTTTATATCACAAATTGGAAACTAAAATTGAGAAAAGTGTCATTAGTCCCATAGGCTGAATAATGAACACTAAATACTCAAGTAATTCTTCTCTCCCGAACATGCAAGGAAAATCAAGTTTAATTTTTTGAATTTTGTACCCTATAATATACTTTATTTCATCAAACAGACAACATTAATCATTCTAGTAATCTCTTGTTCAATATTTTCAGTAATAAATCTAACATCTAAATACCCTCGGCCATTTCCCCAAAGTATTATTTGTTGACATCACGTTAGACATGCACAAATAAAAAAAATTAATGTATAATTTATCAGGTAGACAAACAGCACAGCACCCCATTTAGCACATCAGGAAAATGGACAAAGTCCTTCATAATTGACCCTTTCTTGTAGTGTATAATCAATTATTTTGTTGTTCGGAGAAAATTAGGTTGGATACATATTTACTTTCTCATCTTCCCAAAATTTCTTTGTTGGTTCTTTTCCCATTTAATGTTATTTACAGTCCCCAATATTTTCCAAAATATTTCCAGAGCTGTTCTCCTTGCTGTTTATCATTTTCATTATCTAGATATATTGACTGCAAAGTTACCTGGCAATGTTGAGCACACTCATGAGAGGCAAGGATAAATAATTTGAAGAAGGGAATGATGATATTGTGGCATCAGAAGTAGGTGTCAACAATGGTTCAAGCCAATGACGCCCCCACATCCGAGCAACATCAAGTGGAAGCCATCTGGGGAAAAAAATTCAAATCTATATCATTTATGTTATAGGGAAGGTAAAAGTTTGTACTAAAATTTCCATTAACAGTATCTTACCCATTGCAGTTCAAAGCCATCCGACTTGCACCTCTTGCAAGGAGGATCTGAAAAAATTAAGAGCATGATGGCATATTCAAAAGAAAAGACCAAATGGAATATCTCATCAAAGTTCATGAAATTCTTGCCTGACAGCATTTTAAATTGCCTCCACAAGCAGCATAATGCAATGGAGTGCTTCCAGCCCCTATATCAATGAACATCAGTAATTTTCAAGAAAAAAAGAAAATAACCATACATTTGTCAGCAAATTAAACAAAAGACTACCTATTAAATCCATTGATGTACCATAATGAAATGTCGCAGCTGACACATTTGCATTAAGATCAAGTAGCAGTTGTACACAATCAAAGTGCCCATTTAATGCAGCCATATGAAGGGCAGTAATACCAGCATCAGCTGTTTTGTTTACAAACTTGGACAGCACACTGCACTGGAATAAAGTAAATAAATAGCAAGAAGATAACATACAAAAATTACAGCTTTGTAGAATAGTCATGCCTCAAAACATTCTTAATATCAATAAAACTAAAAGAAAACTCAATAATTTAGGGGTGTAATCTGGCCGAGTTGGGTAGGTTTTGTGCTATTCAGAAATCCAAATCAATTAAACAATGATGGGTTGGGTTCTCTGATTTTTTGTAGGAAACCCGAAACAAATCAACACAATCTCTATTGGGTTGGTGATAAACATAAATATTAAATATCGATTAATTCCTCTTTCCTCCCAAAACATCCTTGATTCATCAATCATCGCACAACAAACGGCACCCACAACCTCATTGCCCCCTTCAACTTCAAGAAGCTCAAGCCGAGGAATGAATTTGTTGCTGGCAGTAGAAGGGCTGAAATGCCGGTGACCCAATCAACGGCAATGAGACCGTCACAGATGGAAAAAAGAAGCCCCCTAATGATGCCAACATGATTAGGGTGTTCATCAGAAGCGAGAAATGGTGATTCAGCCGGCGGTGAATGGCAAACCCATAGATCATGTCCC
This sequence comes from Glycine max, assembly GCF_000004515.6. Taxonomy (NCBI): domain Eukaryota; kingdom Viridiplantae; phylum Streptophyta; class Magnoliopsida; order Fabales; family Fabaceae; genus Glycine; species Glycine max. Next base: position 36,004,021 of record NC_038252.2, read on the forward strand.
CACTGCTGTGCAAACCTCTGCCAAACCCATCAGAAATGCCACTGCTGTGTAAACCTCTAGAAGGGTGGTGTCTCCACCATGGGTGATGCAGGGTTTGGCCTTGTAGAGGGGGATTGTGGGAATTGCAGAAAACAAAGCCAACTTCACAAGCAAAGCTAAGCAGTGCAAAACTACAAATCTCACCATGGTTTTGGTTTATAATAAGGGTGTTGATTGTTGAAAAATCTGGTGTAGGGATGTTCAGATTCAATTGTATTACTTCAGGTTTGCATACTCATAACCCGAACCGAATAAAGTCAGGTTCAGTGATCACGGTCCAATCCAAACCAATTACACAAACCAAGCCATAAAAAATTGGGTTTCATGTATTAGCTCGTACCTTACATCCCTACTAAAAACTGTCATAATTCACACAGAAAGTTAAGCATAGCTCCTCATAATTAATATTTTTATCCAATGCATAATTAGAATATTATGCAGTAACTAAAATGGGTAAATGCATATGCATGAAACTGTAAAAATAATAATGGGTAGATAATACTAATTATATGATGACATTAATGCAAAGAACGCTTTAATACAAGCATGTCACCCATGGTGAAAATATCTTAGTAATTCAACCAAATGAGACAAATATAAAAATCACGTGAAATTCACTGTTTTAAGAATTACAAAATGAAAACTTGAAAAGGAAAGGCGAACCTTTGTTCATGTTTGTTTTTCACATTTGATCCATCACCCTCAGCATCTATGCGAGCATGTAAAGCTTCAAAAGGAGCACTTGGAACAAAATCTGCCAAGACAAGCCTAATGCATCTTGCATGCCCATTGATGGCTGCAAAGTGAAGAGCTGTCCTACCGCTGAGATAATCTGCTTTCACAACCTGTTATCAAATTAGTTATAGTCTAGTTATTCTTGTAAAGAAACTTTAACCATGTGAATAGGATAATACACTTGAAGACAACAATTCCTTTCCCACCCATCCGACACAGTTTCAACTTTCAACAACCAACCCTGTAAGGCTGTAACCTATGGTCTCCATCCAACAGTTCAAATATAACTAAAAGACAAAAAGAGGGAGAGAAAAAAGAACAGTGAAGAGAATGAATTCCTTCCATAAATGGAGAACTCATACTCACATTGCATCTGAAGAGCAGAAGGGTCTGCACAACTTCCCAATGACCATATCTACAAGCTTGCATCAAAGCAGTCTTCAAATCAAGAATCAAAACAAACCAAAATCTCATTTAGTAAGCCATATTCTGATTTCTGAATCAGTGCATCATAAACATGCATAAAAGGAAAGCAACATGCATACAAAGAAAATTGTGTAAATCTTTCACATTATCATGCTGACACCTATTGAATAGGCACCAGACCCACCGATCTGTGAATAATCATAATGCACACACTAGCTATGTCAGTGTGACACGGAATAGAATCATACAAAGGTGTAAATTCATATTTTTTTTCAATTTGTAACACACAACATCATCATCCAACATTGAAATTCACCAAAATTCATCACATCATTTGCAATCAAACCGTGTAAATTCACCAAATCAAAACCAACACCCACAAAACCTAAATCTAAATCCAAAACCAACCTGCCATATTAATCACATTAAAAAAAACCACCAAAACAAAAAACCGTACCTGCCCACAGTAATTTCTCGAATTCACATCAGCTCCATTTTCAAGCAACAATGCCACAATCTAACAGAAACCCAGATAAACAAAATCAAAAAGGGGGTCGATGAAAACGGAAGAGAAAAAAAAAAGACTTTCAAACATGAAAATGAGAAAAACGAAAAAAGGGGTGGTTGAGATTGAGAATTGAAACCTCGTTATGGCCCTTGGAAGCTGCAAAATGAAGAGGGGAATTGAGACCCCCGAAAGTTGAGTACTTTGCAAGACAAGGGTTGCATTCCAGAAGCATCTTCGCCTCAACCAAATCGCCGTCCCTCGCCGCCGACACCAACCTCTCGCCGGAAGCCGAACACCCAAATGAATTCCCCATCACACACACACACACTAAGTGAGATCAAATCTTCACAATGGAGGCTCTAAAAAACAAAGAAACAAAATCCAACGAGAGGGAGGAGGCGAATCTTAACGCAATGGGGTGTGGTGTGTATTTATGATGTGAAGAAATTTGGAAACTTTGCTTTAGGATTTGGTGAGGAAGAAACTGTGATGGTGACGTGGCACCTTCCTCTCTATATCTATCTAACTTTGTGAGACAGAGAAGGATAAAACAAAAAGAAGGGTTGAAGGTGGTAGCTAGGAATGTGATTGAGGTCGGTGTTAATGGTGGTTTTGTTATCTGATGCGGAACAAAAGGGAAAGGTGAACAGTGAACACAACACAAATTTATGAAAGAAAACGAAGGCTCTCACTTTTTATTTATGTTCTGTTCTTTGCTTCTAAGTGAGTCTTGCTTTGACTTTTTTGTTTGTTCCTCCTTGTTCGATACATTGGTTAAAATTCTTCCTATATTTTTTTAATGATTACTAGTTGCAAAACCGCCACTGCCTGACTTGTTATTTTGGTTAGATATAGCTGTAAAAACTTTCATATTGAAAAGCTTTTAGCTGGTAATTATTTGTGATAGTGGGTGGGTTTTAAAAAATAGTTAAAGGATAAATTAGAAATAGTTGATGCACGTTGAGATGAATGTATACACTAAAATAGATAAATATAATTTGTTTTTAAATGTGAGGTCATATAAATTGATCATAAAAAAATTTAATTTAATTTTTTAAAAATATAATAAATTAGTATTATAAATAATTTAATAATAAATTGATACATAAATTTTATATTTTAATTTTAAGTTAATTCTAAAAAATATAACTTATATAAATTGATGATGAATATTATAACTTAAAGATAAGATTGTTTTACAGATTTAATAATATGATCAATTTGTCAACATTTTTTTTTTTAAATTGATTTATCATCTCACATTTCCAGCTACTAAAATTGGTATTTGTCATATTTTTAATTCTCTTACATTTACAGTAATAAGGTAGAAGCGACTAACGTATATTTACTTTTTTAATTGAAATACATTCATAAATTATAATTTATATTATTTTAAATATATTTTATTATTATAGTTAATATACTCCAACTAAAAAAATATTATAGGTTAGCAAATCCCATCTATTCATGGGTGTGTGCATGTATTAAATTTACTTCTATTGATGGATAGATCCAAAAACAATTAAAAGAATGTCTGAAATTAAGAATACGGGGAGAAAATAGGTGATGCATAGTATAAAATAATTTTATATAATTATTTAATTTTAAATTATTATATAAGATAAATTTATTAATTTTTATAATAATTATATAAAAAGTCACACAAATAGATCAATTACTAGATTCATTCCAATAACTTGTGGGTAAATTGATTTGATCTTTGATATTATAATCTACATGTCAAAATTAAACTAAATTAAGTTGAGGATTCTCAAAGGTTAGTTTTTTTTTTATATAATGTTAAAACTAAATTAAACGGTAATATCAATTTTAGAAACTAAATTGAATAGGGATAATTCACAAATTATATTTTTTCTAATATCACAAATTAAACTGATAAATACTAATTTTAAGGACTAAAGTAAGATTTTACTTACAAAGTTTGAGATGTACAATTATTTCTATTTTTATTTCTTTCATGTACACACATCTCATACACATCAAAATATAATAAAATATATATTTTCTATTGTACCAATTTTATATTTTTTTCCATAAAACATTTATGTTCTTCCAAAGTTTGGCTCATGCCTCTGAATGTTAAATAATAAAAAATCTAATTTTGATTAATAAAAGTACATATAATAAAGTTTTATTTCAAAAAGGAAGAAGAAAGAACAATATATAAACAACAATTAATAGGTTGAATTGTATCTGTTGAATTTAATTAGAAATTTTGAGAATTTAACCAAATGGAATTAATTCAATATGCATACAAAATAACAAAATCCAAAACATTTTTTTATAAGCAAATGAATTAATGATTAACTGAATATCACAACTACAAAAAGAAGCTTCTACATCGGTTGAAAACCGGTATCTACGACGGGCCCCACACCGTCTTTGTTCCAGATGTCGTTGTATGTCGACAACAACAACATCGGTCATCCTAGGACCCGTCTTTGTAATGCAAGAATACAACGTCAGTGGCTATAAAAGAATAGACGTTATAAAAAAGGATTCAACGACGCACATATTAGACAACCCGTCGTTGTTTTGGTCCATTTCAACGTCGGGTTAGCAAGACTCGTCGTTGTTGTTGTCCATATCAACGTCGGGTACGAATAACACCCGTATTTGTTTTGTTTCCTGTCAACATCGGTGGCGGGCTCACCACGACGTTGTTTGGTATATGTCAACGTCGGTGGTGAGGACACCGTCATTGTTGTTTGAGGTTTCAACGACGGTGGCTCGTGCACCCGTCGTTGTTGGTAAATAAGGCTATAAAGACGGGTTTTCATAAGGACCGTCGTTGAAGTATTTTGCCTGCTCACAAAATTTGGGTTATACCATTCAAATTTCAAAAACAAAGCTACATTTATATACAGCAAACATATATAAATACATTTAAAGGATAAATAACACAATCATGCATCAACCAAAGAAAAGGGATATCGACGGTGACACTCACAGTGAGAATGTTATAGGTGGTTCAAAGTTCATCAAAGCCTTTCATGCATGCGTTGTTTATATATATGAAAATAAAACAAAACCAGAAAGGGTATATATATATATAATTACCACTCGAGCCAATAAGCAAAGGGAGCAATGGACACAGTAGCAAAGAGTTGTCGATAAGCAACAAGGACAAGAGGGCTCATTCCAGATTCTATTGCAAGCATTTAAGTAATGTTCATCACTGCATAGACCAATTGCACAAGAACCAATTGCAAGTAGACCGGCACCCATATTAATTGTCTCTTTCTCACCCCTCAGTCTTAATTTGAACTTTGGAGAGAGTGTTGTATGTGATGAATGAAATGCATGAGAGTGATGAAGTAACTTATAACTAGTTGATTCCAGTCATGTGCATGTCAACAAAATTTAATGATGCTTTGATAGAAAACAAGGCAGCAAGTAGGGTTCACCGCGAATATTGAGAAGATAGATAGAACATACCTATATACAGCTGCGTTGAACCATTGCTATTCATAGAAATTGTTACTAGTCTTCTGTGTTGGGCCAAAGATCAAATTTGCATCCTTTCAGGCCAAGCAGAATTTAACCTTCGTGCAAAATCTTCCACTTCCCTACAAGAAAAGAAACAAAGTCATCAAATGCAACATAAAAGACAAAACAAAAAAATAAACCACTCAACAATTAGCTGACAAGATTATCCTCTTTCATAGGTTATATTTTGATATCACCATTCCACAAGTTGTCAACTAAAATTAAATAAATGAATGAACTACTACATAAGACAAATGCAGCACGCTCAACACTGAAGTCAATTAAGCAAGACTCCTCTTGATTAATAATATTTTACATCTTATGCAATCAATGAAACATGCACTAAACCAGTCAGGAAGATTCTGCATTTCATCAAATGACGATATTATTTTGACCCTTAACACTTATTCTTAGTTCCTAATAAATTAGTAAATTTTGTATTTACTCCTTAATAAAAAAAATTATTTGTTATTAGTCGACACTAAAAAAAAATTATTATTTTATTATGGAGTAAATACAAATTAACTAATTTATGAGAGACTAAAACAAAATATCAAAAATAAAATATAAAATTGTTTTTAGTAACGACTCAGCGTAACCAAAAATTCATTAGAGACCGAAGAGAAAAATGAAATATTTATTACAAATCAAAAGCCAAAATAGTAAATTTCCTTCACTTGTATGATTTAATTAATTTATGATATTTAAAATTTATAATAATATTTTGAATAATATGTAAATATAAATAACAATTAATTATATGAAAACTATTAAAATTAAATATTATTTAAAATAAAATAATTAATCTTTTATTCTTTAATAGACAATTCATATTTCATTAGTAATTTTGTTACAAGAGTTGCTTAAGGTGTTTATTAGCAGTATCTTGTACTTGCGAGAGAAAAACATACTAATTGTTATATTTTGTAACATAAGTATTTTTTTTCTTAACATAATCATACAACATTAATTGATCATAGAAAAAATATATTAATTGTAATAAATATCTACAAAAATGATATTTTTCGAAAAAATTCAATCAGTCTTTCATTGAGGGTTTCTAATGATATTAATATTGCTTGTTGTAAGTATATTAAAATTAAAAACTATAAAAAAAAATTCATTGTTATTAATCAACACATTAAAAAATAGAAATTACATATTATAAATTAATCAAGTAGAAACACATGTGACAAACATGTCTACTAAAATGAATATCTCTACACATGAGAAGGTTATTAAATAGACCTCACTTTGAATTTCAATCAATAAATAATTTTTTTGTAAATATAAAAAAGCAAAAAAAATCACTTAAATATTATATATTTTAAAATCTAAAATTTTCATGTTCTTCCAAAGAAATTGCTGGACACAAGAGAAAGCACCACCAACCAATCTTTATTTGATTTCAAATCGTGAAGGTGGCCATTGCATATGGAGAAGATACGGGGAAAATTCTAAAGTGTATCCTGAAAAGCTTTGAATTGGTCTCTGGTCTTAAGATAAACTACAATAAGAGAAAATTTGGGTGTTTGGGCAAATCGAGGACTGGTGTAGGGAGGCAGCATCTTCTCTCAATTGTAGTCAATGGATATTCCATTTCTTACCTTGGAATTCCTGTAGGGGTCAGCTCTAAAAATAGGTCTGTGTGGCAGCCATTATTAGCAAATGCGAGGCTAAACTTACAAATGGAAGCAAAGAAATCTATCAATGGGGGGTAGAATAACCTCATTAATTCAGTCTTAACAGCCTTACCCATTATTTGCTATCCTTCTTCAAGATTCCTAAGCTTGTGGTGCAAAAGATTACATCTATACAAAGGAATTTTTGATGGGGCAGCTCCAAGACTCCATTAAGATTCCTTGGGTGAGGTGGGACAAGTCTGCCTACCTAAGAGTAAAGGTGGGTTAGGGATCAAAGATTTGATTAAATTCAACGAGGCTTTGCTTGCTAAATGGGGTGGGAGTTGGCAAATAATCAGAATCATTTGGGCCACAATTCTATGTGTAGATATGGTGGTTGGAGGATTTGATTTCTCATAGGAACTGCAGTTTAGACTCTCCTTGGTGGAAAGACCTCAAGGTTATCTTCAAGCAGCAGCAAAGCAACACAATTTGTAAAAATAGCTTTATTTAGGCCATAGGTAAGGACGGTCCATGGAATACAAACCAAGTACTTATTGGCTTGACAACAAAAAAAACACTCATTGGAAATATATATGTTTAGCAATTAGCATAGACTCGCTGAACAGGAATGGAGAAATATGACATAATTAGATTTTCCTTTCACAAAGAATGTAGAAGAAACTAAAGACCTTCTCTTTTAGGGGTACAAATAATTTGAAATATAAGTAGAAATTGGCCTTCTGGCAGAGAAGATGCTAATGAGGATGACAATTTGATAACACTAGTGCATTGACTAGAACTTGCTTTAGACTTGGTCATGCAAATTTCATCATGCTTATGTGTGTTACATTACATGTATTACAGGTGTATGCATGTGAAAACAGAAGAGAATGTCCATGACCTTGAATGGAGGAAAGAGATACAAAAGCAGAAAAATTGCATAAAACTGGATGATGTTGGGCTTTCACATAATAGAGGAAGAGAGAATATATATATGTGTGTGAGTGTGTGTCAATCTCCTGCAGAAGCAGAAGGAACAAAAAGAAGTGGAAACCAAGCAATTCCAAAGTGATGATGCACAGAGAAGAGAGAAAAATTTGAGTGACCCAAGAAGAGATGTTTTTCTTTCTTTAAACTGACCAGAGGAATATTTTTATTTTTATGTTTAATTTTTTCTTTTTTCTCTTGCAGAGGGAACAAAACAGCTATAAAGGAGCCTAAAGAGTGTGTGAGAGAGGAGTTATGGGGTCTATATATATGAAGAAGGCAAGGCAAGTGTTGAAAAAATTGGGTCGGAAGAATAAAAAACTCGCAGTGAAAACTTTTTTTTTTAAGAAAATGTTTCATAAATACTCCATATATTATCCTACACTTAGAGAGAAAATAAAAAAGAAATAAAAAATATAAATATAATAAAATTTATAATGTGATAGCAAAAAAATATTGATGATGTATTTAAAATGAAAAATGATTCACCTACAATTATTTTAATCATAAAAAAATGTATGATTATTTTTTTAATTACATTACGTAAGAAAAAAAGGGTGGAATTTGGGGTGTCAAAATCTGAGTGCATGACACAGATAAGAGTTGTTAAAATACATAAGAAACCAATTCTGGACTTATCAAGGGTTGTTTGAAACCAGTTCCAGTTAAAGAAAAATGTACATGTATTTATATTGTTCACATTAAATTTTCAAGTAGTATTATATTATTTGAAAATTTGATATTTGTTTCAATAAAAGAAGCTTAACGGCCTCACATCGCTAACCTTTCGCAATGGGAGAAGGTGGAGTCAGAGTTGTCTACCCTACGTTGTTAGGAATGTGGTTTCTAGATAATCAGCAAAAAGAAACTTACTAAGATTCGCCATATTTTTTTTAGTTAAATAGTTATTATTAAGGGTGAAACTATTTTTTATTCTATAACATGTATGTTTAACTTTTAATTGCAAATCATTTGCTGAATCAATGCTGAAAATAATATTTACTTTCAGTGATCTGGTTAGAGCACAAATAACCAAGGAAATTTTTATTTAAAAAAAATAGCTTCAGGGGTTCTTCACTTCTTGACTTACCAATACACTTTGAGGCTTGAGCTACTATTTCAAAATAAACAAATAATTGGCAAAGTTAGCTGTATATGTGTTTTCTAGAGTCAGCATCAGTAGTTATTACAAACTATATAATAACATTTTTTTTTCTTTAATTCCATATGTATATATTGTTCGTTATCAATTCGGCCTAACAAATCTTACTATCGAGATTTCGTGGATGTTTCAAATTAAATGATATAACTAATCTTGTACATTTCTTTCAACAATACTTTCTACTTTTGAATGTTAGGAAGAAAAAATTAATTTGATGGGGGAAAAAAACAAAGTGATAATATATATGTATCTTTTAAAAGGATCTTAGTTCTACTATCACAAATATTCTTGGTATGAAAAAAAAAAGGGAAATGATAGTGGAAATGATGGGGGAGGGTGGAGTAAATGAATAAAAATGCAGTTTTTTATAGGTTGCATTTGTTATTTGCTTCTAATTAATAAGAAGATAAATATGCAACCTTACGCAGCACATTGAAAAAAATAAGAAAGTAAAACCCTTGCAGAGGAAAATTTTCATTTGGCAAACATAATCCATGAGAAGGAAAGATAGAAAAAAAATCCAGTTCTCATAATTAATGTCGAACTCACCTATATACCCATCGGGTCAAGTGGCATAAATAGATGTAAAAGGATGTGTTGTATTGTCGAGCCTTTGTCATGTCTCAATAATGTTCGTTATAAAGGTGAAGGGTCTAAGGTGTTAGGGAAGCGGAGAAAAAGGAGACAAACTTTTTGCCAAGAACATAAAGAAAAAGGAGGGAAGTGAGGTGTGTGAATGCGTGGGTCAGAGATGAGGCAGATATGCCGTGGTCATTTGATAGCACTTGTATGCAGACACAATAACGTGGGTGGGTATTTGGCTTGGGCCTCTCTCTAGGAGCATGTGGAGTCTGTCAGAGAGTGAGGGAAAAACTAACAAAAAAGAAAGGAAGAGGTATAGTATATTTTGGTGTGCTTGATACTTCAAAGAACTTCTATTCATTTTAGAGGTTTATTTACAGACATTTTTATCAATGAAGTGTATGGAGTAACTAATAGTCTTAAAATTCAAGTATTAAGTATATGGAAGTGGGCTAAATACTTTAAGCAAGAATTTTTCCACTTATAATATATGTATTCAATTTGACTTAATCACTACTAAAAGAGAAGGCCTTTAGTTTCTTCTACATTTCAAATTATTTGTACCCCTAATGGAGAAATATGAAATAATTAGATTTTTCCTTTCACAAAGAATGGAGAAATAGGCAACCAAAGCAAGATTTTAGAAACACTTCATTGTGATGCACAAGAGTTCAGAAACCTCCAAATCACCATACAAGATTTGATGAAAAAAGTAGACATAAATGAAAAGAGCACAAAAGGAAAAAGTGTTGAGTTTGGTGAGGTGAAAGGGCATCAATCAAGATTGACATGGGTGCATTTAATACCAACTTACTGTATTGCCAGTAAGATTGCTGAATCAACCCCATGGTAACCATTCAGTCCACATCTTACTGTATTGGCAGTAATATTGCTGAATCACTTGGCAAAGCATCAATCAAAATTGACACGCATGCATTTAATACCAACTTACCAATCAACAAAAAAAACTAAGATACACAAAGTTACCAACCAATAACAACCCATAAGAAAATTTTATATTTTTAATCATTTCTAAACGCACAAAGTATATTTAATAAACAAAAAGTACCTTGTGGTTGTGGCAGCAATAGATTCAAAAGCTTGTTCAGTCCTTATGCTTGTGGCAGCAATACGTTGAAAAACTTCTTGAGTAACTCTTCCAATTGATATAACTTCCTCTGAAAAAATGTAACGAAATTAATTCAAACCCACAATAAGAAGCTTTGTTCACTGCAGTTTCAAATTTCTGCTTTATTAGTCTTCTTTTTTTTATCAGCAAAGATAAATTATATATATATAACCTGGAAGTACCAGAGGTACTGATTACAGAGTTAGTCACCATAAAAATGGTTCCTCAGTCAGACATCATAAGTCTGATTGGGAACCAAAATATGGGAAGCAAAGTATACATATATTGATCCCTACTCCCTAATGAAACCCCTACTGCTGCAAAAAATGATGTCTCAAGTTACTAGACCATTGACTAAAATGTAATGTAAAGTCCTTCTCCAAATTATGGAGCCAAGTCCACATTAAGAAAGTCGCGTCTTCAAATTACCGAGATTGAAGTTCTTCTAATAATATCCCTAATCATATAACAATATTTAATTGTTTGTTGTTAAGCACATTACTATTTATACACTTTAAATTTATGAAGCTACAAAGTATAAGATTTTTATGATGATATGTTAAAAATAAATTCTGAGTCACTATATGAAAACAAAAACAATGGTATCAATTTTTATTTTGATCAGCAAAGATATTATTTTATAGATATGTAAAGAGTTACCAGAGGTACTATATTACAGCAGTATGGCTACCATAGAAATGGTTCCAAAGTCAGACAAAACAGGTCTGAGAGGGAACCAGTATATGGGTACAGTAAATGTACATCTATTAGTCAAAAATATGTATCCTCTACTGATGCAAAAGCCGTGTCTAATGCTACTTGACCATTGATTAAAATGGATAGTAAAATCTTTCTCAAAGTGCCTGAGCCACGTCCATAGAGTGAATATTGCATCTTCAAACAGTTTGTTAGCTTTCTCAAAGTGCCTGAGCCACGTCCATAGAGTGAATATTGCATCTTCAAACAGTTTGTTAGCATTAAAGGTTGCATTAGAGAACACTATGTTGTTCCTAAGCTTCCAAGTGGACCAAGTTAGAGCCAACCACCAGCATTGCCATCTCTGCATCCTAACACTATGTTGTTCCTAACAATGGTATCAATTGAATAATAACTACAATTAATGACTCTAATTTGTTAGGACTAAGCTCAGACATATTTCTTTCTCAAAGTTCTATTCCAGCCATGACCCAAGAGCATTTCTTTTAGACTTTTCCAAAACCTAGTGCCAAATAATTATCCAACTCGAATAGCAGTTGTTGGACTCTAAGTTTCAGTTCAAGCTTAACAATCAGTGTCATACTATTGATCAAAACAAAGCAGGTATAAATATGCAATACTAGACTCAAAATATGCAACAAACACTAGACCTAAATCAGTGTCACAGAAATTGGAAGAAAATATTTTATCCAAGCACAAACTTCAAGCCTTATTCCATGTGTTGGGGGGAAGTTATGGCTGGCCATATGGGTAGAGGTGTCATAGAGGAGCAGGTATGGAGGAAGGGACCTTGGACTGCTGAAGAGGACAGGTTGCTTGTTGAGTATGTCAGGTTGCATGGTGAAGGCAGATGGAACTCTGTTGCTAGGCTTGCAAGTAAGAAACACCAAACTTTTTTCACTGTTTTGTTTCTTAATATATATGATTGGATTTTCACATTTATAAGTGACAATATAGCAAAAAAACAACTGAAATTGTTTTCAACTTCTACTGTTCATGTTGGCTACATTCATGTTCACCGGAAGCTCTTCATTTTGAAAATTATACTATTGTCTGATAGAAATTATGATATGATCTATGTATCTATAGTTTTAGTCAATCTCTACGTGATACGTAGTTGAGTTTTTCAATTCACAATAAAGACTAGATAAAACTCAATATGTGAATGGGTTTGGGGAAAATGTGAATCATAGTACAAAATGTCGGTGGTGGATTGCCTTAACTAGCTCTATATGGCAGCATAGGAATCATTTGATTTTCCAAGGAAAACCTTTTGATCCCTATAAAGTCATGGAACATGCTAATTTTTTAGCTTGGTCATGGTTAAAGGCTAAGGATAAAAATTTTAGTACTAGCTTCCACTACCGGTCCTCTAATATTTCCAATTTCTTTGCCTAGTTGGGTTTGGGCCTGGTTGTTTTTTGCTTTTGTTGATGGTTTTCTTGGAGGGTAGGACCTTGGTGCTTTGTAATTTTAATCTCTGGTACCACTGGTATTGGTTTACTTATTAATAAAATATATATATATATTTTCAGCCTTCCAAAAAAAAAGGATGAGAGTTGGAGAAATTCTGCACTTGTCACTGCTATGGTGCAATCTGTGATTCGCAATACAAATTTATTCTCAATCCACTCTCCAAGTAACTCTTCCTCCCACATAAATAACAGTCTTTTCCACCTTCAATATCATCTCACACCTCTATCCCACCAGCTCCCTGTATCAGCCACCTAATGACGAATTTGTCTAATTCTCTGTGAGGTAGGTTACAAGTTAATTAGTCAATTAATAAGTTTTTTTTTCTTCTCTTCTCTTAATATTTGATGCATAATCATAACAAAAAGACATCAACTATTCAAGTACAATCTCGATTGACGTATGTACGAATGATCTTTGTGGGGTGGTTGGGGGCAGGAAATAAGGATAGATGGGTGGGCCATTAAATCATTGCTAAATATCTATGCATAAATAACCAGTTCACTTGGCACCTTTGTGGTCACAAGCTCACAGAGAAAAAACACTCATTCCAATATAGAAAATCTTGAATCATGGTTTCATTAGGTGAGACTCAGATTACTCCTAATTGGGTATTGATTCTCTCCCCTACAATGAGTCTCATACAATGCAATACAGAACAGTCAAAACCAGCCATAGAAAAAGTAGAATCCAATCCAGCAATACAACCATACTGTAATGTGCTTTTGAAGTGCAGCATTATCATAAAAACATATGAACATTGGTTTTATTATTACGAATTGCATACCATAATTTTACTGTTATGCAGGCGTTCAACAACAATGAGTGCAAAGGGATACCATAATTTTCAGATTCAGAACAAACGCACCTTTGTGTACTTAGTTTGAGGGTGTGACCTTCTTCTACTTAGTTCCAAATAGCACCCTGCAGTTCAAACATGTATACTATAGTAACTTGTTTCACACAATTAATTTTTTTCAAACACTACTACCGTAACATGAACAATGAGTGGAAAGGGATACAAATTGGGAAATAGGGTTTTTGTTTTATGTTAAGGTACAACCACAAACAATTCAAATACTAACAATTAAACACAAAAGGGCAAGATTTTCACAAAAAATACCAAGACACAACTCAAAATAGTGGACATGCTTACCTTCACCAACACTGGAAAGGTCTGAAAAACCCACGACTTCGCCTGCGTCGCGGTAGCGGTGGTGGGAGCAGCGGGTCACAGGGACAAGTTCTTCACGGCGACAACCTAAATCTCAGGCTGGTAGCAGGACGGACTTCACGGCGGTGCTAGGTTTTTCAAGGGTTGCAGTCGAGGCGCTAGGTTTTTCGAGTTGTAATTCAGGCAAGCAAGGGCGCTGGTGCTTTGTTGCGAGAATATATAAACTCAAAAATCTACGACGGTGATTCGTAACACCGACTTTGTATTTTTATTTCTACGACGGTCCAGCCATCATGACCGTCTTTGATGACTTCAACAACGACGGGCTTAAATACAAACGTCGTTGAACATGAAACGCTGCACATAAAAACTTTAATAATTACGGAATTGCCACCGTGTTGACAACAACGACGGGTTCTTCAGGTCCGTCTTAAAAACTGTGTCGTAGAAAGGCCTTTTTGTAGTAGTGTATGTGACTTTATCACTATTATTTCCATCTATTTTTTTTATAGATCATGTTATTTTAATAAATTTTAAGTCTAGATTCTTGTCAATATAAAATTATTTTTCCTAACTTTTTAAATAAACAATAAGACTTCTTAAATAATCTATAACAACATTTATATACATATTTTAAATTGCATAATCTTAAAAAAATTGATTATAAATAATATAATAAATTTAATACTTCATAGTTTAATTTAATAATACTTTTTAAGAATATAAAAAAAATTAAAAACCTAAGATGACTAGATTCACAGGCCTAATCTCTTGATCTTCTTAAGTATATATGCGTTGTAAATAAATAAATAAATAATACACACCCCTTTCATAGATTAATTCACACTTCATCTTCAAAAAATATCATGACATACATTTTAATGTAGACAACAAGTTCTATATATTTGGGGATTAAACATAACCTCAGTTATACTCAATTGAGTACTCAATTCTATTCACATATATTAGCCGTGTCTCTTTTTATAAACAAACAAATTCATGAAATTTAGGCAAAGCAACCAAAGGTGTCCGTGTGGCAAAATAGGTGAAGTTGATGCCAATTGAATCTCTGTCCTCTAGCATCTATTTTATTCTTCTATATAGCTCACAGGCCAAACATTGCATTTCATAAAGGAAATTATTGCTCCTAGTTAACTTCAAATGATTGCATGATATGTAATCATCTAAATCTCCACATGGCATAATTATTGGGAATAATTTCAGATGATGAACTTGTTGTAGTGGGCAACTATATATTTACAAATGTGAAATTCAGAATCAATGTGTATCCTAATGAATAAGTAGTATATACGCAGTTACCCTTCATAATAATTATTTCATCCATGCATGCTTTACACTAGTTATTTTAAATGTCAAATGCATATAATTCTATGGATAAATACGTTGTAGTATATATATGTTTTTTTTTAATGGACTAATATGTAGGATATGCTTAAATTATAACATGTTTTTAGCCCTGAGTGTGTATCAATTAACGGATGTTTTAACTTAATTAGTGATCTCAAATATTTAAAGAAAAATTTTCATTGTTCATAATAATTTTACTTTAATTTACTACAAGAGGATTAGTAAAAGAAACACATGTGGTAAATATAAAAAATGTAACTTGCTTTTTCCATTAGAATTTTTTAAATTTATGACGTTTTAATTGTATAGTTATATAATATAATTTATTATATTAAGTTTTAAAATATTATTAATCAAAATTAAGAATTGTAAAGATTTTTTTTACCTTAAGTTATATTTCTTTTTAGACATTATTTGAGTTAAAATCTTCAATTCAGAACCACGACACACAATAAAATTCAAACCATCATAACATTCTAGGTGAAGTATCAAGGGTCGCTGTCCATATTATTACAAAAAAGAACGCTGTTGTCTAACTGTGTAATAACATTACTACTGGAGTACCTTAAAAATTTCTTTTGCTATTGATATGCTGTGCCGAGTAAAAGTGATGCTTTTTTATAAAAATAAAAAAGTAAAATATAACCGATCTTCTTAAAAATTTCTTTGCTATTGATATGCTGTGCCCCTGATTATGTGCCATATATGAAGATTAATTAAACCACAATAATTTCAAACTATCTAATAATTTTTCTAGGTAAAAACATTTGTCAAAACCCTTAATTAGACAGACCGATCTTAAAAATTAGAAACAACCTGAAAACTTGACTCTGTGTATCTAGCAAGCATGCAATGCAACATCAACATGGTTCAAATATTTTGTGTTAGAGTGTGTTTGTCTTCTTTAATGATTTCTATATCATGCCCTAATCAATTTAATAAAAAAAATGTTTGTTTGACCTAATCACCGAAGATAAGGGACAAGTGTGAGTTTCAAAGCATACATTATTTATATAACAAGTGGGCAAATTGCGTATTGAATATAATAAACGAGTTTTTTTTTCATCCTTGTACTTTGTGTTCTTTTCGCTGGATGATAAAAGCATGCAAAACATTAGTTGGATTAACCAGAGAAATTGAGAAAAGAGAATTTCTACGACTACAAGTAAATGGAATCGGTACTAATTTTATACTAAAATTCGCTTCTGTCAAGGATTGTTAGGCTTCACAGAATTAATGTAAAAATGAATATGCTCTTGTTGCAATCATTGATATCAAGGATATTAAGAGTTATAAGGTTAATCTTTTGGGGAAAAAAAAGAAAAAAGAAAAAAAAAATTGTATGTTCAATTCGCTCTATTAATAAAAAAATTAACAATTAATTATTAATATTTATCGATAAAAAAATATATCAATTATTAGATTGTTGTTGCCATTTTTTAGTTTAATGCAAAAAACCACAGATATGACTTGAATGCCAAGTTCATAATTAATATATAAGCTATCGATATAGGTAAAGAGTAAAGACTAATAATCAAATCAAGAATAATGTATGAGATCTAAAAAGGAAACAATAATTAATTATAGCCAGTACCAAGATAAGCATTGTTTCAATTGGTGTTCTTATCACAAACCTTTTGAGACCCTTTTTATAATCTTTTTCTCCTTCAAAGTAGCAACTTCGATAACTTTTAAAATGCGTGGTTTAGTGATGGTTCCAGTTTCAGCCATGACTCGTGGCTCAATATATAATTAATCACTACATGGCCTATATATTATCTTTGTACGTTATACCGTTGAGCCAACCATCGACTTCCAATAGTGGCTTTGCTTAGTCTCTGAATTAAATCAATAAGTTGAAACAATTTGTTTTGAATATATAAGAGAATCAAAGAATAGCACCATCTTGCAAACTGTGGTCTTCTCGTTAGATTTGATGGCTACGTCCACTAGTTGTTACCAAAATTTCCAACAAAATATCTGACTTTATAATACGTTTAATATCGAATGGTTGCTCCCATGTTTCTCATTCAACAAGCTATATAATTTTGTTTCAGCTTCATACATAATATTAACAAGCATGCAAGTCCAAAATTTTGTTATAAAATGCATTGATTATTTCACTTGTCAAATGATAATGGTACTTTTATGCCTTGCGTAACGCAATACTAAAGCGTGTCCACTGGTTTTGAGTTTCTTACATTATTAAATAACATGCAAATTGATGGATGACGTGCTATGGTTTGTGTACAGTGTGCTACATTTCTTTATTTGGATTTTATTATAATGTCCTAATAAACCATGAAGGATAACAAATCATTTGTGTCTAATCAACAGCTTGTCAATAAAGTCAACCAGAAACAGGAAAATGGAAAGAAACAGTGGCTTTTGGGAAGTTTTAGAGCCAAACAATCACATGAAATGGTTGGTTTCTGGGTTGAAAGTAAAGAAAATGTTACATAGAGTAACAGCAAATAGTATCATTTGATTGAACTGGCCACAAAAAGTTCCATATAAAACTTGATCTGATCAATAGTCTGGGGCTACACCAGATCAATTGTCGAATGAATACAGTGCTTAAAGGAATAGCTAAAAGCAATAGCTTTGTTAATTGTTATCTCTTTTATTATTCTTTTAATGTATTCTATGATTTTGGTTATTTATATCGATTGACACTGTGTTCATGTCTTTTAATGCTCAAACAACTTATGATCAATTGCACAAAGTTCAATGTTTAAATGAGTCTCTCTCAAGAGAGAATAGAGAAATTATTGTATGGTCAGAAAGTTTATGCATTAGATGACTCTCTCTCAGGAAAAATTATTGTATGGTCAAAACACGTAGTTTCAATCAATCTTCAAATACATGTAACACATTTTTTAAATTATTACTCTGTATTACATAGATTGTACGAGATTATATAGTTATAGAACTAGATAATATAATAATTTCTCATCTCAAGGAGCACACATAGAGATGCTACATTGCTACTTTTAATTTGGCATCGACCTCATCCCTCAAATGAAAGGTGATCAATAAACAAAAATTCAGTCAATTCACAAAACAAATCACACATGGTAGGTGGGAATTAAGATGACAAGTGAATAGTGTATTTAAGTATCACTCACTTCATACTAAATATCTCAGCACCCAAAAAATAATGTTTCTGCCACGATGATATACAACGGTGCAACTTGTTCTAGATAATAATAATATGGCCCGCACGAGACGAAGACGCTAGATTTTGACAGAAGGCAATGGTAGTTCCTTACAATCTCACTTAATCCTTCAGAATTGACAAGTGTATTTTTTCCATTAAAAAAACAATGTAAAAAGGGATGCCCCCTACACCAACACTCACCATATAGATCCGTCACTAATTTTATTTATTTATTTATAACCCAAGACAGCTTTCTTCAGCTATAGTAGTGTTAGTATGAAAAACTAAAAATCATCCTTCCAGACCTCGAGTAACTAAAATTAACCAATTGTTTGTATTTAGCCATTTAATTACATATAGTTAACCCTTTGTTGAGGTAGTAGGAAGTAAATAACTTACTATTTTATCAATTTTACTTAACTAATAGTATAATTAGTACAGCTAAGCCTTCAATGGTTCAAGACTCGTTGGATTTACTTCTAGTTGGAGATGATGGGGGTGAAGGTGGCTCGAGATAACATAAAAATGGGGGTACCTATCTACAATAGTTCAAGTCATATTGAATGAGAAAGCAAAGTAACAACAGTAGGAAGAGGGATCTACTTGTAGTTCTTGACTTATTGGAATGCTATATTTGATAGGACTTGGAGGCATTCAAACGTAACCACGAGATAAACCTGAAACATGGATTCCCTCAAGTACTTAACCATTGCTGGAACGGCTAATGTGAGGGTACGTTGTAACAAGATGTCGGAAATTCTTTGATTTGAGTGCATGAAGCATTGCCATGCAAGACATTTGGGAGTTGCCTTTTATCATAATTCCATAATTGCTCTTTTGACGAGAAACAAAATCAAATCGTAATTTTGTTGTCAATATAGGGATAAAAAAAATACAACAAAAGTACCATTATGTTATATAATTATGTTTTTGTTATGTAATTTTTTATTTTTATGTAAATAATAGAATCACGATTTTGTTATATATTTTTTTATTCCCAAATAATATAACAAAAACCATATTTCTGTTATATTAAAAAGGTGTGTAAAAAAAATATACAATGTAAATATGATTTTGGTGTGTATTTTTTACAATTTTTTAAAATTAATTTTAAATGAAAGCTACCTTTTTAAAAAACAATCAAATTAATTGTGATATAATTTATCATTTTTAATATTAATTTATATATTTTTTAATTAAAATTGAATTAATTAGATAGAAGTTACCATTTATAAACTTAACCAAACTAATTATTATATGAATTACCTTTATTAATATTAATCAAATTAATTTATGAATCAAATTTGTATTATATGAATTAGCTTTATTACTTTTAAGAAAATAGTGAAAGAGAAAGGGAAATGGTGAAGTATAATGATGGAGGAGTGAAAGGACAATGATCTCCTTTTGAAAAGACTAAAATATCCTAAGACCTCCCTACATGATGCCACCTCCTTCACCCGCGATGATAATGACCTCGTCCTTCACATCATGCCACCTCCTTCTTCACCTTTCCGTGATGACAACGACCTCGTCCTTCACATCATGTCACTTCTTTCACCCTCTTGTGATATCAGTGATCTCGTCCTATATTGCAACAACCCTTGCATCCTCTCGCAACCACAATGACCTCTTCCTCCCCCACAACAACACTTGCACTTCCCTCATGATGCCTCGTCACCACCTTTCCCCTCCTTCCTTTGCACATTGCCATCTATGGGTTTTGGGTTTGTGGGGATGGGTTTCTGGTGTGGGAAAGGACATTTGATGTGAAACAACAATGTCGATTACTTTTGGCTTATGGAAAGGCCACTCCAAAACCCAGTATAAGTTTTAGAATAACCATTCCGATTAATTAGAAAAACTATTCCATAATATCCATTTCGGGTAGTGCTATATATGTTTTAAAATAATTATTTCAAAAGATAATTTTTATTGAGGATTTATTGAGGATTTATTCCTATTTTGGAAGGTAATTTTTACTTTTCAAAAAAATTATTCCAAAATAATTTTGGAGTTCCTAATGAAAGGCTATTTTGTCCATACAAATAAAATGAGAAATGCAGGACACGAGTTGGGAGGTTTAGGATTCAAATGCCCTCAAATGCTCATTCGGCCATTGTCTTGGGCCTATCTCGCCTTCATTATTAGAGTGTTCATATGCAATTTCCGGAACAAAAATACGAAAGTAAAAAGCAAACCATTAGTCAAACTAGTTTCGTGTTAGTGAACTAGTTGGGACCAGATTCTAAATGACTGAATATAAACTGGTTCTGGTTCAGAACCAGATCTGAACTGGTTTTGAAGTTCAAACCTGTTCTGAACTGGTTTTAAATCATCTAAAACCTGTTCTGAATTGGTTTAAACTGCTAAATCAATCCCAAACCAGTTTCGTTCGCATAATAATATGAAATTGATTCATTGTCAGGCAAACAACAACCTTATTTCTCAAAAGCATTACTCTGAATAATCCTCAGAAACACCTGTTCAAATTTTTACATTTCATTTGTTTCGAAACTAGAAGGCATGTTTGTATTACAAATTATAAGCTGCGAATAATTTGAAGATACATAAACATAATTACAATCCAAAACACAGTACACTTTTGTTTATGGTCAACATCAGGACTGGTGACTCGTGGTATGAATGGGGATAGACAGGACCCATAACAGAAGTAATGATTGCAAGCAGAACGGAGCAAACCACCACAGTGGATGATGCACGATGACTAGGGTTCTGGCGCCCCATGATAACTGTGTTATGTGTAAAGATGGATGATAACCCAATAAACAAAGGAAAGCATACAAAAGTGCAGACTACTCCGTGAAAATTTATTATGAGAAGTATACTCAGCCACGTCCATCATCTTCGGATGCCTTGGATGTAAAAGCATAGTCGGTGTAAATTCCAACAAGCATTGAGTAAGCTTCGGAACATGGCAAAGAATACAAAAAATGTGCTGAAACACCACCATACCATCCAAAATTATTCAATTCTATCCATCACCATCATACCAAACACCTTTCCCAACAGAGGCATTCACAAACTTATTCCCTGAAAGTATCCTGGCAAAGAATAAAGGATTCATTTGCAGCCAATCTTGTAATAGATGTTTGATACAAACTGGGTGTTGTAATTCTTATGAACAGAAGATCAACAGAGAGATGAATAGATTTGAGGGCTAGGTTTCAATTCTAGCTCATTTGTGATGATAAAACAAATGGTTTTATGTAATGTAAGTATGTACCTTATTTTCGCTTATAAACTGGTATATGTACATGGTTCAGGTCAAAGAATTTGTTATATAAAAAATGGTTTAGGTTATTGAAACTGTTTAAAGAATTTGGTTAGTTATGATATTGTTGGTTTGAATTCCTAGCTCACATGGCAGGAAACTGAAGGATTTTGTTTGCGAGACTAAATTAACCAAGAGAAAATCCTGCAAAACAAATATAGTACAGACCATTCGTCAAGTACATCACAGCAATTGAATGACAGCTTCTTAAAGAAACCTCTGTCCTGTAGTAGTAAATTAGTATCAAAATTCAGAAAGTATTGCAATTTAATGTAAGTAACTGATATTTATGAAAATGCAGATGAGTTGCCTTACATGTCTCTACTCTATGAACATCCATTCAAGTGAGGCCCTTGATTTTCCAACAAGATGCTTCAAGGTTAAAGCTGTTCTTTATTTGCCAGTGTTTCCTTCTATAAAAAAAAGTTCTGTATGTACAGGCAAAATGCTGGTGACAAATGAGTTGATGATCGCATGGATACCTTCCTCCACCTTAAGGCAGTGATTCCTCTCTGTAAATGAAACAAACCCAATTATCTATTCTAGGTTGAAGATCTTCGTTCGCATCAGAGGTCATCATCAATAAAATCCCCCAAGAAAGACAAATTCACATAGGTTCAGTAGCTCCCACCTCCATGAAAGTTGACTGGACATCTTTTCATGATTAACCTGGTAGGTCAGGTCCGACCAAATGGTCCAAATCATTACAGATCAAACCAGTTAGAATGGTGAGATGCAGTGAAAACAGGAATCTTAACTTCATATCTACTGGTTCAAAACTTCAGAAGTAGAACACGAAATTTCAGAATTCAGAACTATATCAAGAGACTTCTCGATTGCAAAACTGAAGAAATGTAGCTCAAATAGATTCCCCAAATACTCAGCTAAGATTTCCTCTGCAACGACACATTATCCACACAATCATCATCCTCATCTCCCAAATCAACATCGGAGCCTATATCTGATGTCAAATCATCCTCTGCATCCTTATCCCGCCCCGAATCATCTTTGCCCTTAAAGTCTTCACAAGCATCCTCCACATATGCTCTAGTTACCTGCCCCATTTCATCCTCTAACCTGCTTCTCCTATACCCAACCAACTCCCCATCAACCTTAGCCTTCCGAGGGCTCAACAGGACAAGCTCGGCCAGCTTCCTCCGCGCCAAATACAACTCATTCGGCTCGATCAGCTCGCCCTTCCTATATGCCTCCCTAAGGAAAACAGTGTGAAGCTTTCCCTGATTCCCCCTTGTGGAGACATAAAAAATCCCCTGGTGCTGCAGCAAAAAATCCTTCAACTTCTTGGGCAGGTTCATGGCCATCCGGAAATGCGCAATCCTCTCCAGCGTAATCTTCTTCTCCACAGTCAAGGACAACAACTCGTGAATGGTGGCAACAGCCCTCTTCTCCATCCTCTTCTGGGCCTCAATGGACCTCAAATCATACCCGGAAACATCCTCATAAGGGGACCAATAAGGAAGCCTCTGCCACTTCCACATTGCAATCCTAAAATACTTACCAATCTTAAAACCAGGTGGAAAATCAATCACAAAAGAAAACCTAATATCCTCAGCATCACTTCCTCTCTCTCTATAAACCCTTTCCCTAGCTTCCTCAATTGCACAAGTTCCTAACCCAGGGTCTCTCTCCACAACCTCAATGTACTTGTTCCTAGTTTCCTTAGCATCAATCAAACGGAAAAACTGAGGGTACCTCAGCACCACCGAGTTTTCAAAGTCGTCCGGGAGCCCATACGCGGCGCGTGCGATGCGCACGTGCTCGAGGCGGAGGCGGCCATGGTTCGACATCATGAGGAGCTTCCGGAGGCGCGTGACAGCGCGTGGGAGCTCCGCGGCTAGTGCACGACGCTCCTGCTCGATCTGGAGGATGGCCTTGCGGGTGAGGCGGCAGAAAAGGATGCGCTGCACAGGGTGCTCGAAGATTTCGAACACGTGCGGGAACTTGAGGACGAACGCGCCGGACTCGTGGCGCGTGAAGCCGAAGCGCCGCGCAAGCGTCTCAAGGCGCGAGATTGGGAGCGATTGGGAAGGTTCCGAGAGGATGAGGTTCTGGAATTTTAGGACCTTGCGCGTTTTCTTCTCGACTTCCATGTAGTTGTCATAGCCATGGTCGCGAACCCTAAGTTGCTTTTTGGGGATTGCGGTGGATTGCGAGAATTCTCTGACGGAGTTGAAATTAGGGTTGTGGATTAGTAGAAAGTGCTCGACATTGAGCTTGAAGAGATTGGAGGTTCGAGAGGCAAAGACTCGCATTTTGGGGATTTAGGGTTTCTGCGTTGAGTTTTTGGCTATGGACGATGAATGGTGAAGCAGTGAAGTGAGAGCTGGAAGGGACGGGTTGGGGAAATAATAATAAGGTAGAGGGGTTATAATGAAATTATGATAATTTTTTTGTTTGGGGATTTGTTTTTTGAGTAGATGGGCTTAAGTTAGAAGGACTTTTTTCTGGGTGATGCTAGGTGCACCAGCATTATTATTTGTGCATTAACAATTTTTTTTTAATTTCCTAAATGCTCCTGGTGTCTTCTTCCTTTTAAAGTTGGTTGCAGTGTTACTTTTTCTCTTACGCCTCCATTGTTTTTTCTTCGCTTTCTCCCTCTGTTGTTGGTTCGTGTTGGTTTTTCATTGTTGAGAGAGTTGTTCCTTGGGTTGAGGTGAAAGTGTTATGGGTCAGTGGTGATTGTTGCTTTCGTCGTCGTCCACATTTAAGGTACATCATTTTGTTGCATTTTACTGGGTGTGCGTGAGTTGATCCGTATGTGTAAGTTATAAGTATCGATCAAAATGATTCGTAAGATCTATACGAATCAACTTGATCCGTAAGTTAAAATTACACATACGGATCAAGTTGATCCATATGACTCATATGTATTAACTATGACTCATATGGATCAACTATGATTCATATAGATCAACTTGAGTGAATGACATTTTTGTCTATTTACTTAAAATGTTAGGTGCACCTAGCATCACCCATTTTTTCTCCATGGAAGCCCAAATCATGGAAATTACTTCTTGGGGAAATACCTAAAATGCACCCCTCTAACTTTATAGAAGTTAAAAAGCAACGGGTGTTAGTAGTAACTTTGAAAAAACTAACCAACAAAGAAGTAACAATTTACTATCAGAATTCTTTGATGAGAAACAAGAAGAAATAAATAAGAATAAAAATCAATCCAACACCTTGCACATGTATATTAATATTGTACGAAAATACTTTAGAAGTTGTTCAATCAATATAGAAGTCTAATCTTTGAAATTGCCTTAGTGCAAAAGAATCATACATCAAAATTCAACAATAATTTGATTATTCCCTTTCTCCTTCTCTTAATATCTTATTAAGAAATAATGTAATAATATGCCGTACATTACATTTTTTAATGTGGTCATTTTGTTTATATTATCAAAATATAATTAACTTTTTCTAGGCAAAGATGTTCTTTGCTTACGTGCATCTATGCATGAATCCGGGCGTCAATGTTGCGTCTGTGCGCGCCTCCATGTCCGCATTTGCATTTCTCTGAGTCCATACATGCAAACAAATAAATGAAGCAAATATAATTTTGACATGAAAAAAATATTTTAAAATATCATCAAATTATTTTTAGAAGTTTCAAATATTTTAAAAAAATTCTTTAGTTTATTTTTACTTCAAAATTGTTGATCATTCCAAAAACTTCTTACGCATACGGCACACGAATCACGCTATTTGTTACAACTTCTACTAAGAACATTGCGAAAAGCAAAGAAAAAAGGTCCAAAAGGTTGAAACAGTTACACAGAAAACGTGATTCAGTGGAAATTCTTGCCAACACACGAAAATTAATGCAACCAACAATTAACAAAAGGTTATTGCTGAATCTTATAAAACGGTTGGACATGACATGTTTTCGTGCACATTAAAGTTTCGTAAAAACGACATTGTTCTTAACAAAAATCTAATAAATTAATCCAAATAATTGTGTTTTCATAAACTATAAATCTAACGTGATTACTTAATTCCACCATCTCAAAAAAGTTACCGACTGAAAAAACACAAAGATGAATAGGAATAAGAATTTGGTTCCACAAGAACCGCACAAAGAGACAAAGCAATAATCAAACAGTAGAATTAGAAACCCGGAAAACATGAACTAAAATATGAAAATGCATTCAAGAAATGAAGATTAACAACTAATAGCAAAGTTGAGCAGTTTCACTTTACTATTAAGTAAAGGGTGTAAGAATAACACACAGCATATCCTTTTGGACAAAGTAAAAGCTAAGACTTGTAACAGGTAACGAGTCAATACCCGAACCACCACAAAGCATTCACGGTTGGTTCGTTCTTGACTCAAACCCTTTTCTGCCTCAGCCTCAGCCTCTACTCTTGAATACTCTATACACCCAAAATATAAAACACTCTATTATGTTTTCTTTCAAAAGAAAAAAGAAAAAAAAAGTCTTTTTGTTTGTGATCATATTTAAGTCTAAAATTAAAGAAATGGATCATGCAACTCCAAGTGCATCTTTGACCTTCTGAATGGTAAATGAGATCAGGTTATTGACAGCATCAACTGACTCCATTGTGAACTTGGCTGATTGGTGGTTGCCATTTGGCAACATTTGTAACCCAACTGTAAGCAAGCAGCTGCCACCACCGTCACTGCCATCACCGTTGTTTGAAGTGCCATCTGGCAGAATAGCAAAGCCTGATGGACGGAGAGGGACAAATGATGAATCTCCACAGCTCATCACCATCTGCAAGGCTTGCATGTTGATCGGGGAATACACTACCATCGAGCCAGAGGCATCACTCCATGACTCTTGCAGATATAGCACATTGCACTCGCTATTAGCAGACTGCAAATATGACAAAAGGAAGAGAATGTTAAATGCAAGGTGATGTTTGGATAAATTTTTCAATAAGCATTTACAGGAGAAAAAATAAGTCATAAAATAGACATAGGAAAAGCTTTACCCTCTTATAAACACAGCAAATAATTAGTTTGGCTTGGATTAGTTAAAGTATAATGTGATTTTTTCTTATTGAAAGGTCACAAAAAACCAAAACCAAAACCAAAAACAAAAACATGCAAAGGATGTGATAGGAAAGAGCACTTACATGAAGGATGGAAACACAATTTCCACGGTCTTGTCCTTTAGCAATATGGAGCATCTCCTTCATTGGTCCATCTTTGGACAGCAGGTCCCACTCACCTCTCAAATTTTCATCACGCAGAAAATCAAACACCCTTTTCCGTGACACCGGCATCCAAACAGAAGTTGAAGCACTCAGCACAATGCCAGGAGCCTCAGTTGGGTCATCGATTTTCCGGGCCATGATTCTCATGTCATCAGCCAGATTACCAATGTGCAGTATGTCCCACTTGCAAGCAGATGAAGCACAGATCCCTGAGCAGAAGCACTCGGTCATGCGTTGTGCGAGCTTCATCATGTTTGTCCTACCCGCTTGGGCTGGTAAGAACAGCATTCATCAAAATGAAAACTTTGCCATATTCATCAAAGTAAAAAAGTGTTTAAGGCAGTGACAATGTGACATACCTGTGGGGTCCTCAGATGGGCCTTGAGGAGACCTGAGGATTGCCAAGCAGTCACACTGCCTTAGGAGGGTGGCAATCCATCTCTGAGCACCAAAACCAATGCCAGAACTAACCAATGGGCGATAAAGTTGGTGGATGACACTCTCATCATATTGGGAATGTTCAACCCAAGTAATCTACAACAGTGTAATTTACCTTCAGTCAATCTGGTGATTATTACAAATTCAAAGCAATATATGAAAGAAATTTTAAGATATGCAAAGCCTAGTTACTTCAACAAAGTAGTTCCAGTATTATTTTCATCAAAAAGAGGACAACACTGATCTCTTAATCACTGTAGATGACTTGACAAGAATAAACTTCAAATGCAAAATCTAAATAGAAAAAGGGAGGGATTCCATCAAAAACCTTAATTGAGAAAAGGTAGAAAACATTGCAAGATTTAAACACAAATGGAATTAGGGAGGTTTGTTGCATATAATAACCATAGCCCACACTCAATATTTGTAAAACCCTAGGTCAATATTAAATTAACATCCCAACTTAGAAGTCCCTTGAAAGGATTAAAAAATGGAACAAATCAAAAGGTTATGCACACGTGAATCACAACGGACTTAAGGATTGGTCATATTAAAGGGCATGAATTACCACATTAACTGGCAGTGGTACCATATATACTATAATTGGACTGGATTCACATCATCACTATCATACAGAGCAAAATTATACTATTTATAAAAGGGTGCAGAAATAAAAAGATTTAACTTTTCCAAAAAGTAGACTCCGCACTTCAGAGTGTAAAGTGAAGAGTGATAGTCTTTGAGAAATCAATAGTAGAGATTTTGGTTAAACATATGCGCATGCACAAAAAATTGAAATTATGACATTGTTACAAATGACACCATGAATACTTCATAATATAGTGCAGGCATGATGGAACCAAGCACAAGCTCTTGCTAAACTTAAATGTCAGCCATAACAAACCAATCCATTCATACTAAAAGTAATAAAGAAATCCAAAAATATATTTTTAAATATTGAAACTCCAGCAAGCATGCGATGATGCAATTGCAATACAAAAGAAAATAAGTGTCTAAAATATCTTATTATAGCACTTACATTGGAAAAACCATTGGGCATGTCCTGAATAACACAGCCCGAGGGAAGCCTCCTGCAGCTCATTAATGGATGTGAATTGGTAACATTACGACCAATGTCAACTGAAACATCAACCACAGCCCATAAACCTTCAGCGTGCTTCTTGCAAAACCTGAGGAAACTCACTTGACGAGCAGGGACTAGTGGAGAAAGCAATTGAACCTCAGCAAGCATCTGAAAAGCATTCCATAATTAGTTGTAGCCAAATATAGCAAAACCATACACACATCAGAGAAACATACCACTTGCAACGCTCCACTTCTGGTTCCACCCGTGCCACTAGATAGTACTTCCACAGTGGCAGCACTAGCAATCATAGATGAAAACATCTCCGACCATTGATCCTGTTGGCATAAATGATAAATTAAAAAAAATAAATTCAACTGAGACAAATTTAAGATCAAATAAACATCATAGTCAATCACAAGTTATTAACATATCAAACTGTTCTACGATAAAATTCTTCGAATTATATGCCATATTTTATGAACTAGAAGATAAATATGGCATACAATACAGTGAAGCTTCTTTTGAATTTATTCTTGCTTTGTAAATGACTGCTCTAAATCTCCAATAAAATCAACTAAAACTTCAACTAAGAATAAGAAATTAGGTATCATACCGCATCCATCAATATTTCAACAAGGCCCAAACTGCTGGCTGATACTACTCCAGTTCCTCTTGTAGCTTCAGTCACATAACCAGCAGCAGGTTTTGATCCAATATAAGGAGAAAACAGTCTTGCATACTCATCATGGTTCAGTACTTCATTCCTGCCATCAGAGCTTTTAATCCAAAGAGAGGTATCAGGCTGAGCCATCTTAATTAATTCATTCATAGCACTCAGTGCAAGGTCTAAAAGCATGGATCTCTCAAGCTGGATTTCGTTTCCCATCATTCCCATTGGTGATCTAGCACCCATAGTAGACATCGCAGGAGAGGAGCCCAAAGCTCCATCTCCCACATCAAATCCCATTGGCAAGGGCATGCCAAAATTGCTTGAACCACCAAGTCCGTTTCTTCCAATAGCAAGTTCTAGACCAGAATTTGAGGGTGGCAGAGCCATGGGACTGGCCAGTGGTGAGAGGGGCCGGCCCAGGAACTTGTTTGCCAATGCACATATTCGGTTCAATTCATCCTTCAGTCGGGCATTTTCCATTCTAGTTTGGTGCTCCTCCAATGAAATTTGACCAGGAATAGCTGGGCCACCACAGTTGTTACATATCGGATTTGCCAAAGCATCCTTCATTACACTGTTCTCAGCTCGGAGCTTGTCATTTTCCTGCCTAAGAATCATGTTCTCATGGCGTTCCAGTTGTGTCTGATTCAAGAAAAGCAATTCATTTAGTAAAACATCCTCAATGGCATCAGCAAAATGTATAAATGAGAACAAATACCAATGTATGCCAACTGGAACCAAATTACATCTCCCTACCCCCACCCCCGATTTTCAATTGCGGTTCAGTTTTGTAGCAACCCTTGATATTGTGGGAAGCCGGGAACTTGCGGACAAATGCAGTTGATGCAGTCACAATTGTGATCGCAATACAATGCCACCCAAAAAACTTGACATTGTGGCCAACCAAAAGAAGTAACGCTAATGTTACTTTTTAACCACTTATCCTTTAATTAAAGGGACAAGTAACGAAGCCAAGTGATTGTCTTAAAACTTCAACCATCCCCCCATTCGCCCCAAAATTAGGTAATAACGCTTCGGCCGAAAGAAATAACAATAACGTTACTTTTAACCACTTATCCTTTAATTAAAGGGAAAAATAACGGAGCCAAGTGATTTTTATAAAACATCAACCATCCCCCCAAATTAGGCAATAACGCTTCGGCCGAAAGAAATAATGATAATGTTACTTTTTAACCACTTATATTTAATTAAAGGGACAAATAATGGAATCAAGTGATTTTAGTAAAACTTCATCCTCCCATCCCCCGCCCCCAAATTAGGTAACAACGCTTCCGCCAAACAAATAGCAACCGATAACGATAATGTTAATTTTTAACAACTTATTCTTTAATTAAAGAGACAAGTAACAAGTATCATAGCCAACTGATTTTAATTAGTTCCAACTTACCTTCATTTGGCTTCCGCCAAACAAATAGCAACTGATAACGATAATGTTAATTTTTAACAACTTATTCTTTAATTAAAGATACAAGTAACAAGTATCATAGCCAACTGATTTTAATTAGTTCCAACTTACCTTCATTTGGGTTCGTCGATTCTGAAACCAGAACTTGACTTGCTTGTTCTCCAAGCCAAGCCTCTTGCTAAGATCTGTTCTTTGCTTCTCGTCGGGATGAGGACACTCCTTGAAAAACCTAAAACAAAAACAGCAAAAAAAAATCAACCTTAACAAACAAATCAATACAGATAATCACAGTTTGTAAAAAAAGATTTCAGAATTTTATAGAGCCATACGCTTCAAGCTCCTGAATTTGTTGAGGGGTGTGCCTATGGTATTTCTTCTTCTTTTTATGTGGCTGATCATCCCCAGCATCTTGATCATCACCAGATCCGCCATCAAAATTATCACTTCCGGACCGGCTTTCATATTCGTCATCCCTCATCCTCCCTAGCAAATTACTAGTATCAAAACTTTCTCCCATTAGACCCATCTCGCTATGGCCTTCCATTCTCCTTTGCTGCAGAAAATAGTCCCATTAGCAACAATAACAACAAGAAGGATGAGTAATAAGATGCACAAATCCAATTCATAATCAATACAAAAGCAAATAACAAAACATGATACATAAAGGGAGTTCTAAATCAAAGGGGAGATGAAGCATACAACAGATAAATTCAAGGTAGAGGGATTTTGCTTTGAAATATTAAAGGGTGAAGAAAAAAGAGGTGGCTCCACAGTGAAAAAACTAGCCATGAAGCAATTCGATGGAGAACTATGCTCTACAACCCTATAAAAAGTTATGGGTCATTTTCTCTCCCAAACTCCCAAAGTTTTTATATACCGAATATGCAAGTACTCTCTCTATTCTCTATTTCCTTCTCCGACCCTTTTGTTCTCCAGGCTCTATTCTGAAATTGTCACTATCACTTTTTCAGGATTCTTCGCTCAACTTTTTGAACTTAAACCAAAATTGAGTCAAATGTTCACAACATTGATTTCTTTGGAAAAAAGATACACACATCCACACAACCAAAAACTAAATAAATAAATAAAAGTATCTCCTTGTCAACGCTCCATGCATGACTTTTAACTCATTCCTCTCAATAGAATTAAGCCATTGACAGATGCAAATGTCAGAAAGAACAAGATAAGAAAAAACCCTTTTGTTTTCTGACCCGGTGTTCACATCTGTTTCTCCAATTTGCACAACCCTCCAAATCAGAAAAATAAAAGTAATAAATAAGAGTAAATGCCCTTAAATTATATATTTTTTTTCATCCTGTGTTTCACACCTGGCCTGACTAATTATTTGTCAGCACTCAAAAAAAATTTCATAACCCAAGAGGGTCTATTGTGCCAAAGTCTTTGCACAAGAAACAAACACAGCAATATAGAGCAAGGACTTTTTTATGAAAAAAGACAAAAACGAAAGCAAGATTCACACACTGAACCTTACTTTTGAAATGCATGGTACCAAATCAAAAAGACCCAGTTGACTCATCCCCATCCTTCACAGATACAAGTTCAAAAGAACCAAACTTTATAGAAACGAAGCCAGGTACGAAGACAAGGTGATACCTTTTAGTTTAGCAGTCCCAAAGCAAAATGCCAGAAAAAAATTCTTTTTCTTTTGTCTTAATTTTTCAGATCCTTGGAAACACTCTCTCTCAAACACACTGGGATCTGTGGAAGGAAGAGAAAAGGACAGAGAAAAAATATTTTGTGATATGTTATTACAATAACACGATATATTTATACTAATATAATATAAACAAATCAAGAAGAAAATAATATTTTATTTTATTTAACGCTAAAAGAATAGCAGAGCTGACTTACAATGACTCAAGGCAATCAGAAAGTCAATGACTTTTTCAACTCTTTAAATTGAATAATTGTTTTTTCCTAAATTAAAAAAAAAATAGAAACTTTGAATGAAAATTCAAGACCCAATTCCCATGTTTGAATCCAATGTTCTATTTTATGACTATATCAATGTCTGTGTCTTTGGTTGCTCCTCTTCTCTTCTCTCTTCGGTCTTCACTCTTCACTCAATTGCATGCACATTTTCTCTCTCTAAATCTTCTGAAATGTGATTATAGTTACTTTCCCTATTCTTTCTCTCTCTACATATTCTCTTGTTTTACTTCGGACATTTGGCAATATATAGGACCTAAAAGAGAGAGTGAAAGGCGTGTGGGGCCCACTGACAAAACAAAACAGCGGTTCGTGATGTTCGCTCTCACCCCAGCGCGTGAAACACGAGCGCGTGGGATGTCTGTCCTTTGACACTGCCTGGTTTTTAGATTGCTTTATCTTTCTAGGGCAGTAATATGGTGTGCGTAGGTCCACGGTATCACCGTGAGACCGGTTTAAATTATCCAATAAAAGGGTCCCGCGTTCGAGGGCAATATTGATATTTTAGAAAAAAAAAGTGTGGTTCTGTTTGTAAAGAAGAGGATTTCTGGCGTGATTCTGGGATTGACCAAAATCCGAATATTCAATTATCGGATTTTGCATTTCATTTCCTTTTTCCGTTTCCTTTTTTTTAACGGAAAAAGAAAAAAATAATAATAAAAAATAAAAGTATCCTAGTATGCATGCAAGTGTGAATTTGAATCCTATTTTTTACTACATTTGACGTTGATTTGGATAAGGAAACAAAATCACAAAATCCCCTTTCTCGTGTTTCAACTTTTTTTAAGAAGGTAAGAAAAAGACTTGCTTCAATTGTTCGTGAATGCCGACCTCTCGACTCTTTTGGTTTCTTTTAATTTTTGTATGTGATTTTTTCTTACAATTTTTTAGTTTTTAAAAAATTATAATTTAGTTGAATCTTTAATTTTACGTATGTTTTATTTATTTTATTCCAATCAAATTAAATTTTAGACCTAATGTATTTATTGAAGGTATATCAATAAAAAATATCAAATTTAGAATTCAAGTAAAATTATAATTTTTAAAATTAGAGGACTAAAATTATAAATAAAATAAGGAAATAAAAATGATAGATAAAAAATGAAAAGAGACTAAATTGTAATTTGGCCTTTTATTTTATATCAATGTTAGCATAATACATACTTTTATATTACTATAATTTAATCATTTGTTTATATATTACTTAAAAAATGAGTTATTTATCAAACGAGGGCATCTCAATTACACACATTAAGTTTGTTGAAGAGAACATGTAATCAATCCATGTATAATACATTGAGACATGATAAGTTTAAATATGATTAAGTTTTGGATTTGAATTGAGAATTAATTTCATATCCGAAATACGACTGAAATGTATGAGAATACCAAAGACACTAATTAGGAAGATCAGAAAAAAAAAATGACTTATTAAATAACTTTTGTGCAATCAATATTTTTGACAATATATTTAATACTTTAATAATATAATAATATAATTAAATAACTGTTAGCATTTAATATTTTCAACAAATGAAAACTTATTCTTGAAAAGCAAGATTATATTTAATATTTGTTTACATTAAAAAATTAAAATGCATGCCACTCATGATTTTTTATATAAAAATAATAATATTAAGCAATCGATCTGACTGGGTGGAATGATTTGGAAAATCACATCCTAATTTCTAAAAGAAAATCATAATAGAAAATTCAACAAATCATCCCAAAATTGACAATCCAATCTATATATATTGCAACATGTTTACTTTTATTGTTCGAATCTACAATCTAGCGTGGATAAAATGATTTATCCATCATCGAATCCTTCGACTATCGATCAATAACCATGCACAAGAATCTTTCTCAGAAAAAAAAATCAAATCCTCGGTCTTTTTTCAAATATTTAATCTTTTTAACTTTCTTTCATGTATATAAAACAATCTTAAATTACTCTCTTTCGTCCTTTTTCATTATTCATACTTTCATTCCATTTCAATCATCTCTACTAAACACATCTAAATTTGAAAATAATTATTGGCAAACTATAATTAACTATTAGAAATCACACCTTTCTTATAGAAATATGTTTTTAAGTAGTTTAATTAGTCAAAGACACGAAAATAAGAAAAATTAGTAAAAAGATGGACTAAATGTTACTTCTTATTTTAATTTTTATCCAATTCGGAATTGAAAAATAATAAATTATGTTCGAAAAGTACTTATTTTCTAAAATAACTCTTTCAGAAGATTAA
The DNA here is from genome assembly GCF_000004515.6 of Glycine max. NCBI lineage: Eukaryota > Viridiplantae > Streptophyta > Magnoliopsida > Fabales > Fabaceae > Glycine > Glycine max. The sequence continues at coordinate 36,038,942 of NC_038252.2, forward strand.
TAATTAAGAATACAATTTAATTTCTATATATTATTAGTATAAACTTTTTTAAAGATTTTAAAGTACTAATTATTTCTATAAAATAAGTTAAGTATAATATACACTAAATTTTAATAGAAACATAATATACTTCTTTTTTACCACAAGGATATGCAAACAACTTTGGTCATAAGAAATATAGGTTTTTAAAGTGAGATTATAGACTTACATAAGTCTCTCTCTGATTAGAAGAGAAAGTACTACTTAATTATCTCAGTTTAAAAGTCAAAGAAGAAGAAACTTCCTTGTTAACTTCTTCTTGTTGACCTTGGAGAAGTGCATGAGTAACTAATTTAATTAGATTCAAGGTTATGACTAATTTAATTACATATGGTGCATTCAGGAACTTCTATATCCCTCTAAATCTTTTGTTCAAGGGAGTAGCTAGACACGAGCCCTATAAACCCTCATTATGTCAACTACAATTTCAATTTCCAGAAGCTTGTAACTGTTGGTATTACGATCATTATGCCGTACGAGTTCGAACCTGAGCCGAGGGACGGATGGCAGGGGCTCGCCAGCAGAATGAAGCTTTCAAATTGCAAGGGTGAGCACACAAATGAGTCCTTTACAGCCTGCAGCAATGCTATGGAGTTTGTCACATCATCATCGTCTATGAATTCAATTCAACAATTGATCAAAAGAGGATTCAAAAAATAACATTCAGATCACTTAAATTTCAATATTTTTCATTCCTTCATCCCAATTATGTTCTTCACTTAGCATTTAGACTGAATAATTTTATGAAATTACTTCGTTACATCAGAATTATGTTCTTCACTTAGCATTTAAACTGAATAAGTTTATGAAATTACTTCGTTACATCCACATAATACGGGTAATGTAGGAGAATGGTAACGGCCATAGTGAAGGAGTAAGTCAGCATGGTGTCGTGCCTAGGTGGAGAAAGGAGGGGGAGTAGTTGTGGTGTAGGGAGATGAAGCTGTGGGACAGTACATGTGAAGGGTTCCTGCCCAAGAAGCCCAAGTTTCCCTGGTTGGAAGTCTCACAAGCTTGTTATTAATTGCGAGAGCTCATTGTTCGTGAATGATGATGAATGTGTATGAGGACAGAAGATGTGTATATATAGATAGATACATTAATACTTTAGAGAGTTTCTATGCTGTCCGGAATAATTTGGGGTTTTTTTATACTATTAATTTTTTAGAGTTGAAAATAATTAAAAAGATTTTAGGGTTTAACTTATAAAGTTATCTTTAATTATATTTTTTTATTTAAAAAAGTTGTAATTTTAAATTTTAAAAAAATAATAATCAAGGATCAATTTAAAAAAAATAATGAAAAGATGATATGCAATTTGATTGATTAAATAATTTAATAATATCAAAACTCCAAATATAGAAATTCTCTAATACATATTGCAAGAATTTTCCTTTTCAATAAACTATACCAAGTTTATGGAAGGATGTGTATAATACGGAATGAGAGAAAGAAAAGTGTGTAAGATGAGTGACAAGTGAAGCTCATATTAATTTATTTGGTGGAGGGACTTGAGGGTGGTGTGTGATGGAGAGTATGAGGGGTGGTTTGATAGGAAGATTGAGTGGAATAACAAGGATATGAGGAAGACTAGATTTTGAGAGGATGCTGGGATGGGGGAGGAGTATTTTAGAAATATGATTCCTAGAATGTTTTTAAATTCAGAAAAAAAAAAAAAGGAGTTGGTATACGTAGGTGATATGGGAACTTGGAACGAGGGTACGGGGACATGGGGTTTTACATGGAGAAGACCTTGGTTTGAGTGGGAGAAGAATGGTGTAGGATGGTAATTGTCCTTTTGAGCTGTAATTATTATTAATACTTTTAGAGCAATTATTAGTTCATTTCTTTTCTTTGGGGCTTGTATTTGCTTTTTTGACTTAATTTTGGGGAAGGAATTAGAATAGATTTAGATAGTTGTAATTAAGCATTTTTCCTTTCTTTTTAGTTCAATTTTTGATGAACGGAAGAAGTTGGGAAGACAAGAGTTTAGTGAATTTGAAGATTTGAAGAAACATTGATGCTTAAGCACTGGTTCAAACACGCTAAAGCGCTAACCCCAACACATTCTAGATTTGAAGTAGCATCGACGCTTAAGTGTTGGTCCAAACACACTTAAGTGCCAATTTCAGTGCATCCCAATTTTTAAAGATCGGGCCTGGCTTAAGCATTATGAATCTCAAGCTTAAGTGTCAACCCCTGGAAGTAAACATCACTCACGCTTAAGCGTAAAGCCTTTCATGCTTAAGCGCCAATTCCAGGAAGTAGCAGAAGCCTACTCTTGATCACGCTTAAGTGTGGGGTCTTTCATGCTTAATTGTTAATTCCTCTTATTGCAGTCCTTAGATTTGCAAACCACGCTTAAGCGTAACTCGTTTCTCGCTTAAGTGTGGCGACACGTGGTAGCAGTTAAGAGACTTTTTAAAAGCCTATTTAAAGCGAAAAGGGCCACATAAGACTTAGTTTTGTGTAGTGTTAAAAGCATTTTGGGATTTCATACAAACCTTGAAGGCTCTCCTCCACGAAAATTGCCCATCTTCATTTCTTCTCCATTTTTCATGCTTGTACTTGCTATGGATAGCTAAATTCCCCACAGTGCTTGGGGTTGGAATCTAATGACACTAAACCTCTTGTATCTTATTTGATTCTTAATATATAGAAGCTCATATTTCTCAACCTTTTATCTTGTTTTCATGCTTTAATGCCTTGTATAGACTAATCAACCATATCTTGTGGGTTTCTCTACATTAAAAAGTGTTGTTAAACCTAGACCCAATATAAGATAACTAAGGATTACTCACTAGAAATGGTGAATGAACTCTTAGTCCTCTTATGATCATGAGCTTAATGCAAATGTTGTTATTGATTCACTGAGAAATTAGGAATTGATATCAATGTTTAGGTTTAAGTCACTAAGAAATTAGGATTTGATAACATTTATGGTTGAGGATTGATTGGTTGAAATGTGTTGCTATACTGTTTGTCATTGAGGATTGTTGGTGAAGTGGAGTGAATTCCACCCGAGACACTTTTATTATACGAATTTCTCATCATTATTACTGCATTTTAAGTGTTGAGTAAATATCCAAAAATAGAGTTTCCTATTTAGCTTATTGATTTAGTTTCAATTTTGAATATCATTTCTTAAACCAAGTTTTATATGCAATTTTATTGATTCTTTGTCCTTGGTGAACAATTTGTGTATCAATTGGTTTGATATAGCACAAGTCCTTTGGGAGACGATAAACTTGAAATACTTCCATACTTGTGTGATTGGTATACTTGCCATATTATAAACATAGATGAGTTTCATAATTTACTAGATAGTGTGGTCATTAGAAGAGATGTGGAGGATAGTTGGATTTCGACATTGAATGCTTCAAATGAGTTCTTGGTGAAGTCCACATACATGGCACTCCATAATGAAAAGTTAGGAATCCAGGAGGTGGATATTTATTAACGCTTATTGCTAGGTAAAGTAGTCCCCCCAAAGGTAGTTTTTTTTTGTTGTGGAGAGTTTTTTCTTGATAGACTACCTACAATGGTAACGAGTCGTCATGTTGAGCTTATCAATGGAGATGTATTGTGTGCTCTGTGTCACGAATGTCAAGAAATTAAGTGCGAATCATCTTTTTGTCTCATGTAAATTTGCTCATGATACATGGAAAAGATGGTATAGCTTGCTCGGCAAAAGCTCAACACTCCCTCATGCAGCTATTGATCACGTTTATCAAAATTCTCATGGTATATGGTACATTCTAGCTTGGACATTTGGTGGTCTCTGGGGTGGAGTTCGATTATTTGGAACATTTGGTACGAAAGAAACAAACTCATTTTTGAAAACAAAGCACCATGACTAAGAACAAGTGTGGTTCAAATGCTTATTCAACATGTGGGCATGGCTCAAAGCTTATAAAAAAGGATTCTCTGTGTCGTTTCAGTAGTGGCAAATTAGTCCAGGAGATTGTTTGTTAAAGATGTGATACTTAATAGTGTTGTTGTTAAGGAGAGAGAGAGGTGAGAGAAGAAGGGGAAATGACAAGATTAAAATAGTAAAATTCCCTTTTCTATATATTAATCAAAATATCAAATAGAAAAAGAGGAGAAACAGTTTATAATTTTTGGAGTGTGTAAGCAAAATTATCTTTGAAAATTTATTTATCATCCTCTCCCCCAATGCTTATAAAGATATATTAATATTACTATTATTTTTCTTCCCTTATTGACCAAACAAGGAAACTTTTCCCTTAGTCTTTATTATTATAAATTAAAGAATTGAAATGTTTATTATTATTTAGTAATTTTATTAACCAAAAAATTTGCAATTTTGAATCTGCAAGGACTAATCGTTGACCATATGACAATATATGTTTTATTTAAAAATTTAAAACTGTTGTTTTGGGCTAGGCTAGACACTCAATTGCACGAGTGTACTACCTTTTTTTTTATCAATTACGTAGAAAGCTAAAAAAAAAAAACAAAGACTACTACAGACGAAGGAAAACAGTGGCATTTGCATCTGTTTTGAACACGAGAATAACATATATGGTTAACTAGAAGGTCTAGACCCGAAGCTCCCTTTTTAGCTAACACATCAACACATGCGTTATCTTCCCTCAAGGTGTGACTGATATATATGCACCTCCCAATGGAAAGAAAGAAGACTCTTGATGCTTGCAATCATAGCAGCGAAAGGATGGAAGCTAGCGAATTGATGCTGGATCAAATGAATGGAAGAAAGAGAACCTGTTTCAATCATAAGATGTCTGAAACCCTTGTCTCACGCATGCTGCAAACCATGAAGAATAGCAAGGAGCACGGCATGAACATTGTGGTGGTTTTACCACAATGATCATGGTAACTCGAGACCCATCTTCCATTTGAGTCCCTACAGATACCTCCAAAATTTGAGTACCCTGGGTTGCCAAAGGAGCTTCCATAAGTGTTAAGTTTGATGAAGGACATTGAAGGAGGTTGCCAAGAAACAGTCCTGGGATCCCAGAAACTTGATTCACCTGCAACTGGGTCATTATCAGGGAGCTACTTTGATTCAAAGTATTGTTACAATCTAAACTATAGGAATATTTGTGTACAGAAACTTGTATTTCGGTCCAAAATAGGTTACTTTGTGTCTACACTAAGATAGAGATATGTTGTTTTAAAGAAACTTAAAGTCTTGTGCCAGGAAATCCAACTCATTCTAGATTCAAATATAACCAACGTCACTTCAATAGCAAAACATTTATTATATATATACCGCCACTTTGATAAAACCCCTCAAATTTAACGGGTTAAAAATTTTCGAGTCCTAAAACCTACACTAATTAGATATATACGCGTCAGTCCACCAATTTGTGCCATATTACATAGCAGCTCTGACTATAATCGACCTCACTTTGTTCACACTCGCTGCGTCTTTTTTGGTTTTGTACAAATGAAATTTTTAATTTTTCATATATTTTTTTCGACTGATCGGTAAAGATTAAAGAGTGTGTATTAAAAAAGAATTTAATATATATATATATATATATATATATATATATTACCATTTGATTATAAATTATTATGAGCTAGTCACCCTAGAGGCTTTTAATTCTGGTTTGTTATTCAACAACAACAAAATTACTATTTATGATAGAATTGTTAGATTTTGTAATAATAATAATTATTTTGACTGAATTGTAATAATTATTCTAAAAAAACATATTTTAAGATGATTTGTAATTGATATTAATGGAGCACTGGTAAGATTTCTTGAATGGAACACTCCTAAGTTATTCTTAGCAAATTTTATTATGTTACAATAAATTTAAAAATATATTTCAACATTTTTCATACTCTAATAGTAAAATCACTTTTTTTGAGGAATGGTGAAATCACTTAAGAATTTAAATTAAGTCTATCATATTGCATCACATCTTTATACATGTAAAAAGAGTAACATTTTAAATTTTTTTTAAAAAAAACTGATTTTCATATAAGAACTATTCTTAATTATATTATGGGATACAACCCATGCAGTCTCCTCTAACTGTGAAAAACTCATTCTTGTGCTAAAAAATCCTGCAAGAAATACTGCTGGAAATATTGTAAAAATCTTCACAATATATCAAAATTAAACTTTGAAAAAATAACTAAAAATTTTATAGTATTGTTGGTCTGTCTAACATAACGTGGTGGCATCGCGGGTGAAGCGACAAGGAATATCTGGTTGTTTAAACTATGAAACTAAAACTAGGCTTATAGCATTAGCATTAGTGAAAGTTAAAACAACAAATAAACTCAAGAAAACCATGAAAGTACGTTCTAAAAATAAAAAGTAAATCCCATGAAAGCATCCCAAGTTCCCAACCACAAGACAACGTGGCTTTCCCCGAAAGCGAAACACCGCATGCCACGGCCACAATCCACAATTCCTGTTAACCTAATTTCAACCACAGAGCCAATCAGAACTCGCCACGTCATGATACAAATACCGTCAGGTTGGTCAACGGCTCCAAAACCACGTACCCTGTCACCCAACAGACAAGGACTCGTTGGCAGTTTCGCGTCACTCCAAGCATTGTAGCGGTGGGACACAAACACACGCAAAATATCAATTTATTAAGTTAAAGTTTTTTTTTACCTATAAATTTATTTTTTTATCAGTAAAAAAAAAACATTAATCAAGTTTTTTTAAAATATATTATTGTAGGATAATCTAGTCTTTTTAAAAAACTAGTATATATATATATATATATTGATTTATTTTATTTTCAAGTTAAAAATGTTTTAGAAAGCATTTAGTATTATTCCAAGTATAAATGGAATTAATTTGACCAATTACTCTAAGCAAGGAATTTTAAAATAGACTATAATACTTTTTAAAAAAATTAAAATAATTAGGTTCATTTTTTAATGTTATCATTTAATTACATATTGACATTAATAGTAAATTCGTTGAGTGTTATAATGATTCTTTAAAAAATAATTATAAAAAAATTATAATTAATTAATAGTGGGATTTTTTTAAACTATCAATATATAAAAAAACCTTAAGAATTTAATTTTCAAATTAGTGACATTTCATAATCTAAAAAGTCAAATTAATGTAAACAAATTTATTATTATTCCATAAAACTAATTAATGGTACATGTTTGTACATTAGTTGAGAAAAATCATTATAACCACATTTTGTGACTTAAAATTAAAAAAATCTACATTAAGATTCCAAAATTCACATTTTTAACGCGTATTCAAATATTAATATTTTCTATAAAAAAAAGTACAGTACACCTAATTGAATTAAATATGTTTGTAATTATTATGAATACTTTGATATTATTGCATTTTTATTATTTTGTGTAATTTTTATTGTGCTAAAGTTAATATATTTTATGTTCTAATAGGAGTGAATATTGGTTTGAGGTAAATTTTTTTTCTAATTTAATACATTTTTATCATATTATTGCATTTTTGTTGTGTTAAATTTGATATATTGTAATGATTTTTCTTATTATACATTGTAATTACATAATAGTAAAATTACTTAATAAAATAAAATATTAAAAATTAATTACTAAACTGTAATGTGAACTTGAATGTTACAAATAGGAACGAAAGGAATATATTTTTATACTTCTACTATTTATCATCATTTATAATAAAAAAATTGTAAATAAATAATATAATTGTATCTATATATTTTTTCTAACTCAATAAATTCTATCACAAATCTTCCATATCACTTTCCAAATTTTTTTCTCTATTGTTAATTTTTTTCTTTATTTCATTATTTAATTTTGGGTACTTCTTTTTCTTTTTTATATTTAAAAAATTCATTTTTACATACTTTTAATAAAATATCATAAATTACTAAATTAGTTTAGGACACATGAAACCAATTTAAACATGATTAATGTGTTAAAGAAAAATATTGGATCTGCTTTATAATCCTTCTTCAAATCATATTTTAACTATTTTTTTTATAAGTTTGTTGAATATGTTCTAAAATATTTATTCACTATTGATCAATATTATATTTATTTTTAATTTAGAGACATGATTTTTCTTATATATTTAATTAAATGTATTATCCCAAACTAATAAAATAACAACAATTCAAATTTAGAAGCAATAAGATAACATATATTAATGTGACAATTTAAATAAGATAAATAATCAAAATCAACAACCAATTCTTTTATCCTTTATCTTTTTTTCCTAATTGTACAACTTTTATATTGATTTTTTTACATTTACATTATAATGGACATTTATTATAGGGTCATCATAACCTATCATGCATGACACATGTATGATCTTCTTTCTTTAATCTACAAAAGGAATATATGAAGGATAAAAAAAAAACTACAAACTACCTTAAAAAAACTACAAACTATGTAAACCAACAAAAAAAATTAAAATAATCCCTAATAAATGTTAGTAGTCACTAATGTAAGAAATTTTGAGGTTGACGGATATAAAATCAAAAGAAATTTTAAAATTAACAAATATATAAAATAAATAAATTCTTATTTTTTTTTTAAATGAGCAGTTCAACAAAAAAAAAGTTCTATAAAAAATAAAAAGTAAACAAAAATGGATAGTTTTAAAATTAAAAAATATATCTATAAAATGAGTTTTAAATTAAAAAATGGCAAGTTTTAAAAATGCATTTATTATTAGTTGGCAGATTTAAAAAACTAAAATGAAGTTAGAGATTAAAAAGAATTAATTATTTGCAAATTTGATTTATGAGAAGTTTTAAAATGGACAATTATGTTACCATAATGATACATGAACACATTAAAATATGATTAGTTTTAAAATTAAGATAATTTTTAAAATTAAGAAATAAAAAAATGAAAAATGAATTTTAAAATAAAAAATAAATGATTTTAAATTTGATTTAATAAAGATGATGGGATATATTGATGCTAGAGAGAGATAGAGATGTTTGTATATTATAAAAAGAAATATAAAAATAATAAGAAAAAAGATAAAAAATAATTATATAAGAAGAATATTGAGATAAATTAAAAAATAAAATTTTAAAGGATAAAATAATCCTTATAAAAATAAAGATAAAAAAGGTGATTAAAAAAAAAAACTCCTTCTGTTGTTATAGATTCCTCATTTTCTGAAGCCACCGGCAACCAATTAATCCTAAGTTTGGTAGTAATAATAATGCAGCAGTTACAATTAGAAGCCTGAAACGTCTCCTTCCACTGCTCGGTGACACCAACCTTCCCAATCACTTTCCTTTCCCATTTCCGATATAAGCTCCAAACCCTTCTCCACCTTCTTCTTCCCAACTCACCCTTTTGCGTTGAAACTTTGAGTCTTTCTTTGAAACTTTTCAGACCAAAGACGAAACCATGTCATCAACAACACGGAGAGATCTAGAAAGTGGAGGGGCGAACAAGAACTACAACAACATAAGCTACAGTGCTGCTCCCACTTCCTATGTTTACGATCCCGAAGTTCATTGGACGTCATGGCTCGTGCCGCTGTTTGTGGCGGTTAACGTTGTGGTGTTCGTTGTGGCCATGTATCTCAACGATTGTCCCAGGAAAAATCTCGGCTTTGAAGGGGAATGTGTCGCCAGGTTTCTGGGTCGGTTCTCCTTTCAGCCCCTTAGGGAGAATCCGTTATTTGGTCCCTCTTCGTCCACGTAAGAGCTCAATTACCGGCCTTTTCTTTTTCAGTGGTTTAATTTTTTGTTTGTGTTTTTGAATTAGTTGTTTTGTTGGTTTTGGCTTTGTTTTGGTGCTGAAATCCGGTTAATTTGATGAATTGGGTGTCGGTTTTTTGTGATCTGCTTTTGTTTTTGATTCCGTGGCATCAATTTCGAACTATTCTCTTAATGGATTAAGTGAATTTTTGTCTTTCATGTGTCTCCGTGAACATTGAGTGTGCTAAGTGAAGTCAATTTTTCATTTTTGATTAATGAACATACATAGTTAGAATGTGTTTTTGGTCTCTCAATTTCCGGCTAAAATTGGTCTTAGTTCTTATAATAGGTAAAATCATTGTATTTTTTGACATGTGGTGAATTTTGTCTTTCTTTATGAAACTTAGGATTTTAGTGTGAGCTATGAGGGACGAAATTCACCCATTATCGGAGATAGGAGGATAAAAATTAAGACCAATTTGACAAAAAATAAAAAATGAGAACCTAGCACACAGTTTACCCTAAATTAAATGAATAGCTGGATTTGCTGTCTTCTATTACACAATCAACAGCGTTTTTATTTAGCCTTTTCAATTTTGGATGCTTGATTTGCTGTTGATAGTTTAAAATCACCCTTATCCTTTTACCCTTTAGCACAAAATAAAGGCGGTAATTGATTTTGTCTTTGGTGTATATGAGAAGAATAAGTTATTGACCCACTAAGAAAAATATTTTATTTTAAAGGGCAAAAGAAAGATAGTATTATTGATAAGAAAATGTGGCCGAAGCACAAGATGTGCATTCAAAACCACCACTAAGGAAAATAATAACACCTATTTTCTAGCCTTGATGACTGGGTTTTTCCTTTGTTAAGTTGAAGTTCTTTGGCCAAACTACTTGCTAGTATGTTGGTATAGAGATTTCGTACAGATTTATTGATTTAATTTTTGTTTCATTTTTGAAGCTTAACAAAGATGGGAGCACTTCGGTGGGATGATGTTGTGAATCATCATCAAGCATGGAGACTCGTCACTTGCATTTGGCTGCACGCTGGAGTTGTTCATTTGGCTGCCAACATGTTGAGCCTGGTCTTCATTGGCATTCGTCTTGAACAACAATTTGGGTTTGGTATGTTTCTTTTTTCTGCTTATTTCAGGTTATACACAAAATTAGGAAATAAAAAAATTCAAGTTTTAGTTTTATACCTTTGGACATGGTCACCCCATTTGGAAGTGTTCATGTTCTTTTGTGTTCTTCAAATTTTGCTTTTGAATGGTTATGACCTGACATTTTTCAAAACGGCAGTGAGGATAGGAATTATTTACTTGTTGTCTGGATTCGGCGGGAGTGTACTATCTTCCTTATTCATTAGAAACAACATTTCTGTTGGTGCTTCTGGTGCTCTTTTTGGACTTCTTGGAGCAATGCTTTCAGAACTTATCACAAATTGGAGTATTTATACTAATAAGGTGTTGGTTCCCATCCTATTTTTGTATTCTGTGTGTTTGTTAGTTCTTTTTAAAAGGAAAATTATTAATGTTATGAAAAGATTTTGACAAATTCCTGTATTCATAATCGTGAACTGTTATTTTTTTTTCTTGTTCAATCACTAAAACTGAATTTACAAAACATCCTGGTTGGTTGATTTTAATATTCTTATAATTTGCATGAACTAATTTGTGCTGATTTGAAAAACACTTTTGGTCTTGTGGGTCTTTTCTTTTCTTTTTTATTCGGTCCATCAACTAGGTTAAATGACTTGCACATGGGTAATACTTATATGGTACATTTAACATCCATTTCTAAGTTTCTAACACTCTTCCTCTGCATTTTGCAGGCAGCTGCTTTGTTCACACTTCTGTTTATTATTGTCATCAATCTTGCCATTGGAATGTTACCACATGTTGATAACTTTGCTCATATTGGGGGATTCCTCACAGGATTTCTCCTTGGGTTTATTTTGCTGCTCCGCCCTCAGTTTGGGTGGTTAGAACAACGACGTCCCCCTGCTGGTGTTCGCCTCAAGTCAAAATACAAGGCTTACCAATATGTTCTATGGATTGTCTCGGCCATTTTACTAATTGTTGGGTGAGTTACTTCCTTAAATCCTTGAAACTCATTAAGCAATATTACTGTCATGATTCAGCTGTTTTTGGTATAGGAGATGTAATTATATTAACTTGCTATATGATAATCGTATAAACTAAACCTTAAATTTGATCTCTGGAGATGTTTTTAGTTCTCATGGCCTGTTAGGAAATGGAGAGCTGGTTATTTGTTGCTTAATCTACTCCATATCAAGTGATGCTAATTCTATCATTTGCTTTCCTTTCCTTTTATTTGTTGAATGACAGGTTATCTATTGCTCTAGTGATGTTATTCCGGGGTGAGAATGGATATGATCACTGCCATTGGTGTCACTATCTAACATGTGTTCCAACTTCTAAATGGAAATGCAATGACAATTAAACAAAAGGGCATGAGCTATCGTCCTCTTTATAGCTATAGCTACAGTTCTTACAAATTGGGTTGTTTTGTAACTTTTTTCTGTTAATTTCTGTCAAAAGTCAGTTATTGGTTTGACTGCGGATTTATGTGTATTATAATATATAAAGAAATTTATTTGTACATGAAATTCATTTGTCATTTATCCCGCCCCTATATTCTTTGTAATCACCAGTCTAGTGTATTTCAATGATAGTTTGGAATAAATTTTACCTATTCCTTTGATTCTCATTCACCTTGATAATTTAAGCATATTGAATTCGGAAACATGGTTCAAAATCCAAGTTACTGTGTTTCAGAAACCATTACCGACTTGAACTTACCCCAAATAAAAACTATTTCAATTGGTCATTGGTTAGCATCCAATGTTAAAAATAAACTCAGAAAGTTTATTGAGTTTACATAAAATTTGAGTCTATCAAATTTACTATAAATAGAATTTATACATGAGTCAATTCATAAAATGTAAATGAATTTATAAAATTGTAAGAGTTAATGGGTTAGTTCTATATTTTTTATTTTTTTTCTTCTAAAATTTAATTTTTTTCAATTTTAATGAAGTTTAAAAGATTATATCTTTTATTAGGTCTATTTAAGGTGGATATATGTTCATGAATTATTCGGTGAAATGGCTCGAGCTTTGGTAATATTAAAATATTGATGTGTTTAATTGTAGATTTACGTGGGTTGATTTGTAAAAGTTGTGGCTTAAATGGGTTTAGAATGTGAGATTGCAAACAATTTATTCACTTTCACAACAATGACAATATTTTTTAAAAGAATTTTGCAGGAATAAAAGAAAAATGAGAAATATATTGGGTAGGCTTATGGAGCATTTATATTAGTCTACATATCAACATCATTTTCTTTATACAATAAGTAAGATTAAACTATTTTTTTTCTCCATGACTTATTTTGAAGGTTTAATTTGATCGGTTTATTTTTTAATAATTTAATTAGGTCACTTATTTTTAAAATAAAAAAAATATTTGAAGGTGACAAGAAATATGGAATCAAATAGAATCTGTTTTAAAAATTAAGAAACCTAATTAAACATTTTAAAATTAAAGAAGCAACATTTGAACCTAAAAAATAAACGAGGAAAAAATAATTTAACAGGTGTTTAGGGATGCCAATAGTTAGAATTAAGATATTATAGTACCCATCTGCGTATCCTTTAAAAATTCCTGTAACCAGACTCATACTCGCGTGGACAGTAGTTTTAATACGCATGTCCTTTCTCATTGGATTACATAGCCGTGCATACATGTACCATTATTTGTACTTTAACTAATTATGAAAAATTGATAATAAAATATTGATTAAAAATATAATAGTAATTAAATTAAGATCCCATTTAAAATCTTTTATAAAATATAATCATAGAACATCGATATCACAGATACACCATCATTAAAATGTTATTCAAATATCTTTTTTCTAAATATAACAATGATATTCATAAAACATCAACAGAGAAAATTGAAAAAAAAGAAGCTAATAAAGATCTTTTTAAAATTAAGGAATGTAACCTATTTCTAAGAAAATAAAGATCATGATCTATCTTTTAACAAATAAACAACATGATTCCTTTTATGTTTGGTGGATTATATAACTTGGTTATCTATTATTATTATTATTATTATTATTATTATTATTTGAGTATGTGTAGAGTTGGATACTAAGATACTCATGAATATTTTTGTGCGTATTCAAATAGTACATTTCAGAATTTACATCTATCATTCAATTTTAATTGGATTCCTTAAACTAAAATTAATTTAATCCAATTGGATGACCTCATCCAACCTACAAATATTTAATTGAGTTTAATTGAATTTGGCTGGTTCATGGATTAGATATCATCTGCTTCCTGATCGATATACTAACTTGTTAGTAGTCTCTATGGATATCAAGCATACATTAATATGAATGTCAACATATCTATTCCTCTTTTTTCTATGTGAACAGAAAGAATTAGTCTAAAAAAAAAATACTGCTGTTAAAGACTTCACATTTCAACTAATTAACGCAAGAGACAATAAAGATTTCATATTATGGTCAGATTGTGACTCAAGTTGTCAACTCACATCCTTTAATTAAAATTGCAAAATTTAAACAAACCAACCATGAAATCATAATTTGTAAAGTAATATATTGAAACAAGTACAACCATAAAATTACAAAACTTACTAGTACAATTTTTCAATTCTCAAAACACATAAGGATTAAAATTATTTCCTTCAATCTCTAGGAATCAAAGATAGGTATCGCAACTTAGTCAATCGACTGAGAACACCCGGTATTCAATACTTATACAATACCACGTTATTTGCAATAGCTCACACAGCTTATTATTCATATAGTTCACACCTTTATCGGTAATTTCATTTTAAATTATTTGCAATTAATAATTCATTGATTAGTAAATTACACATACTTTTCCATAGAATTAAAAAAATTACACATATTTCTCTTCCTTTTATAAAACCTACACATACCTGCTCGAGATTTTAGAAAATTACACTTATATATATATTAGTATATGTTCATTCTTTCCTTGACTCAAGCATGTATAGACCTAAGTTCAATGTTTCATATTAGCAGTTAATTATTAATTATTTATTATCTATTTTTATATCTTTATATATTGACGCAGGGCGATACTTAAAAGTATATACACTATGTCTATATCTGGTGTAAAAAAAATTTGGGGGCCATGGCTCCCCCTCCCTCCTTGCAAGATCCGCCATTGTATACATGGCTGAGATTCATGAAATATAATGTTTTTTTGGTATATGACAAGATAGTCTCGGTGCAGGACCTTGTTTCCTGGGTCCTGTTATACTGTCATTGGGCTCTCAGATAAAATTCTAGTTTGAGTTAGTTAATTAAGACTTAATGTTAATAAAATTGTATATTCATGATTTAAACTCAAGATGATTGATTAAGTTATAACAATTCTACTCTAATTGTCCCACACAGTCGATGATAAGAAAACCTTTATTAATAGTCATGAATCCCAATTGTTCAGGCAAGAATAATTATAAACAAGTAGTAAGTTGAAGAAATCACAAGGATAGATACGAGACTTCAATGCATCAAACTAATTCAGACATCAATTTCTCACTTGTAAACTCAAATTATAAAAGTTAAATATATTTTTTGTCATGTAAGATTCGTAACGTTTACATTTAATTTCTACAGAATATTTTGTTAGTTTTTAATGTTTTATTTTGTAATTCAAAACCATCCAAATCCAAAAGTGACATTTTTTAATCTAAGTTAAAAAACAAAAAACAAGAATGCAATACCCCTTCTTTTCTCACCATGCCACCCCACCAACCATCAACATCATAATCACTGCACCAAAGGCCACAGAGAGAACGAACCCCACCATGTATAAATCGCTGCATACTTCAAAGAGTGGCATTTCGGTGCACGGAGATCTTAATCTGGAGAAAAGGTTTATCAGAAATCGATTGTGACAATGTGTAATTTGATCTCATTATCAAGGTATCGCGCTTACTAGCTTTATAGGCACCACCTAGGTTCCAATTCATCCGAATCCTAATCTAGTTTTAAGTCCAAAAATTAATACATTATAATTTTATAGGAATAAAAAATAAAAAGAAAATCCAAACTTCATGAACTCTATAAAGACAAAAAATATGTTTTAGACAGTTATAAAATAATCCCAAAAAGGGTCAATCAAGGACCATCATCTATTAACAAATAATATAATGTTCAAAATTTTATTTCTTGAAATTTTGGAAATTTGAATTGTATTTAATATATTGGGAAATTTTATGATTTTAATGAGAGAGAAAAAATCCATATATTGAGCTTCAAAGGTTTATGCATTCTTTATAGCACAAATTCATCTCCGCTCAAGCTCTACATCTAACCCAATTTTTCTTTCCTTGAGGGTTGATGGAGGCTATTCATTCCATAAATTCCCTGGTTTAATCATCTGACAAGTGGCCATACATGAAAATTCCAAGCACCAAACTTAAACAGCAACCATATTGAGTCCTATTTATCCTACCAATTATTCCTAACCCTCTTAATTTATCTGGGGACTGTTATGCCCCACCTTCATATTAATTATTATGTTTGGTAGTTGTTGGATCAGTAAACTATGGTCTTACACTCTTACCCAAAGCCTCTGTCGTATTTTTTTTACGAGGTGTTTCCATTAATTAATCAAATTCTTAATGATGGCGACATGAAGCTTTTCAAATGTTTGGACCTTTATTTTATTTATTTAGGTACATGTATATGTCACACCATGAATAAACTATATCGTATGATTCACGTGTCCTCTTAATTCGTTAGTACTGCTTTTTCTCATGGTATTACATGTTCACGACAGGTGAAAAACAAATCAACTAATTCATGATTATATGACCCCCATAATAAACTTTTCTTTCTTTCTTTCTCTTCTACTGTTACTTTTATGTGTTGATTTGTATTTTTCAATTCAGGTGAATAATCATGCTGAGAGAAAATCTAGTTTAACAGTTGATTTCAAAGTGATTCAAATGAACAGTTTATTGATCTTTGATGACTGATAAAAACAAATTATTTTGGCATAATGAAAGACACAGTACTCTATAAAAGCAGTGACAGCAAGGTGCATTTTTAAGTTGGCATTTGTTAGAAAGATGCATTTTTAAGTTGCCATTTGATACAAAGGTGATAGCTGAGAGAGAAAAGTGTGAAATGGGTTGGATTGGTGTGGTCCAAAACAAAACTAGATCAGAAACTATTAGTCTATTGCTTCTACATCATTCTCATTATCAATTGTCTTCAACTGCATGGCCTACGGTGAGCATCCAAGGCCACAGTTCCCTTTCATAGTCCCAAGGGAAATAAAAACCACAACAAAACAAAGCAAAACGGAACAGAATAAAACAAAGGAAGGAGGGGAGTCATGCTGTCTAATATGTCACCTCACCTCATGTATGCAATCTTTTGTCCTTTTGTTTGGTGTCCATTTATGTGAAATGGGCCACCGAAAGGCAAAACTATAAAGAAAGATAAGATATAGTTTCCCTGAATTCACGAAAAAATATAACTGGGATGAATTCACAACAATGGATAAATAAAAGTAGGAGAACTTTTCCAAAAAAAAGATAAAAAGAATACTTAGCAAAACATATCATCATCTCTATTTACTAATTGGTTACAACATTTTGACACATCATTATTTGTTCACACAATAAATACTTTTTTCTTAGACCACATATATCCTTTTTTAGAAACAAGGCTGATAAAGGTAGATAAAATTATTATGAGCAGCAAAGTCTTTTCTGAATATTTAATGTAATTATGTACTTATGACTGAAACTCAAAATCGCTGGTTAAGTTAGAATAACTCTGTACTAGTTAATCCTTGTGTTACATCATAAATACTTTTATGCATCGATGTTGCTTATTTTGATACAAGAATTGTTTCAAACATGTACATTTATGGCAGTGGGAAATCAAATTGGAGAAACTGGCTTCAGCTATTTGAGGAAAACTCTCTGAACTCCTTTATGCAGTTCATTTGGAAGGAACTGGTTGGCGTATACTTAAAGAAACCATCGAAAGAGAAAAAACAAAAAGACTATTTTACAATAATGGAGTCCTCTAATGAATAAGACTAGTTCTGTTAAAGATGAAAGTTTCATTAATGTGTTTTTGTCTCTTATTCGATAAGATTGTTCTCATAAGAAAATTAACAGGATATCTACACAAGATATAGAATTCAGGATTTGGTAGTTCATATCTGTCCATGTAAAGGCTGTTTAAGCATCGTTGTATCATAAATACAACATGTTCCTATTGCAGAAGATTCCAGCACAAACAACCACCTTGTCATTTGGTAAGTAATAGCTATTAAAGGATTAGCAGACTATAAAAGATTGCAGAGATCTGCAACAAACTACAGGTAAAAGAGGATGGTGAATATTAACATGCATGTTCAGATGGAATTTAGAAATGAAGTTGAACAGACCGTTTGCTAAAAGTTGCAATTCTTCATCATATTGAATTAATGCTTGCATGCTAAATGATGAAAATACTGCTTGGAAAATGCAGCGTTTTATGAAGTTTTGATGTAGAAGAAACGCACACAATAGTTAGTTTCTATTTATTAAAAGAAATTGGAATATTGGTACATAAACATGACTTGCACGTATACAACTCTTCATTATACATCTTTATTACTCAATACATGTTCAGCCTGTCTCATTTTTAAATTGTCTTCATATAGCATTATCCTTATTTTATAATCATTGATATTTTCGTAGGAAGGGACTAGTTTGATGTTAAGTAGCTTCTGATGAATCAGAATTAACACCAACATTGATTAATGAACACTTTCAAAACATGTTATATTCCAACATAACAAAATTCAGTAAAAACATCCAAAACAAGTAATATTTCAACATAACAAAATTCAGTAAAACCCAATCATGAGCCAGGCCCTTGATCGTGTGGGGACAAAGACTATAGGAGTACATGTCAAATACTTACATCCTAAAACTTCTGTCATACTCAGAAGACCCAAGCAAAAGAAACTAATGTCTCTTCCATTTTTTGTTTTCTTTATCTTTTTTGTGATGTCACCTTAAATTGGCACTCCCAATTCTGTTCAAACAGCTGCTTGTGGTTGTTGCATAGGCCTTGCTCCTAAAATCAGAATCCCTATCTGAACTAGGCCCTGCTTCCCAAAGACCCTGAAGAGACCTTCTTGTGGAATGACCATATCTCTCAAATTCCATTCTTTGCCTTGGAGCACTATGTGACCTAACCTTGGCTCTAGAAGATTCGGTATTCGCCATGTAATTGGGATGACCCGGGTAGCCACTGAAGAAACTCCATGCACACTCACTCTTAGTTGGTGTGAATGGACCTCTCCTTGCATCACTTCCAAGTCTAGAGGAGGCAGAAAATGCTTGAGGACTATCCTCAACATTTTGCAAAGCCGCTTCTTCTTTTCCTTTGTGAGATTTCAAAGAGCCAAAGGGAAGAACCTCCCTAGAAGATAGACTTGGATTTAGAGCTTTGGAAGAACGTTTGGATGGAGACTCATAGGCCACAAAATTCTCATTGTTGTAATCAGAAGACAAATAATGATGTGATGATGTCTGAAATGAGCTGCCACTACTATGGTGTGAGTTCAAGTGTGGCTTCCAAGTATCTACTTCAAGAATCTTGTCACTCTTCTCATCATCAAGGTGTCCATTTTTCAATGATGCATCTCTAGTTTGTCTCCAAGAATTTTCTTCCATCCAACTGTCTAACCAATGGGAACCGAACCGAGCTTTCTCCACGTCAATGTCCCTAAAATTTGCATTGGAACTACATCTCTGCAAGTTGAAAATGGAGAATGCAATTAAAGGGGAAATTAAATTCATATCCAAGTGATCCCTTGAAAATGGAGAATGCTTGGAGTAATATTATGAAGAAGAACCATGTGTACCTTGAGAATAGATCCATCAAATTTTGTACTATAGGCACGAAGTGAGTGCTGATAATCTTCAGGGACCTACAATTATTCAAAAGAAAGAAGAACAAAAAAAGGTTCAAAGAAAGGATTAATGGTTATTATGAGCTATTTGATTAGTCACATATGAATGATTATCATTATCACAATGGCACGATCCAACCTAAAGATTATCTATAGAAGCATGCTCTAGCACCGGTTTAATTTGCAACACGCTGTTTTATACAGGGTGGAAAGTTATTCTGTAACAGATTCCTAATTGCAAACATTTGGTGGGGTGATAGAAAGAAAGAAAAAAGTAGAAAAAGAAAAGTACATTAATAAAGATAACACGTTTGAAGAAAGTGAAATGCCATGCCAATGCCATCACATAGCCTTTGTAACAAGTTAACTACAGCTTAATTAGATAAGGATCATGTCATGGCAATAATTAAAAGAACAAAAAAGATATACATATATGTCCACTTTGCTTACAGGGTAATGAGAAAGTGAAGACTTGAAAGAATGCATATTATCTGACAAGTTCCCACGAGTTGCACGTGCCCGGGACTGCAGTCTCACCAAGGTTTGCATGCGCCTTAGCATATCTGAAGTTTGCTTCCTCACAATGTGACCCCTCACCAATGCTTGCAACTTCACCAATGCTTTAAGTGCTCTCAATGCCCTCCTTGCCTTCCAAATTCACATAAAAAAATATAAGTAAATCATAAAATTCTATTCCATATCGTACTGTTCATAAAACATATCCATGAAATTGAACTATCACATTTTTTCAGGAGAAAAAGAGAATAGTTAAAGAAGACAAACAAAAATAATGCAAAGGGTAACTGCATTGTTATATAATTGTAAAAGAATTTAGTTAGAACAAATTAACATGTAAAGTTTTTACAAAGTCATTTAATCATACATTGTTATCTATGGTAAGATTCTTCACTTTAGGAAATATTACTTTAAAATGCTACATCCAGAATAAAATAAAGATACTCTCAAGATAATATTAAAATAAAATATGGGAAATAGATAAGCATAGGATGTCAGAAAGGTGGAGAACATTAAAACGAAAAAGACATGAGAAAGAAGGGGAGGGGGGTTGAGGTTGATGGGCGTAATCATTAGTAAACATAAATACACAGTGTAAAGCCATCCATTATTGATGCTCCTTCATATTCATTGAAGCTTCCTATGTTGCATGCCCCACAATGGTTGGAAGACAAAAGGTGAAAAATTTAAGTTGAACGAATAATGTAATCTTCATGTTACTTTCAGTTTCTTTTAGAAAGAAAACAAAAAACATTACACCTAGCTGCTGGTCCGTGTTGTCCTCAACAAGAGTAGTTTCCTCTCACGTGAAGGTTAAAAGTAAGGTGTAAAAAATCTCTTTTCACTTTAACCCCCCAAAAAAACATGGCTTTTTCACTTTCGGCTTTTCATTTGTCAAGCCCAAGAATCCATCAATGTACCATTTTTCTTTTTTAATCAACAAAAGCGGTAGAATGCATACACACTTCCAATACTAGGTCCAAACAGCAAATTAAACAATTCTACCTAATTAAGGGATTACTTGGACAATGCTCTAAACATGAAAGTATGACACCCCCTAATCCCATACTCAAAACACTACTTGACAAAGTACTAATGACATGTTGGAACCTTCAGAAGAAAATCAAATAGACACAAACATTTCAGTGCAAACCTTAACCACAACCAGCTCTACCGGTTAAGAGATTTTCTTAGACAAAATTGTCCATCATAAAAAAACAAAGAAGATATTAAGGAAATCCGAACTCACTTATAAAAGTGTGAGAATTCATTCTGAATCATTAACAACTTACGTGAATCAAGAATGAGTCAATGAATGTACCCCATACCATACCAAGCCAAAAAACAAAACTAGTATTTTTACCAACTTGCGCGTGACTCTCTTATTACTTACATTAAGTAAAATATAGGTAGCCTAACAACAAGCACGGGCACTTAGGTCCATGACCTAAGAAACATAGCTGATCATGTGTTGGTGCAGGGCCACTTCACCTTTGGTGTCATTTTTGGGTACATTTGGGGACATTCTACTTTGGCCACCGGAAAGGTAAGTATCATAACTCACCAATATGTGGGGCTCACACTAAGATGCTAACTCCCACAAATTACCCATTTTCCAATTCTCGAAACTTTCTTTGTTGTCCATTGACTCTTGTCTAGTCACACTGCTACATTTTCTCAAGGATCCAAATCACACATAAGCAATACGGCACAGTCCAAGTACACGACAAAAGGCAGAACAGAACACACCCCACAACACAAAAGTGACTCAACACATGAAAATTGCAGCCACCTCGTGATGGGAATACACGTGGCAGTCAACACCCATAACATTGAAAATAAATATAAAATATAAATTATCTTTTCAGGCTACAAGATTCGGAAATCATACATCAGCATCCAAATTTAAAAATCAAATTTCTCGTCTTAGAATACGAAAAGGTCAATTAATTTAATTTCTTACGGAAATTAATTTATTTTTTTCCCAAAGAATTAAATAAATTATCGATATTTTTTGTCTTTCAAACCAAAAAATAGTTTTTAAGATTAAAACGATAGATATAGACAAGTTACGATTTTTTATATTCCCATCCTATCTTGCTAACGTTACAAGTTGGATTCTGTAGAGATTTGTCGGCGGAACCCAAAATTGCCGAGTCCACACACAACATCTACCAAAGACCAAAGTTTTACCACAAGCTAAAAACAAAGAGGAGTGTTATTTATTCTCATTATACTTCTTAAATCTATTAATCTAAATAACCTTGTTATTTAAATTTTTTATTTAAAAAGTAAAAAGGTTTGTGAGAAAATATTATAAGGGAATTTAGAATTATTCAAAAGAAACTAATATTAAAAATTTAGGATGTAGCCAGCTTCAAGACACTAATAATTAAAAAATTTACTAATAGAATTTATTTTGTGAAAAATTATACTGTACTAATAGAATTCTTTAACATGATCCTAACGATGCAGATTAACTTTTTATTGGAAGAAGAAAAGGCATGGGTGTTGTGACTTGTGGCAGGAAACAGGTTGCTTTGGATAGGTGAAAAATTTAAGAAAAAAGAAACAGCGTTGAAAATGAAGCAATGATATTTGACTAGGGTTTGTTTTCCGAGAAGAAGAACAGTGTGGGGGAAAATTTCAATTTCAACGAGAAAAATTAAAGGGCAAAAAGCACGCACAGAAAATCAGATACAGATAGAGAGTCAACAAATTTGAAATTAGCTCACGCGCTGAGAACGTGGGAGAAATTTTAAAATGAAGAAAAATAAGTTTTTACTAGGGTCAAAGTCAAATAAAACGAGAGGTAATTAAGAAAAATAGATGACTATGAGAAAAACATGTGTTGAACTTTAAACTTAAAAGAACTGAATCAACAAGACCAAGCAAAGAAGATTTTGGATCAATTACTTCATACTTCATCACTCTTAATCAAAACACAGAATACTTAATTTAATAATAAAAAAATTTCTAATTATTTTTCCAATAAAACGTCTTAAACACTCAAATTTAATCATTGAAAAACTCAAGCAAATATTTTCAACATTAATTCAACTTTTTTTTTCATCAATAAACATCAATTTAATTTGATCTTTCATCATTTAAAACCTTAAGCAACGTAACATGACACTTAGAAGTGTCAATTTCACTTCCAAAACATATTTAAAAGAATACGGTTCAATTTAAATGCCTTTAAAAAGAACTTAAATTCTCATCCCATCAAAAGATTGGTAACTTTTGCTACAAATACTTAAAAAATCATACTCAAAATAATTTATAATTAAACGATGATAAAAAAAAATCCTTTAAATTAGAAAACAATAATTTAAATAAATTACATAGTTACTTAAACACAACATTTGACTGTGAACATTAATCACTCCGAAGAACAAAAGCAAAACAAGATTTTTCACGTACCAAGTAACCTCGAAACGCCGACTGGATTTTCACTGCGGCGGCGGTGGTTTCATTTGCCACGCGCCGGGACTGCGGCGCCGCGGCGGGCAGGCTGGAGGCACAGCCGGTGCTGCTGGTCAGCCTGACAACCTCGGCAGCAGCGTGTGCGGCGGCGAGAGCGGCTTCGGCGACAGCGGCGGTGGCGGCGGCGACGGCGATGGCATGTTTGTTGGCGTCCAAAGATTCGGGGAAAGGAGAGGAGGAAGTGGAAGGGTCAAAGTTGCTGTTGTTGTTAAGTGTTGTTGGTAATGTGTTGGGTTTGTACCTCGTACTGTGTTTGACGAAGCTCCATGTTTTCTTGTCTTTGCTGGGTTTGGAGGCGTCGGAGGAGGGTGGTGGGTTGTGGTGCTTCTTGCCGCCGAAGAGTCGCCGGAGAAAACCCATGAGGGAGAATTCAATTCAAGGCATTGGTGGAGAGAGAGAGAATAGAAGATAAGAGAAGGAGTGGAATGGGATGAAGAGTGAAGAAGAGAATGAAGGGAAGAGAGCACTTAAAAGGACGAAGTTTGGAAGGTTGCACATTTGGAAATATGTTCAAGTGTTCGTTGCCACGCGACTCTAGCCACCACGCGCTCTTTCAATTGCTATACTAATAATGAATATTTTTGGAATAAAAAATCTAGATGTAGTTATTTGTGTTTTTTTTTACTGGAATAGTAGTTATTTGTGTTTTATTATTACTTTTTGCTCCTCTTTTTTTAATTACAATTTGGAGTTTTATTGTGCGAACTACCAAGATGAATTTTTAATTTGATTAACGAAAAGTACTTATTAATAGAAAAATTGATTGAAGAACATCCTAAAATTAAAGAATCTAAAGAAATTACAAAATGTTCTTTTTGTTAAAAAAAATTTATGCTGTTTGCACTTTTGAGGTTCTTGAGTTTTTAAAATAAAGTAATTTTTGGCGGCTAAGAAATCATTTTATCCAGAAAAGAAATTCACAAGAAGCAATTTTCGAGCTGTTTTTAACCACATAAAAGTAAATCTTTAAAAAAATAAAATAAACCTCACATCATTATTTAATAGAAATATTTGACCAAAAACTAAAATCATTAACGAGTATAAAAAAGTTTGGGATTATCACCGTCAAAATTTAATTTAGAAACTAAAAGGAAAACTTAAAAAACTTTAGAGACAAAAAATATAATCAATCCTTTTATCCTTATTTATACATGAGAAAAGTAAAGTCTTGTTACTTAGACGTTATATTTTCTATTTTTTTATTTTTCTTAAACCAAACATTCTAAAAATTTACTATATTTCTTAATTATTTGTTTCATTCACCTTATTTTTCTTTTTTTCTACTTTCATACACACATTTTTTCATCTCTCACCAAACAAACCTTTAAAGTTTTTATTGGAACGAGGAAAAGAAGGTAGGGAAGGAGAAAAAAGTTTTAAATTTTCATTAAAAAAAAGTTGAAAGAATGGAAATTTTAAGTTTTCACTTCTAGAAGTAAATTTTCCTTTTTCTTTTCTTCTCACTTTTTTCCAACAAAAAAAGTATTCATATTTTTTTCTCTCTATTTTTTGTCCATCTAACCAAAATTACCATTAATATTTATCTTAAACTTACCTAAACAAACTTAGGCCATTTGCAACATGAGATTCCTATCTTTGTTTTCTTATTAACAACCTTCCAAACAAGATTTTTTCATTGAAACAAATCTTTGTTGAGTTCTTATTTAGCACCGATGCTTTTTTTTTATACACAAAATGCACCTTTTCTTTATTAATAGTAGTAATAATCGTATTAATATTATTAATAATTAAAGTTTCTAATCATTAACTTGATAAAATATAAAGATGTGGAGTTATTGGTAAGACTCATTTAGTAACAAATTCATATGTGTTGGGTTAGAGAGATTGGATGTTTATAAGATGCTTAAGGTGGAAATGATAAAAATAAGTGATATGTACAAGTTAAAACACTTAAGAATCTTAATAAGAGCTTTAAAAAAATAATCCTAATGAGTTGAAAATGCTATTAGATAGGGTTTGTGGATTTACGGTAAAATAGTATGCTATGGAAAAGGAGTAAAATATTATTAAAGTGTATCTCATTTCACTCGTTCGGAGTTTATTTCAAACCTCAAAGTGAACATAGACGTATAGGGTCTCAATTAGATTGTTTAAATAACAGAAGAGACTCCTTTATAATGTATTTCTTGATCAGAACCATCAATATAATAAAGAGTTAAGATGATTGCACATTACCCTCTAGAGTGCAAGTGCACTTTAGAGGAACTTTCTCCTTGTATAGCCCTAAAAATATTAAGAAGGAGGAAAAAACAATAAAACATTCTTTTTAAGGTATTTCTCTTTTTCAGATAAGCGCTGAAATATACGAATTGGTATGGATATTAACTTTTCATACCAACTCTCGTTTTTGGTCGAAAATAAGTGATTACTTAATGAAAAAGTAGATACTTTAGGTGAGTATGACCAGAAACATGTACATGATTTGGTACAAAGTCTCAATTATAATTCAACTAAACTATGCGCCCATTTCAGACTACGAAATGTAAAGTTACAGAGCAACAATTTTGCTTAAAAGAAAAAAGACAATACAATACAAAAATCAAATAAATCACCTTAATATATTACACCTGCTGCAAGAGGAATGAGATCTTAATTAATATGTTCGGTACAACATTTCTTCTTATTTTGGGACAAAGTACAATGTTTTATCTTACCTCACTCTCTGCTCTAATTAATGTTCATCTACCATGAAGATGATAGCCGAAAAGCTGTAGATACTACACAATTTAAGTTTCCACATACACTTTTTCAAATATGAAGAATGTTGAACCTCACACTGAATTTTTTACACAATAAATTAAAATAAGGAAACCGTGTAAATTATCTGTCAAAAGGAATTTGAATTAATAGTCCATGCTAAGTAGTACGATACTATATGAATTGCTTCTTTATTTTTTATACTGGAAATATGAATTGCTTATTTTATAAATTAGTGAAACCACCATTAATTGTAATCCTCCCCAGCCTTGTTATGAGCGAGCTTCGTTTTTTTTTCCTTAAAAAAAACTTTTAAAGTTCTTATTTAGTAGAAAGAAGCAAATAGTTTTATTGAACCTATTTTGTCACTGGTGCGTCTATATTAGTACAAATATTGGTATTCAATGGGGAAAGAACGTGAAAATATTCATTTGTAAAGTGAGGACTTTAATGACAAAGTAAAGACAGAGAATTAAACCTGTATGCTTATGCAACTGAGAATTTAACTTGGTGAATCATTCTACTTGTCATGGCATAAGTAGGGGCTGTTGGGCTGGTTGAAGGATTGGACCCACATATCTTAAATAACGAAAACAACTAGTGATAAAGGATATTTGAAAAAATATGAAACATTTAAAGTGTGGGTCTATCGTACATTGGTTCATCAAATACGTAGCGGTCCCCTAACTCCGCAAGCAAATGTTAAATTAATGACTGCAATAGGATAAATATGTGGAAACATGTTTGGGTTGACAAAATATTTTCCGTTTTTTTTCTTTTATCAATGGGAAAGCAAAGAAAAGGAAACATGAACAAACTAGGGCTTAATGAAAGTAGTGTCCATAGAATCAGCAACTAATAAAAAATGTAAATCACTAGGGTAGTTGGGTAAAACAGTGAAACCAACATCCATATTCCATGGTAGATCCCTTGCTGGCCAACCAATCAGCACACGAGTTGCCTTCATGCAAGGTATGTTGCAGCACGACCACCTAGTCCTTAGCCAAAAGATCACGAATTGCATTAACGAGAGGAGCATGGTGGTGAGTTGAGGAAGCTATCAACTCAATAGCACACTTTGAATCAGTTACACAAATGATGTCTTTAAAGCCTGTTTGCCAAGCCAGCTTAAGCCCATTGTAGATTGCATGAAGATCAGCTGCAAGGAAAGTGTTGTTAATGATGTCCCTGACGGCCTGATTCAAGCGGGTGCTAGAGCATATATTCAGATTCCAGTTACCTTCATTGAAGATATCTTTAAGCAAAGATATGGGTGCCATGCATGTAAATGTCAAAGGCTTTGAAGTCTCGTTCTATACTTGGAGACTTGATCCTTTTAACTGCTTCCAACATACTCGGTAGTAGGATTATCATTTTTGTTTCTTTAGCTGAGTTATGTTTTGCTGTAATCCTTTCCTTTCTTGCTGCGGATTGGTTGTCATTTGTAACATGCATTGCAGCTGGGGAAAGGGTTCTGTGTAACATGTTTTATTTGGGTTATTTTTGTTTTTGTAAAAATTTAACACAATTGAAAGTTAGGATATGAACTTAAAATGGGAGTGATCATGAGAATAACATTCCTCATTTTATTGCACAAGTTTTCATCTGGGCTCATGAAATGTAGTCCTTTACTAAGTCCAACATTAAGCCTTGATGACATAGTAAACGGTGCATTCTACTTGACATTGGCCCAATACTCGTTGCAGGCTCGTAACGTTCACCCGTACAAAAATCCGATTTACTTACAAGACAAATCATTGATTTACCCTTAGTGTCGAATTCACTCACCAAAGAAAAAGTTCACTTTAAAATATTCATATGTTTAGAGGGGATAATCAGCACGAAAGTATTTGGCACAAAAATGTGACAAATAGAAAACTGATATATCACCTTACTACATGGGTGGTTAAAAAATGCATTATGTTTTTTTTTAATAAAATGACCGGCTATGAATTCGTAAAATTGGTTTGGTACTAAACTAAAATATTTGTCTCATATATCCGATGTAAAATTCACTTTGTATAACTAGTCCAATAATAATTTCAGGTTAGATGGTCACCTTCATTTCCCTGCCTTGTGAATGCTCTTGATGTGAAAAAGGCAATTCTTTTGTATTCAATTGTATTTCTTCCTTTTTTTTATTTTTATTTCATTGGTTTTAACACTAATAGTTAATCAAAACCTGTCATTTGGCCATTCAACAACTATTAATCACCAAGAACATAAAACTAAATTATAGAATACTCAATATGTTTCTAAAAGCCAAAAAAAACTCACTTCTTTATTTCATTGTATTCATCTCCTTTTGCCATGCATGGTATAGCATGTTTCTCCAAGGACATGGAAACCAGATGACATTATAACTAAAATATAGAAGAAAACAGAGAGATGGGGTTTCAGCCTTATTCTCCTACCATCCGCTTCATATGCTCTAATTTGCACCTGTAAATTAATTTTCAAGAGTAATCATATTGAATAAGAATAAAATTAAGAAGAAAAACTTGGTAGAATATGATCATGTTTAAATAAATTTTTCTATACAAGTACTTGTTGAAAAAGAAAATAAGAAAATAAAATGAAATGGGTTTCTTCCATGAATTAATTAATTAAAATCAACTTATCACTCTCACAAATATTAATGGTTTCATCTTACAAAAGAAATTCAATTCATTTTACTTCTCATTTTCTTTTCTCATGAGTTTTTATGGAAAAGTTTATCCCAACACTCTCTAATGTTAAAGAAGAACGTGAGAAGCATACCACAGCTAAGGGATGGAATTTGACACTGAGAAGCGAGTTGAGAAGCAATCCTAATGGTGTTGCAAAGGCAGTCACGGTCCACAGCTTGAAGGGCATTGCAGCATGTAGCATTAGGGTTTGTGTTGACACCAGGCACCACAAATGGTGCACAAACATTGAGGTCACTCAGCTGGCTTGAGCAGGTGCTGCTCTGTGTCATGGCCATTTGTGTCTCATGTGACACAACCAAGAGAAGAATTAAAGAGAGGAGAGACTTTGTTGCTGCAGCCATGACTTCAATTTAAATAACTTTTGGTTATTAATTAATTTGTTTACTAATCCCACTGTATATGATTGTGTATGCATGGTTTGCATTGAGTAGTGTCCCTATTTATGGTGAATTTTGGAAGCAAATTGGCTTGTTCATTTCGTGAGTCACCTGCCTTGAGAGGTTTTCTGATCATAACTTTGGTGTTGGATCCATGGCAACTGCATGTGACATGAGGATGATCATGTGTTCAATCCTTTTTCTTGTCTTCCTTGGCTTATCTCCACTTTCTATCAAGTCCGATATATAGTTCTAGTATAGTTTAATTAGGTTAATGTGTGCACATATTTGCTAACACTTAGGGTATATGTGGCAGAATAAAAACATAGGCATGGATAGACATGGATAAAATTTATGCAATGGAAATAAATTATATGTTTTTTTTTTTACAAATAACTAGAGAGAAAGGAAGAGAATAGAGAAAAATAATAATATAACATATGATATATGTAATAAATAAATTAAGTGTTATGAAAAATATTAAAAAAATTGAATGGAAAAAAATTTCAAGTGTTAAACAATATATACCTACCACTGGATTAACCATTACTTATTAAAATATGGAATTGAATTTATTTGGAAAAAAACCTGGACATTTTTTAAAGCTGTTTTTATTTAAAAGCTAAAAAAATTATGTTGTTTGATAAAAATAGTTTCGAAAACTGTTTTTAAAACTACTATCTCTTTTTTTAGTTTTTTCAAAACCAAAAAACTATAACATCTCTATGATCGATGTTTGGGTTTTTTACTTTTAATTTTCTATTATTCATGTTCTTCCTTGTATTTTCACATCTTACTTTTCCACTTTTACTCTCTAAACATCAGTTTATGAAAAATGTTTCATAAAATAGTTTTTAAAAAATAGACTAAGAAATTAAAACACAATTAAACACACTCTTAAAAATACTTAAAAATTATTTAACATGTAAAATATTATTTTGAGAATGATTTATAAATACTCATTATGCTTAATATTGATTAAAACACTGAGTAAAATAAAAACTTGAAAAAATAGTTTTTTTTTGTTGTTGAATAATTAGTTAGAGAGGAAGAAAATTCTAATTTGAATTGATATAAATGACCATAAAATATGTTTCAAAAATAAAAAAAAGACACATGACTGCATAAAAATGAAATACCTAAAATAAAAATTTTATTTCAAGAATAAAAACTTGAATTTGTACTGTATGAATATATTATAACGTTAAAATCTTAACCATTTATTTATTAATAATTATAACTTTTATTCAGTAAAATGCAGTTCTAACTTAAAGTCAAGTTAATTTTATATAAATTACTTTCCTAATTTGGAGAAATGATTGATGCATATATCCTTTGAAATCACATATCCCCACTTTTGGGTTAGGCTGCATAATTGAAGTGGGGCTTGCAAAATATGAGTTACAGGCAACCATAATTACTGTGTTGAAATTTCAGTTGGAAAAGTTCAAAACTATAGTTTAAATAAAATCATTAGATAGATTTTTACGTAAATCATAATATTACAAAAAAAAATAACATCATATATCAATAATTTGGCAATTTGGGGATTGATTTGTAATAATTTAATAAATAATACTAGCAAAACTTTCTAATATCCGTACAGAGTTACAGTAATCAATCCAGAACAGTTATTAAGATATACATCTATTTAAAGGTTCAAAATAGGCTTTTGTTGGGTACTCAATTTTCTAGTCTTGCATGCCTTATACGCCGCCGAGTTGGAAAATGATGAATGTTATATCTTTTGAGATCATATATCCCCACATTTTGGGTTGGGTGGCATAATTGAAGTGGGGCATGCAAAATATGAGTTATTTAGGACCAATTACATTTGGTGTTTCAATTCTAATTAAAAAATTAAATTAAGATTTTAATAAAAGTTAAAACATATAAATTTTAACTTAAATCATAATAATACAAAAAAAAAATCATATTTCAATAATTTATTTGATATCCGATTATCCTCCATTATTACAAGATATGTTTAATAAAAATCAAATTATGTAAATATTACCAGTCTATAGTGATTTCATAATACGTCCTACTAACAAATGATTTTATTAATGTAAAGATTAATATATAAATCAATATATAAAATATTGGTATAATTAATACTGATTTATTAATGCAAAGGTACTGCAACTATATTAATAATTTAATTTTCGTTAAATTAAAGATTATATTAACAGCAATAATTTTATTTTAACTTTTGACATTTTTGTTCAGTTAATAAATATCTTTAGTGTCTTTTGATACTTTTCAGCAAAAATAAAAATTGAACACTAAATTAGACACTAAAAGATCTATAAACGTAAAATGAAGCACATATAAAGGATATATATAATTTTTATCTCCACCTAAGGATATATAATAACATTATGATTATCCAATCTTCGTTTGGGTTTTCATTTTCCAGTGCCATAATATATAGCTATATATCAGGCAATCGACTCCATTTAAGCTACTGTTCAAATCATGACAACATCGCCAATAAAAAACATGAGATCAGTTAACTCTTAATTTGTTGAGGAAAATATGGCAGGTAAACTCTGGAATCCAGAGTTTTGCACAGTTAACACTGAATTAGCAATCAACAAAATGTGCTTGCACAAGCCCCAAAAGAAAAAATAAATAAAAGTAAAAAAACAAAAAGAATAACAATAAACAACTAAAGAAATAAAAAAAGAAAATTAGAGTAGCAAAAGAGAAAACCTAAAACACAAGGGCCTCTAAAAAACTAAAAAAGTGTATTTAACTATTCTTGTCGGAAGCGGCTGGAGCTGTCCAATAATTCTTCACAGCAAATAAAAGTTTCTCCCTTTCAAGAGGCCCATCTTCATGGTCCACAATTTGACTGTCCCAATCCATGCCATTGACTATACTTTTTACCTTTACCAATATATCAACATCATCTCTGATGATCACACTTCCTTCAGGTCTAAGAATCCTATCCATCTCTAACAAAATGTCTTCCAATTCACATCTACAAAGAAAATGTAGATTACAATTAATGCTATGCACTTCTAAGATCATTGGTAAGAATAAATTATATACACTTTCAAGTTATAGAATAAAATTCAGTTGCTAACAATCACCATAGCATATAGAAAAGTCTATTTTTGTTTATATCTAATGCATGTGAAACTTTTGAGAATAATCCCCCTATTTTATAGTCTATGAGATTGTAAGCATTTTATTACTTTAATTCATCACTTTACAACAACCCCCACTTTAATCTTTACAAATCATCATTCAATTTTGTCCTTTTCATTACATTTTCCACTAACATTAAGCACCAAAGTAAATGGTGTTTAGGAAAAATTAGGACTAAGGTAAACCTTGCACAAACTTTGAGTTTGATTTAATAGCTAAATTTTCAATCTTTGTTGTAATTTTCAGTCAAACATTATCTTAGAAACTAAAAGACGTCACACAAAATAAATGTATACTAGTACCTGTCATTGTAGAGGCTGAACAGTGAATCAGCATGAATTAAGTCATAAGTTCTAGGATAAGTAGACATTGCTTCACACCTGAAACATAATTGTGGCCACAAGCATTTCAGAACTTAGAAGAAAAAGAAAAGGGAGAGAACTTCATCAAATAAAGACTACAAGAGAATACTGAATGAACTAACCAATTATGGTATGTTCCAATCAACCCCCTTTCATAAATTGCACCAAGTGTGTCAACCTTAGCCTGGACAGGAACCACATTCATCACCCAAACAGGTAAATCTACAAGTGCAGCAGCAAATCCACCCAAGTAAGCATTCATGTCTAAAAGGTTGCGGTATCTCCCAGCTTTTCCTAGTTGATTATTAGCCTTCTTATAATATGCTACCCTTTTCTTCCACAGTTCATTATCTTTTGAGAAAGTTTCGGGATTCACACCCTTTATGGTCCCCCGAGAAATCCTTGGTGGGGTGGCTTTTAGTCTTTCAGGCCATTTTTTCAATGCCCCGCCTGCAGTTTCTTCTTTGCTGGACACTTCAGGCATAGGACTCAAACATGTTTGCATATCTGTGTACCTGAAATGTGAAAAAAAATTAACAAGTTAAATAACTCACCAAGTTTCATTAGTTTCATTTGAGTTTTAAAATAAGAGTTTAAGAAGTATATGATTGTTATAATCACTTATAAGATAGTCATCATAAAAGTTAATAAATTTATCATGATAATTTATAATTGGATCACAATCTTTATAATTAGATGTTATACTCTTTACACTAATAATATATAGACTATTTACTCTTTAAGTATGTTCAGATGGTTTAAAAAATCTTTATTTAAATTTTTTTATTTAATATATGACTTTTGACATGTCAAATTATAATAAGATGACAGCATAAAAAGTAAAAGCTCTTTACAGTGCATGCACTGTTTTCTCAAACTTATTTACAAGTTAATTTAACCAAAGATATAAAACAGATGGAAAATATTTCCTTGAAAGAAATCAACACAAGGATAATGGAAAAATGAAGCACATACCAGGCCTTGTCAGGGTTATTTTGTGCCTTGCAGAAAGGTCTGTTTTGAGTGAGCTTACGATTGGATTTGCAATCCAAATGGTTTTTGGCTTTCTGCCAAATGGCTATATCATCCTTCTCCACTAGCTTGTTCCAGCACAGGCTTTTAGCTGCATTCTCAATTTTGGTCTGCTCTTTATTCAAATCCTCCTTTGTTCTTTCCCATCCTTTCCAATGTTTCTTCCACCGGATTGGTGGCCCAGATAGAATCCAATACCCACCAGGGCGTAGAATTCGATCAATTTCATTCAGATAAAGCCCATCTAATTCATCAAGTGGGAAAAAATTAAACCAACACTAGTTAATGTGGTTGAATCATGAAACTTCATTCTTTTTAGCTTCAACGATTGAGTAAATTTCATTGACACTCCCGAGATTTTGTCAAATTATCTCCTGTACTTCTCCTTAATTATTATTTTATCCTTACGCTGTTTTTGCTTAATTGTTGAAATACATAACCTTAACATCCTCAAAAACATTATAACATTATAGTGCATACCCTATTATACAAGAAATGTACCTCTAAAAAAAAGTAGCGTCAAAAAGGTAAAAAATCATGTGCATTCTCAAAATACTTAAGCAATTGTCAATATAATTTATTCTTAATATGTTTAGTCCCTCCAATGATTCTAGTTCTTTAAATTAAAAAAAAAATTGTCTTTCTACATTTAATTTTTTAAAAATAATCTATATTATCATTTAGTAATAACGTGATATGCATGTAAACGTGTTATATAAACAAGATGATATGTGAAGTAACATGTCTACATACATGCATGTCCCAATATCATAAGACTATTTTTAAAATTTATAAAAATTAAAACCAACCAAAAAGAATTTAAAGAATCAAAACCAAAATTCACCATATTACAAATACTAAAACAACTATTAAACATTTATTATTATTATTCTTTTGATAAGAGGCCAACAAACAATAAATAGTTGTAATTTGGTATAAGTGAGAATAGTAATACCATATTCAGCCCAAGGAATGAGGCATCGAGAGCAGTGTGCCATGTCAAAAGCTCTAGAAGGGAAAGGCAACCTCTTTGATGCTAGGACCCCAATTAATGCAGGAACTCCTCTTTCAAGAGCAAACTGAACTTGTGCTTCGTGGGTGTCCCTTGGTGCAATTGACACTGTTATGATGTCACGTGACAGAAGATAGGCTCCCCAACTAGCAACCTGCACCACCAAAGTTTTAGATAATACTATTAAAATTTGCCCTATTACACAGTTCGATCACCAATAAAATTCAGTTTCGTAGATTTGTTCTTGGCATATGAATAATTACAAAATTAGATTCTTTTATATAAAATATAACTTGAAGATTTTGAGTCACTAGCTAAGACTTGTTTAGTTTTTGCCATACATATATAGCAAGGTTGCAGAGTATGAACCAAATCTAAAAAATAATCTTCTCAAGATGTGATCGGGACATCACATATAATTTAACATGCGAACAACAACAACAACAACGCCTTATCCCACTAGGTAGGATCGGCTACATGGATCAACTTCCGTCATAATGTTCTATCAAGTACCAAATCATTAATTTCGAGATCCTTTTTGATAACCTCTTTTATAGTCTTTTTGGGTCTTCCTCTGCCTCGAATTATTTGTCTTCTCTCCATCTGGTCTACTCTCCTCACTACAGAGTCTACCGGTCTTCTCTCTACATGCCCAAACCACCTAAGTCTATTTTCCACCATCTTCTCTACAATAGGCGCTACTCCAACTTCGTACCCCATTGCCCAGAGGTTCTTCGTTATGCGAAGGTATGGGGGAGAGATGTTGTACGCAGCCTTACTCTTGCATATGCAAAGAGACTGTTTCCAGATTCGAACCCATGACCAACAAGTCACCAAGGCACAACTTTACCGCTGCACCAGGACTCATCCTCAAGGAAAAAAAAAAGAAAAGAAAAACAAAATTTCTAGATGGAATAATTAATCCATATTGCATAGTCATGATATGGTCGAATGGGTCGCGTCGCTCATTTCTAGGTGCCGCTCAAATGCAAAGACAAAATACAGTATAAGAAAGAAACCTTCCATTCTCTTGTCCATTTTCATATTGCTTTTTAATCAATGGCGCAAATTAAGCACAAGAAACAAAGGCCACAGATATATGACTCAATATGCAACTATATAATGACTTACTTTTATCATATGTTAAAAAATTAATTTTTACTTGTAATAATAAATTGGTATGTCAATTTTTTTCCCACGTCATTTTATGAGTTGTGAATTATAAATTCTAAAATTTAAACTATTAATGAGTCAAGGGTGTTTAGTGGTGGAACAAAATGTCAGAGTTATTATAAATTTTTTGGCACTCTTATATTCCCACAAATAAAAAATATTATTAAATGAACATATATAACTCATTTTATTACATTAGAATCCTACATTTATGTGCTCAGCTTCAAGATCATATCTAAGTTGAAGGTCCTCTGATTTAGGTCATGATGAGTAAAATTTCTACTCCCTGATAAAATATTTAATTTAATACAGAAAATATTAACTCCATGCTGATAACATTAATCGTTTTTGTAAAGGCCAGGCAGCCAGATACACTTGCTTTGGATTCATTCATTTCAAAACGAAATAAAAGACGAAAATTTGATACGAAAGAAACGAACAAATTACACACACATCGTTACAAAAATTATCCAAAAAAACATCCTCAGACAAAGACAAACTCAAACTCTATCTCAATTTCAAATTTGGAATCTAATGCGTTTCTACGAGTCCCTTTCCTCAGTTATTACAGTTAAAACAGT
The DNA here is from genome assembly GCF_000004515.6 of Glycine max. Lineage (NCBI taxonomy): Eukaryota > Viridiplantae > Streptophyta > Magnoliopsida > Fabales > Fabaceae > Glycine > Glycine max. Next base: position 36,075,767 of record NC_038252.2, read on the forward strand.
GAGTCTCCTACTTACCCATTTTCTGAAGTTACCACAAACATAAAAGAACATCAATAATAGTTCACACCCGTGAATTAAAGACACGACCTCATAAGTTGTTGTAAGAGTAAAGGGCCATTTCTTTTTATGGTGCATTGTAGTACAGACCCTTTAATCTGAACTATTTCCTTCAAGAACTCAATGTTTGTTTTCTAGTAATAGTAGTTAAGAGAAACTAAAAATACCGCTAACACAATAAATGCCATTTTTTTGTACCCAAAAAATAAATGTCATTTTTCACAAACAATTGAAAAAATATAATCAATTTATTAAATTATTAGTTTCTAAACACTGATCAATTTAATTTTCAAAATTACAAAAATATTATTCTCATCTCTCCAATAGCTAAATGTCAGTATATTGTTTTTCTGTTTTTTATTTCAGACATTGAAATAATAATCGTGTAGTAATGTCAAAAGACCAAAGCAACCGTTATTTCACCTATTTGATTATTTCAGGCATAAATTGAATTATAAAAAAAAGAATAATATAATTTGTATTTCTCAAATAGATATACATCAGAATTTTTGTTCTCACTTTTATTAATGATTTCAGATACTAAAATAATAATCGTTTAGTAACGTCAAACGACTAAAATAACTATATAAATTAACACGTAATCATAATTTAATTAAAAGTTTATTAATGTTTTTTAGACTATCATCAAATTATATGTGACAAATTTATTAATTTTATAATAATTAACTTATAGTGTATTGTTATAATATCACCGAAACGGTGGAAACAGCATGATTCTTGTACCAAAAGTAAAAACACCAACAAGGACAAAGAGGTTCAGAAGACCTCTTTAATTAGTTTTTCAAATAAAAAACGTTTTGTAATGTAACCATAAAAAACGTTTTGTAATGTAACCATAAAAAACGCAAAATAATAAAAAAGAAGGAAGAAAAGGCGCACGTACCCCACAGCCAGTGTCCACGGCGGTTCTGACCGTGCCGTCACGGAGGTTGACGAGGTCGGCAATGTCGTCGATGTACTTATCGGCTCCGTCGGGGAACATGGTGCCGCCTCCGGGGAAGTGGAACCTGTCGCCGTCGTAGCGGATCCAGTTCTGGACGGCCTTCTCCACCGTGAGCTCGCGGTGGGGCACGTTGGCGTACCACGCCACGTCGCGGCTCGCCGGCCAGGGGAAGGGGTTCCGGTAGCCGTGCGGCGCGGGGACACGGCATTTCAGAACCTCGTTGTTCCTCGGACAGTGTCGCTCGCGGTAGACCATTCTTCTGCGCGAGTATTGGAGGGAGCGCGCGTGGTCCTCGCAGGGGGTGTACTCGCTGAGCGACACGTGGCAAGGAGGGAAATGGAGGGTGGTCGAAGTTGAAGGATTGAGGTTTGTGGAGTTGTGATGAGATGAAAAGTCTAATAAGTGAGTAGTGGTTGTTAAGGTTGGGTTTTGAGGGCATGGTGTTGTTGTTGTTGTTGTTATTGTTGTTTTGGTGGTGGTTCCTTGGTATGCACCGAGGAGGTAGGAGACGATGCAGAGAAAAGCCAGGAGGGTGTAAAGATTGGTTTTTTTGAAGAAGGTGGTGGTGGGTTTGGAGGGTTTGGCTGTGGGGTGGTAAGGCGAAGTGGAATCGGCGTTGAGCATGGTGGTGGTGGTGGTGGTGGTGGTGGTGGTGTGTGTGTGTTATTGTTGGGTGTAAGAGTGTGTTATGTTATGTGTAGTGATGATTGGAAGACATGAGGGGGTTTAAGTATTGGAAATTAGGAAGTGGAAGGGTTACTGAGTGTGTGTTGAATGATGGAATGCTTATGCTCGTGTGAGGGTTCAGAAGTGGGGCCTGGTTTCGAGAAAAGTGAAAGGGTGTGTCTCGCCAATGCTTGGGTGTGTTTCTGTTGCTGGAGGGGAAGGGTTGAGATGATTATTTTTTACAGCTGATAACTATGTAGCACAAATTGGATTTATGTCCTTTTGGAATAAGATCTGTTTCTTATTCTTACTAACTAGATCAAGTATATAATCAATAATAATGTATTTGACTAGGGATGCATGATGACAATTACTACACTACTGGAGTTTTTTTTTTTTTTTTTTTTATATATAGGTTGAAGTTGAAGGCAAATATAAAAGAATGTAGGATAATTCATGTATTATACTTAATTAATTAAGTTAGACTTGTTTGCTAATTATTAGTACTTTTTTTATGAGGAAGTATTATTACTAGTATACTGTACTACTATGGTATCTCAACATTATTTCAAAAATAATAAAATATTACTCCTTATTTTGTTATATTATATCCTTATTTTAATTTATTTTGTAAAAAATAATTTATGCATCGAAGAATTTGAAGAAATTTTATCATATTAACTTTTTTTAAAAATTATTCATCAAAAATTTTATAGGCGCTAGTAACTTTTTTTAAAAACTTTTTATCAAAAATTTTATATCTCAACATTATTCATCGAAGAATTTGTGAACACATATATGGCTCTCTCACAATTACATAATTTTCAGATATTATAGGCACTAGTAAATTATATCATTAGATGCTAATTAGTTGGCTATATAATTCTGGCTACTTAAACTGCAACTCGATTTACATTTCTTCCTCTACCACTTACCATGGATCATATAGCTTAAATTTGGATATATTAACTCATTCTTCATATTCATCAGTATTTGTCTTGAATAATGAATTTTTATATACTACCACATTAATTTAAAATAATTTATGATCTACTTGAAATAAAAAACAACTTCAGATTTCAAAGATCCGTTGCTCTAATTAATAACCATTTAAGAACCGTACGTTGATCTTAATCAACAGTAACCATTGTTGTCAAAATGATTCAGATTTCAGAACTCTCGTATCTTTGAATGGAAATGTATTCGCCAATATTTAAGTTTTACATAACCATACTATGCGAAAATTTTGTATCGACCTGTTTCTTAGTAAATGTATATGACTATCCAATATATACGGCTACTTAAATAAGTTATTGTCATGGGTCTTATAACCTACACATAAATTTAATTACTTTATACAAAAATTTACTTAATATTAAAATTACTAAAATAAAGGTTTAACTTAATTTTATGAGTCTTACAATTTATTAATTTTCCAATTTCATAACATGAAAATGCATTTTTTATTCTTATCAAATTTTTAAGCAACCGACCCTGGTATAAGCAATGCTACGTTATATGCTTCAATGATAAATTTTGACAAGCAACATTGTTTAACTAGGCCAAATGATATTTTAATTCTTTAACATATCTTTTTATTCACTTTAATTTTTTATTTTTTAAAAATTAATTTTGATTTTTTATATATTTCAACCGTTTTAATTTGGTCTCTATGATTGTTGTGTGGTTACTTATGTTAATATGCTTAACAATATTCTATCTCTCTCCCTCAAAAGATGTGTAAACCATCACCAAAATCCAATTCACAAAAGGAGGAATCCACCACCAACACCATTGATGCATGTCACCCCTCTCGTGCCTACACCATTTGCGCCACTGCATGCCTCTACACAACGCAAATATGGTGGCCCCACTTAAGGTTGTGAAGAAGGAGCTCGTCGTGAGGAGTTTGCCAGTGCCATGAATGCTCTTGTCGATGAAATTTGTGTTTCTCTGTTGGTGGAGTTAACCATCTCTGTCAGCGCAAATGACGCACTACAAGCTTTGGGTTTGCAAGAGATTGGAGTTTGTGATTTTCAATTTAAGAAAAAGAAAAAAGATGAGGATTTGTGAAGGATGAAATTGGTTTTGAAAATGTGAAATCTGAATTTTAGTTTGATTATGAAAGTATTATAAGTCACAATATCAATCAAGGCTAGGGTCTCATTGTAAAAGTTAGGAATTGAAAACCAACATCATGAGATTGGGATTAAACATCCAGGATTGGAGAAGGAACATACATGATTGAATTAGAAAAATATGTTTGTACTAATTTTCTAGCAACTATAAACCGCTGAAAAATGGTTTGTGTTTATTAAAAGCTAAAGGTTATTATTGACGGTTTTAAGCCGCCAACAATCGTTAAGTTAAACTTTTTTTACATTAAAATTGAGGTCTGTAATAGAAATAAATGGAAAGAATCAATTCATTTTAAAGACATAAAAAATTAAAACAATCTTTTTAAAAGATATATATATGGCCAAATTAAATAAAAAATGAGATAAATGATGATAAAAAATGTCATATATAACCCTTAACTTAAAACAACTCTCGTAAGCAATGGCACATGCCATGGCCTAAATGTTAATATGGTCCTGTCTATTTAATTTCTATAAAGAGAGATATATAGATACACAATTTTCACATGATGTAATGAATTCAAGAGATAACATGTTTTTTTTTATCTTTATACTTTCAATTAAACCGTAGTAAAAGTCCTTATATATTCGTATCGATGAATTTGATTTTGACTTTTTAAAATTAAGTAAATTTTGTTAACAATGATAATATAGAGAAGAAAAAGACGGGTGCAAAAGGGAGATGAAAAAGTTAAACTCTATCCCAATAATGCAAAACTGAATGTACAAGGAGAAAAGAGAGAAATATAAAGTGAAAAACAATAAGACTAAATTACCTTTAAGAATAAGTTTTAATAAAATACACATTGTTTAACAAATTTAATAATTTTTCTCTAAGAATTCATCATTTTTTTAAAAGTTAGCAGAGACTAAGTTTATTTGTTATTTTATTTTAAGATTTAGAGACCAAATTCATTAATATTAAAATCGCCAAAGTAAGGCTTTTACCACGCTTAGCTTTTACCAACTTCAACATGAAAGAATGCATTTTCATTACCTTCAATATCGCAATTCTTTCTTCCTCAAATGAGGAACATAGTCAATTATTCAATACAGTACCACTATTTGGTTCCAGAAAGTCTAAACGAAGACTAACGAATTAATCATACGAACAATTAGGTGCTTGGTAACCGTACGGTAGGGTCTGAGTGCATTATTCTTTTTCACTAATAATTCAAACTTCTGTTTGTACAATTTCGTGAACAATATTTTCGTGACATTTAACTTTTTTCTTATTTGGTATATGATTTTCCTTTCATTTTTATTCTTAAGTTATAGTTAGATCAAACTTCCCAAAACTTCATATCATGGCTCCTTCCTTTTTCATAATAGATGGAAATTAGAGAAACATGAACTCATTTCCAATGAAATGTGTTTTTTGTTTGGTGCATTTTGAATTGAAGAACACAAAATAGTTGCAATAGCAATATAATTTTTAAAAAACATTAACTATGCCAACCAATACATTTCACGAGACATCTTGCGTGTGATCATGGTTTAATTACTCTTGGATCCAAATCACTTATCTTCCTTTTTCTTTTTCGTTTTAGCTCCTCTAATAAAAATATTCTACTGATAGATTATAATGATTTAGGTAAATATATATCCTATATATTAAGAGGCTAACCTATCAAAGAGTGACAAATAATGTTGTGTATTTATTTATTATGAGGATTTAATTTTTGGAATTTGGTCATGTGATTTGGGTTTAAGCCTAACAGATTGGATGAAATGCGTTGGTTAAGTGAATCAAAGGACAGTTTATGTCCTCCCTACCATGTGCATACCAAAGATGAAAATTAGGTACATGTTCATCATTGGGCTAAGATGAGAAATATATAATTGAGGTGGTAGAATCTAAATTCTGAAATCTTTGTGGGGGGGGGTTAATTCTAGTGTCCTTATATCAGCTATAAAGACTACAAAATTTAAGTCAGTTGTCAGCATATATAAAAAAATAATATAAAAGGTGATGAATTAGAATTAGAGAGTGTATACACTATGATCTTGTTAGACTTATTTATACGTGGTGATGTGTGAGAATTGACTATTCATAATTGAGTATCTCTATGTAAGTGTTTATTTTGCCAAGAGGGTGAGAAATGTGCTTTTATCCTGTCCTTATATTATTTTTTGTTTAATAAATCAGGAAACTTTGATAAAATATATTAGATATAAGTTCAAATATGTGTTATCATGAGTTAATTAACAATTATCTGACGGTAGCAAGACTGGAATGTGTATTTAACCCTGATCCCAAATTCAGTCAGCCATATTCTTTTTTCTTAGTTTTTTCAATTTAAATCAAGTACTACAAATGAATCAATTATTCACGAATGTGGACATTTTCTCTCACGTCTAACCAGAGATACAACAGGTCAAGTAAAGAATACAATGGGGGAATATATCGACCTCAAACTAAGTTAATTAATTAAATCATAAATAAAGAGCCAGCGAATTAGTTTACAAACTAATAATATATATAGCGGCCAATAAATTTAAATTAATAACACTTAGTTGTTCTTTGTTTGACGGTGGTGGCGGTACTTATTTCACAACGTAGCATTTAATATATATTATTTTTATTATTAAGTTTTCGTTTAAATTGTCTCGTAAACTTTAATAACTTCACTAAATTTTCAAATATATATCTAAGGAGTTTTGTGTTCGAGTCATATATATTTAAAGAGTCCATAATAGGATGTCAGTTCAATGTTTTTTTTTAAAAAAAAAATAAGTTCGTATTTATTAAATAATTTTATTTTTAAGTTTTTAATTAATGTTCTATGTTCTAAAAATACTCATTTACTAATATTTTCTATAAGCTTTTCCCCACAAGTCTCTGTTTCATTGATATTTATGGGCACCATCATGTTGATTGTTGCCTAGGAAGTATGAACAGATATCTCACATGCATCCAACAAGCTGACAGTGAGAGAGTTTGGTATGGGCTGTGATTTCGCACGCCCATGATTTATCTTCTCACTTTCCATTTTTTTTTATAAAAAACATCTTTTTGACGGAATTTTATTTCTATTTTATTAATTTTGTGTAAAAAAATAAAAAATTGAATAACAAAAATATCTTTTTGTTGTGATAAATATTTTACAATTTTTTTTAACTCAACAATATTTTTTGGTAGCAAGATTAACAAAACTCAAACAAGTTTGCATTTTGTTAATTTTTTAAAATAATATAATATAAACTAGTTTTTGTTGAATCAGCAAGAAGCCGGAAAAAAAAGAAGCAAAGATAGAAAGAAAAAGAAAAGAATAAGAATTTTAGTATTAAAACCAATTAAATATAAGTTTTATGTGAAAAAAATAAAAGTAGTATAAAACTGTAATTTCAAATTTTAAAATTTATTTTCTGAATTAAAACAACCTGTTTAATCTTATTTGTCCAAATTTTAAATTATTTGAGATTAATTATGACCATTCTATTATTTAATTAAAGATTAGGGGTAAAATGGTCATTTCAAGTAAAATTTTGTCAAAAAGATTAGACAGAAATCTTCTGTGATTAATAGCATTATTTTAGACCTTTCTTAAAAATAATGTAAGGAAAATTGGTTGTGAAAATTTTGAAGTTTAATAGAGTATAGTAAAAATTGGTATTTTAGAAATTTTAAATTTTAATTTAGTTTATAACTTAAAGCAGTAAACCAAATTATTATATTTTGAATTTAGATATTTTTATTAAAATTATTTAAGACTTACAAGTATAATTTATATTATCTTTTTCATAAAACTTAATAATATACGCATTATCTGCAGAAACAAAAATTAGGGACCATAAAGTAGAAAATGTTCAAATAAAAATTTCAGTGACTGCCCAAATTTTTTATATCTTTTAATTTTTTTTAGTCCTTTAACTTTTTTTTATCTTTAATTATAGTCCCTTGACTAAAAAAATATTTAGAGACTAAAAGTAAAAATTCTAAAAGGTTTAGGAATTAAAAAAATAATAAATCCTAATTATTAATATAAACTAGAAGCATTCTGCTATTTCATGACTTTTAACACAACCACGATTCTATTTCTAGAATCATTAACATTAATTAAAATAGTACCCAAAAAAATATAAAAAAATTATAGTATGCTCAGTGGAATCATTAAATGAAATGAATTCTATGGTTTTCTTCAAAATTTGACATTATGATGTCGTGGCTCATCTCTCTATCTACTTCTGCTTTTTCCTCCATTAGAAAAGAAGACTTTGTACAACACATGGGTTCGTAATGATCTACGTGACTTGTCACAAAAGAAAAAGCACGTAGTTACATATGTTGACCATACTGATAGCTATAGGGGTAAGAAAGTTAGTGTCATTAAAGAATATGAGACAAATAAAATAACTAAACAGTGAGAAAAGTGTAAGAAGAACAAAGACTGCATCATTCGCCTCCATGCATCGTTCGCGACCAGCTTATATCAATTAAGAAATCGATTAAACTATTGGAGAAAAAATACCAAATCAGATTATCACTTAAGAAGCAATAGAATGGCCTTTATAAGGTACACAAAGGAAAAAAAAAGAAGAGTGCCAAACACAAATTGACATATATATGTAACATTAATTTAATAGATTGTGGTCTATCATTCATGGCCTATAATTTTTCAAAGTAGAACACCGCCAATGGATTGGGTTTTGTTTGGTGTCTAATCTTCACTAGAACACGCAACATGCTTTCAACCACAAAGTTTGACCTTGATGCCTTTGTGGGCTCGCTTGTATAGAAATGACTATAAGTTGTTGGACTCCCTTTTTTTTTTTTTACTTGAAAAAAAAAATTGATGAGTGATAATAAGGAAATGAATACTTGGATACTCAACATGCTAGTTTACATATAGTGATAGCATGATAAAAGAAAATGAAAGATGAGTATTAATTATAGGTAATATGATGTGATAAAAAGAAAAGAACGATAAAGAAAGTTAATGAGTATTGGATAGGTATTTAAAAAAATTAGTTTTTCTTCTTCTTAAATATTTAACTTTTTAATATCTCAAGATTTTTCCTCTGTATTTGTTAATATGATTTTGCTAATCATTGTTCCCAAAGACATTGATTAAGGAACTCATAAGAATTTTATTTTTTATTATGAAAATCATAAGGGAGTCTAAAAGAAATTATTTGTGCATTCCAATAAAAACCTTATGCCTTTCCGTTTTCTTTAACCAATATCTCACAAAGTATTAATTAACATTTAACTTTTTAATATCTTAGGGGTGTTTGGTTTCACTGTTTTTTGTTTTCATTTTCACTGAAAATAGAAAATGATGATGAAAATGCGTTTGGTTGGATTTTTGAAAATATTTTCAGTGAAAATATTTTCTCAAACGAACCAAAAACTGAAAGCAATAAAGTCTCATTTTCAGTGTTTTCATTTGAAATCAGAAACCTCATTTTGGATAAAATAAAAACGCGATGACAAGGAATGTAATTTTAAACAAATATAAAAATATATTTTCTTTTGAAAACGCAGTTTTAGTGTTTTTATTTCTTGAAAGTAGAAAACAAGAAATCAAACAAAACATGTTTTCAGAATTATAATATTTTGAAAATGAAAACAGTTTTCAAAAAATGAAAATGCAAATCAAATACACCCTTAAGTTTTCGAAATATTATTTTAGTCTTTTCTATGATAAAAAATTGTTTCAAACCATTTAAACTGCCACAAATTAGTCAGGAGAGATGAACAAGAACATTTTGAAGAGACTAAAAAAAAATCAATTTGGAGACTAAACTCTTACTTGCTTCAAGTTAGACTAACGTTTATCATGTTGACTCAAGTTTAAAATTTATTTCCAAACATCTTCAAAATAACAAAATCACGTTTATGTTGGTTGAGTTCTACATTCCATGATTCTAAACGTGGAACCAATACACTATATCTAATTGAAAAGTTAAAAATATTTTTTTCTCATAAGACTACTATTAACATAAAAAATATTACTAGAATAATATACACGAATTTGAGATCAAAGATTGATGGATAAACTAGAATAACATACACAGACTGATCGACACACTTAATAAGATATTACTATAATAATATACTCTTTATCTAGATAAGCAGGACTTAAAAGTAAGCATTCAAAGTTTTCACAACCTACATTATCAAGACATTTTCTTGTGTACTCATATTTTCAGCCTTATGTGCCTTATAAGTTATAATTCTGTCCAAGTTCCTCTTATATGTCATCAGGTTTGAGTTTATATAAAATTGATTTCAGACAAAAGTATTTTAAATTAAAGAATTTTATTTAAATTGATTTATATTTAAATTTTTTATTATAAAAGTAAATGGATCAATAGTAAAATTTATGTTTTTAATCTTTTAAATTTAAATAATTTATTTTTTAGTCATTAAAAAATTTGTTTTAATTAGTTCTACAAATTTTTAAAAAGTTAGTCTTAGTCCCTTTTTATTCATTATGTTCATGATTTAATAATTTGCGTTAAATTTTCACTAGTTAATTTATTTAAAAAAAAACTGATGATTTTAAAAGAAAAAAATAAAAACATAAATGTGAAATTGAGACATTTATTTGTTTATTTTTTACACATTCAAATGGTTTAAAATTGTCAAAAATCATTTTTAAAGAAATTAAATAAAAAAATTAACTATAAAAAATCACCATAAATTATAACACCATTAGTACAATAGAAAAGAATTAAAAAAGAAAAAAAATTAAAAGTAACTTTTTGAAAATTTTGAAGTAATAATAAAATCAAATTTTCTGTTAAAGACTTAACAGGTGCCTACAATGAGGCAGAACTATAGAGAAACATCAGGTTTATCAGTTAACAGATTGTGAACTACTTGCTGGTAATCCATTTCATTGATAACCTTATCAAAATTCATCATGTCTCTTAACTATTTAATTGCTATTAACAATCCCACCTTCGTGTACCTTAATTTGGAAAAAACAGTTTCCAACTAATCAACACAGATGAGACAAAGTGTCCTTTAATTACCATCCCTCACACACATGTCTGCTTCAAGAAGATATAAAATTGACTTGGTGGTAAAGGATAAAAAGAGAGAGAGAGGGATAGATTGTAAGTTCAAATTTTCCTGCTAACAAAAAAACTAACAAATTAAAAAATAATATTTGTTGATAAAAAAAATGAGAACTTCAAAACTCAATTGCTGGTTATCGAGATTGCATTTTAGAACACCAGTTGGTGGTGGCCTGCACATGATGTGATGGTCCAAATGCATTAATTCAACCAGTTATGTAGAACTTCTTTGGCATGGTGTACCACTTGACTGGCACAGAAGAAAGATTTAACCTCCCATAATTTAGCATTCTGAGTACTCTTTCATGGTGCTCCACAGAAGCATAGCCACTATTGCAAAAATACTGCTGGTGATGGCTGATATTCTCTTGGAGTTTGAACACAAACTCATGAAAGCCTTCTGTACACGCCGTTATAGGATAAATAGATGGTCTAATGCCAAAGATATTTAAAATTACTTTAATCCAAAATCAAATTTAAATTTAAAATCAATCCCTCAATGATTAACATGATATTTACTCAAAATCACGTTAATTAACATGATTTTTAATGATTTAATGTGAATCTAAACACGCTGCCTCTAATGATTAAGGAATTTGATTTTTACCTGACTATTTATATTTGAATTTTACTCAACACACAAAGAAAATAATCATTTTAAATATACAAATTATATATATAATCAGGTAGAACCATTCAGACTTTTTTCTTATCATGGTTTAAGATAAAATACGAATAAAGACCTTTGTATCAATATCGACCATGTCTTGTTGCAGTTGATATTAATAATTTGAACAAAATATGATCATACTTCTTAAAACTTTTGAGAACTCTAATCAGGTAGAACCATTCAGACTTTTTTCTTATCATGGTTTAGTAGCCCACTGTCAAAGTAGAAATGAATGAACCAATAATACATTTAATCTAAAGTAAGAGCATTATTAAAAATAAGAGAGTCTTAAGGAAACATAAACACTGGAAATTGAACAATGGAGAGATGAAATTTCTGTCAAAGAAGAATGAAATTTACAGCTTTATCACCTGTCAAGTAGATTTCTTTATAGCACAAAACATTTTCCTTTCCTCGGGGAATCAAGATCACTGTCTTGTTCAGCTTCATCTGCTTGGTTTATTTCTGATGTCTAAAAAAAGAATATTGTGTCAGAATATGAAAGAATGCGAAACGTTAGGGAAAAGGAACAAAAAGTTAATTAGTCACACAATTTACAGAAAGAAATTGAGACAAAATAAGCTTGTGAGTGTGCTTAATTCGAAACATATTTGAGACATATCTAACCGGCCAATCTAGTTTTTAGGCAACTTATAACACTCATCCACATATTTTAATACCTATTGTTCTTTTTCATTGTTTTGCTACAGCTGAAAGACCTTAGCAGAATCATTGCGACTTTCCTCCTTGAATTAGTTAATGACCCAATAATTATCAGGAAAATAATTGAAGTATATAAAACTACCAACACCAACGTCTACAATGCACCCTCAATTTACTGTGATTATATCCACTTCTTATGATAAACATGTTACTTCATCAGTTTCATTGTCTTCACCTACCCCTGCAAGGAACTAACGTCTCACCTACATTGCCGGCAGCAACACTTGACAAGCATGCAATTGCAACACCAACTGTTCCTTTGACTTTCGTCTTATCTACTCAAGCAGTAATAGGCTAATAGCTCCCTCAGTTATAAAGCCTACATCTCCACTTCCATCAATACCTAGTTACCTACATCTCCACAACAAAGGATAATGCGAGCAACACCATTGGAATGCCAAAGGACAAGTTTTTTGCAAAAAGTTGTGTTATGTATCTGGTTCAGTGCCTTCCCAACCAAGGTGCAGTTAAAGATGTCAACTATTATAAGAACCTTATTAGAACACATAGAAAACATGCTTCTGAGAACCATGTGCTCTAATAAGGTTCTTATAATCGTTAACATTTTAACGACAGCTGATTGGAAAGACAGTACTAAACTAAACGCAGAATGCATCTTTTTGCAAAAACATGTCCTTTGGCATTCCGATGGTGCTATTCGGATTATCCTTGTTATGGAGATGTTGGTAACTAGGTATTGATGGAGGTGGAGTTGCAACTGAGTGAGTTGTTGCTATTTGAGTAGATACTGGCCAAGTCAAAGGAGCAATTGCAGTTGCAGGCTTATGAAGTGCAGGTGTCGGCAATGAAAGTATGACGTTGATTGCCTTTGAGGGTTAGGTGAAGAAAATGGAACTAATGGTGAAGTAGTTGATTGATCATAAGAAGTGGGTCTACTCGGTTCTTGAGGGTGCACTGTTGACATTGATGGTGGTAGTTCTATGTACTCCAATTATTTTCCTAATAATTGTTGGGAAATTAACTATTTCATGGAGAAAATACGCTTTGCTTCTCATAAGGTTGTTCACCTTTAGCAAAGCAAAGGAAAAAGTATTAAAATACATGGATAAGTGTTAGTTGTTTCGAAACTAGATTGGTCATATGTCTCAAATAGGTTTCTAATTAAGCACTCACAAGCTTTTTTTGGTCTTAATTTCCATCCGTAAAAGCTGTGTGAGATTTAACTTTTTGCCTAATGTTTCACCTTCTTTCAAACTCTGACATAATATTCCTTTTAAGCCTAACAACTAGGGATGGGAAATGGACGGCTGCTGGGTTTGGTTAGTTTGGGCCTTAAACCTCAGATCTGGTTAATCCCACCAACAATGAATACAAAATTTGAATGTCTCATCTTTATGCATGTTTAAGGACTAAATTGCTTAAATATATATAAAGAGAAAAAAAAATAAACCTCAGATCTAATTAATCCCACCAACAATGAAAACAAAATTTCAATGCCTCATCTTTCTAAAATCATTTTATGCATATAGTTAAGCTTTCAATTGTTGATTGCCATCTCAAAAATATAAAAATTTACAAGTGAAAAGCTGCTTAATTGACAATTTGAACAATGATGGATTCTTCTGGAGATATATCTAATAATAATAACAAGATTTAAGCAAGTTTGCACAAATAAATAATCATATATATATCGAGAGAGAGAGAACGCCAAAGGAAAAAGTTGTAATAGTAGATAAAGGAAAAAAAATTGATCTCATAAGAAACAATTAGATTATCAGATACTAACGATTGAGGAAGAAAAGTTAAACCTTTAATATCCATCTTTAGAACCTCTTCGATCATCAAGCCTAAGTTGGTGTTCGTCTTGATCTCATTGAGTGAGAAATTTGGTTTACAGATTCAAAAAAAGGTGAGTCGTGTTAAGAGATTTAACATGATGAGACGAGAGAAGAGGTGAAAGGGACAAGAGAGATGAGAACGGCGCTAGGGTTTCAGAGCGAGAAAGAAAATTTGAGGATTAAGTTTTAGGATTAGATGTTAATACTTATTTAAAGTACGTGACATGATATGGACCTGGGCCTAACTTTATTCTTTGTTTGTTACAAGGCCCTGTTTTCGATAAATACAAAGATCCAAAGTAAAACTTCCCTAATGAAATCCATTCAAATCTATTTACCTGCCTAAACCCACCAAACAACAATTTTTTTAATTGATTTGTTTGGGTCCAAGTTGGATGTTAGTTCCTTGCGGGTCCTTATCACCAATTATACATTAGGAATTTTTGCATTAAAATCATTCTATTGATTACATGAGTCATTATTATATTAAACTAAAATGACAAGTGCACTAAAGGAAATAGTAGAGTGCCAAACACAAATTAATATACGGTTAGATGTACTAAGGATTGTTGTATATGACCTATAGGTTTAAAAAGTAGAACACCTCTAATGGATTAGGTTTTAATGCCTAATCTCCACTAGAACCTCACATAAATACATGGTTGGCCCAAGGTAAAGCATTGAAGCTTAAACTTTAAATCCATCACAAAAAAAACTTGTTCTCAGATTCCAATTCAATGATGTCATCCACATATACATCATTTATATATACAATTTAATAAATTAGATCTATTAATCTTTATTTAATAAAGATCATTACATATATATTAATCTATTTGGATTATTGATGTTTTATTTGATCACAATAATTTCACAATCAAGAATAATTTAGATTAAAATTATAAAATTCTTATTTCTCATTATCATAATCTTTATTATGATAACAAGACTCTAATTTTAATGAAACACTTGTTAAATTAACAACTTAATAAAATAATAAATATGATAATAAAATAAATAACATTTTTTACACATGCACATAAAAATAAAAATCAAACCTTAGATTTGATTGCTCCACCACAATGAAAACAAAAAAATTGTTGTCCCAACTTCCTAAAATCACTTTATGCATGTTTAAGGACTAAATTTCTGAAATATATATAAAGAGAAAAAAAAATCACACATAAATAGTTCTATTGATTACATAAGTCATTATTATATTAAACTAAAATGACAAATACTGTACTAAAGGAAATAGTAGAGTACCAAACACAAATTGATATATAGTTAGATATAATAAGGATTGTGGTATATGGCCTATAGGTTTAAAAAGTAGAACATCTCTAATGGTTTAGGTTTTAATGCTTAATCTCCACTAGAACCTCAGGTAGATACATTACTGACCCAAGGTAAAGCATTGAAGCTTAAACTTTAAATCCACCAACAAAAAATACTTGTTTTTAATTAAGTCATTTCAATGATATCATCTACATATACATCATCTATATATACAATTTAATAAATGAGATCTATTAATTTTTATCGAATAAAGATCATTACATATATATTGATCTATATGAATTATTGATGTTTTATTCATAATAATTTTACGATCAAGAATAATTTAAATTAAAATTATAAAATTCTTATTTCTCATTATCATAATCTTTATTATGATAACAAGTCTCTAATTTTAATCAAGTACTTATCAAATCAACAATTTAATAAAATAATAAATATGATAATAAAATAAATAATATTTTTTTTACTAACATTGATAATATAATAAATTGGATCTTGTACATACTTATTTATTTGGAACATAAACAACAACTCAATTCAGCATGTTGAAGTGGTTGACCAGATTAGGAGTGCATCTCAGAAGTGGGGATTTTTCCAAGGGAACAATCATGGCATTCCTGTGGAGGTTTTGGATGAGATGATCAGTGGAATCCGAAGGTTTCATGAGCTAATTGCTGAAGCAAGGAAGCCCTTTTTACTCAAGAGATAGCGGTAAGAAAGTCAGGTATTTTTCTAATGGGAAGCTGTTCAGAGACATGACTGGTACTTGGAGGGACACAATTGCATTTGATGTGAATCCAGATCCCCCAAAGCCACAAGATATACCAGCAGTGTGTAGGTAATGTTTCTTATAAAAGTTCTGGGGATAAAACCTGCACCTGATCATGCTTGATGGTAGTTTTGCTATCGTCATTTATAATTGGAAAACATTTAGATGCAATTCTTTTAGTGAATATGGGACTGTTTTCCATTCCAATCAGAAATGGAATAAGAAATTCTCATAATAAAGGTTTGCATTAAAGGTGTCATAGGTTACCGAGATGAAACTATTAAAGACTGACACCACAAGAGACGTAAGGAAATGTCTCTTAAGGTTTACCCTTTACTATATATCTATCTAGGGGCAGAACTCTAGTTTCTCGGCTGTTATGTGATAGAGTACAACGAGGTCTTTGAAATAATCCACTTATTTCACAGTACTAAATTAGAGTCTTCAGATTCTTAGACCCCAACAACAAGAGCATGAAAGGTGAAAATATTAGTTTTGGTCATTGAAAAGTTTCACTTTTTTTTTTATCACTTCCTGGATTCTTAAAACCCAACACTAAGTCCCTGAAATATCAGTATAATATGTTAGTCTATGGATTTTGTTGAGTCCGTTTTCGTTAGTGGAAATGGTAATGTGACAGGTTAAGTTGCTGAGGTGGCCATTAGGTTATTCTTCTTTGAAGGATATATGCTAACTTGGAAAGAGTCCCCCCCACCTATTACCATCTTGAAGCGTGTTTTCTATCCTAGGTATTTATTTGAAGAACTTGGTGTTGAGTCTTAAGAATCCAGGGATAAAGGTGAAGTAAGTGAATTTTTCAGAGACACAAATTCTATTCCACTCTGTGATATATGCAAATTGGGTTTCCATTATATTCAACATTGAGCAAATAAGGAAGCTCAATGTTGTAAATAATCCACGAGATTTTCCTACCCAAAAAGCTAATCTCCTTGGTCACAAGCAAAACTAGTTGACAACATTCGAAGTGCGTGCAAAAAGTAGGGATTTTTTCAGGTGATCAATCATGGTATTGGTGCTGAGGTCTTGGATGAGATGATATGCGGAATCCATAGGTTTCATGAACTAGATGCTGAGGTAAGGAAAACCTTTTACCTGAGACAGCAATAAGAAAGTCAAATATACTTCTCCAATGTTTTAACCCTTTCAGAGGCAAGGCTGCTAACTGGAGGTCTACAATTTCATTTTTTCTATGTTCTGATCTTTCCAATCCAGAAGCAATACCACTTGTATGCAGGTAATGTTACTACTTACTAGTACTAATTTTTCCTCTAACAGCATGCAGTTTAAAGATCTATGATTTACTTTGGAATGTAGCATCAAGGAATAATATTGTTTATAAACAATTGAAGTTTGTTACTTTTTACCTAAAAGACTATAATAAAGATTCACTTTAAAAAGAAAATTATGATACACGAAAACAGTCGAGAGATAAGTATGCATGTGAAAATATTCTGTTTTTGTTTTTTAATATTGATATTTACAAAAGATAATACAAGTGAAAAATATGATGACAGTTTTAGAAGTATTAATTAACAACAAAAAATAAAAGAAAATCTGCACAAAAATAAAATTCGCCCTTAATAACAATAAGTATGGAAAAGTTCTTATATCTATTACATGACATATGTGTCTCATCTAAAGTAAACAAGAGTATAAAATAAGAAATTAGAAGCATCTATACTGTTGATTTAAAATTAGTTAAGATTATGAAATATTTTAATTCAAATCAAGAGTCAAAGTACTCTTACTTTTTCTCATTATACACTTATTCACTTTAGAGCAGCCTAAATCCTACAGGAATTCACTCATGCATTTCACTTGTAGACCTTATCAAATTTGGACCTTTTCATGTGACACAATAATCATGTGTTTGTACAGACATTGTGATGAATACTCAAAGAAAGTAAGGGCATTGGGCTATACAATCTTTGAGATATTCTCAGAAGCACTTGGCATTAATCCTTCTTACCTTAGAGGCTTAGACTGTGCTCATGGACAATTTCTTGTGTCACTGCTACCCCTCCTTCCCTGAACCTGAATTAACTCTTGGCACTTCAGAGCACATTGATAGCGACTTCATGACAATTCTTCTACAAGACCAGATGGGTGGTCTTCAAGTTCTTCATGAGAATCAAAGTGTTGATGTTCATCCAGTGCATAGATCTCTTGTAAACATTGGGGATTTTCTACAGTTAAGTAAATACAAAAGTTATAATAATCATTATCTTTATTTTCTTGTGACATTCATGGTTGTTATTGTTTTCTTTGTAACAACAAAAATTAACAAAAGAATTGCACAATGAGAAATTTTAAAGTAAATAGAGTTGTCAATCCATAACCTGCTGTAATATTCAACAGTGAAGGCAAGAAAAGACACCATGTAATGAAATAATAAAGAGACCAAGCCTCTTCATACATAGATAAATAATAATTCAATTTATCTGTGTATACACCTTTTTTGTTAATTTACACTATATACACTTTGTTTAGATGAGTTGAATCTGACTTTATGTTATTAATTTGACTTTACGTTATGCACCCTTTCTATCAACTTCAATATACTAAAGGTGATATAATATTATGAGAACCTATAAAATAAATAATTATAAATTATTGTTTCTATCGACTCTCATGAATTATATGGTTATAAAAATAATTTAAATATCCTTTTAATACTGTAATATATCTCTTTCTCAGTTTTCTATTCAAAAAATATTTTTTATTATATCACATTTATAAAAAATTTCTTTAATAATGACAATTAATCTTGACTCATTAAATAATAATATGACAAGTTAACAAAATGTCACCTAATTTGTTAAATAATTATGTGATAAATTAATAAAATATTATATTATCATTTAATAAATTTAAATTAATAATAAATATCAAAAGTAAAAAAATTGAAAATATATAAAAAAATATATATTAGAGATTGTAAATTATCCAAAAAGTATTTTTTATTTTATTATTTCACATTTTGAAATTTTGTTTTTATCAATATTGGTGTTAATCTTAATCGATTAAATAATAAAATATCACATAATTTATTAAATAATGACGTGTTAATTGTAGGTAACAAAGGTAAAATTTTAAAAATATATAATAAAAACTATATATTTTGTAGGAAAGAATTATATTAGAGGTTAAGTCTGTGAAATTATTCTAAATAACTCAGCGTGGTTGAAAATTAAATCTTACCCAGGCATAAGTACGTAGCGCAACAAAAGCGCGCACACACCGACATTATCTTCCACGAGAAAGTTGGGTTGTAGCGTACCACACCGAACCAAAAATGGATGTCGCCGTCTCCGGAAACTCTCTCGCCGGAACTTCCACACCCTATAACCGTTTGCAAGAACTAAAGGCCTTCGACGAATCCAAAGCTGGAGTTAAAGGCCTGGTCGACTCCGGCATCACCAAACTCCCAAAAATTTTCGTCCGGCCGCCAGAGGACCTCGCCGCCGCCGACCCAGTATCCGGCAACCCTGCCGGTGCCCAGTTCACGATCCCCATAATTGACCTCGACGGCCTTACCGGCGAGCGCTCCGGCGTGGTGGCTGGAGTCCGGCGGGCGGCGGAGACGGTGGGGTTCTTCCAGGTGGTGAATCACGGAATTCCGGTGAAGGTGCTGGAGGAGACGATGGCGGCGGTGCATGAGTTCCACGAGCTGCCACAAGAGTTGAAGGCTGAGTACTATAGCAGGGAGCAGATGAAGAAGGTGAAGTATGGGAGCAACTTTGATTTGTATCAGTCAAAGTATGCTAATTGGAGGGACACTCTTTTCTGTGTGATGGGTCCTGACCCTCTTGATCCTCAAGAACTGCCTCCAATCTGTATGTAACTTTGGACTTGCAAGATTCAAAATTTTGTATCTATGTGGATGAACTCAAGTTCCATCTGCATGTTATTGAGATTATTTACTCCAACAAAACAAACTTGGATGCAATTCAATTGGAGTTTTAACTCGACCATTCACTTGATAAAACTTTGCATTAAATATCATTATGTTATGAGGTGAAAATCTAATTCTGATGATAGGTAAACAAAAATACACTTAAGGAAGTGCATCTAAGTCTGATCTCATTAGTTTAATTTCTATATACGGTTAGTTGTAAAAAAATTTACACTATTAACCAATCAAAATTTATGGTTGATATGACTTTTGAGGTTAGGGACTTGGATATGGAGTGCTTAAGTCTCACATGGAGTAGTTTAAGATGCTCGTTGAGTATTTAAGTGCTTGAATCTCTCCTAAACAGTTAGTTTTTAAGGGTGTGTTCCCAAGTGTTTGGGCTCTTATTGGTATCAGAATTGGTTGTGAGTGAATATCAATTGGAATTGAAAAACTTTTTTATTTTAGCCTTTTAATTTAAGCACTAGTACATAGGATAGGATAGAAAAAAAGAATCCTTGAATATGGATTTATGTAATAATTGAAAAATGAAAAGGCAATATTTTTGTACCTAAAAAGACATTTTTATTGGGTGATTTGATCTTGGTTTGTAGGGATGTAGCAATGGAATACTCTAGGCAAGTTAAGTTGTTGGGGAGAGTTTTATTTGGGTTACTATCAGAAGCACTTGGACTCGACCCTGACCATCTTGAAGGCATGGATTGTGCAAAGGGCCACTCAATTTTGTTTCACTATTATCCATCATGTCCTGAGCCTGAACTCACTATGGGCACTACCAGGCACTCTGATCCTGATTTCCTCACAATTCTGCTTCAAGATCACATTGGAGGGCTCCAAGTTTTGAGCCATAATGGATGGGTTGATGTTCCCCCTGTTCCAGGAGCTCTAGTAGTAAACATTGGAGATCTGCTACAGGTAACTTCATTCTATTTTTTCTCTTTTACTAGTCAAGGAATGAAACATAAAATGAGTCTGGTGTAAGAACTACTGATCTTTCTACATGCTAAGTTGTATGACCTAATTCACAAGGTTTACTTTGGAGGAGGCACAAGAAAGATATATGGCAATGAAAATGTACTTTGGTTTCTTTCCAGTTATTAGATAACATTGTACACGAGGTTTTAAATTGCAGTTGTAGTTGCGGTTTCATCATTATCCTTAATATTGCGGGCAATTACAGACGAATGCAACCACCATTGTGGTTGCGTTGCAGTTGCGTTTACCCCCAAAAACCTTGATATTGTGGCTAAAATTGTGGTCATGGACTGTCTTTTAAAACCTTGATTGTACAGTTTGATGCTTTGAACATTCTAAATCTCATTGTTTGCCATATAGTATAGATGTGAAAATTCATTGAATTACATCAGATGAGTGATTTAGAAGTTCTTTTACAATCACAACAACATTAGTTCATTTTTTGAGTCCAAGTTCTGTTGTTCATCTTCAGCATACAGCATTAGCCATATCCTTAGCATACAGCATTAAAGCATATCCATGCCTTATCCTTCAGATCCTCAACATGGTAAAAGAAAAATTGAGCATTACTCACTTCATCATTTCACTTTTTTCCTATGAATATAAGGATTAGGCATCGACTGCAATGATCGGATAATAAGGCTCCATGGGGTAGATGTTGATGAACAAAACATCTGTCTATAATTTGTAGGACTAAAGATTACCCTTCCTTTCCTTTTTGGCTTATCACACACAACTCTGCCTTTGTATGCTTGCAAACTT
This sequence comes from Glycine max, assembly GCF_000004515.6. Lineage (NCBI taxonomy): Eukaryota > Viridiplantae > Streptophyta > Magnoliopsida > Fabales > Fabaceae > Glycine > Glycine max. The sequence goes on from NC_038252.2 coordinate 36,097,558, forward strand.
GTGAATTCAGTTATTGAAATGATTGGCTGAAAGTGGATTTTATGTTGCAAAATTGCAGCTAATATCCAATGACAAATTCAAAAGTGTGGAGCACCGTGTGCTTGCAAACCGCATAGGGCCTAGAGTATCAGTGGCATGTTTTTTCACCATTCATTTCTACCCATCAACAAGAATATATGGGCCCATCAAGGAACTATTGTCAGAAGAAAACCCCCGGTTTACAGGGAAACATCACTGAAAGATTTCATTGCTTACTATTATAATAAGGGACTTGATGGGAATTCAGCTCTTGACCATTTTATGATATCGCGTTAAATGTGGAAGTGTAAGTCTGATTATTCATTGGCTTTCACAATCAGTTATTAAGTTGTCTTAAATTGCAATGATCATGCCTCTTATGAGCAACATCAACCGGTTACAGACATAATTTTGAATGTAAATTTATGCTACACTTTGACATACAAAGTATCTTTTAAATGAGAAATCGAATCCAGCTCAAACTTTCAGCTCCAACCTTCAGATCTGCTTGCTGGTTTTCTTAATTTTTGTGATAGTAGCATGCTTTATCAGGTAGCATCTTTCATCCAACAATTCAAGACTCTGTGGATCTAGAAGGGAGTTGCTGACAGAGAAAAACACTCGAGTTTACTATAGGATGCCACAGTTGGAACACTATGCAGACCACTACAATGCCAAAGGCTGAATGGTATTTCAGCACTAGAAAGTTAATGCTGTAAAACAAAAAATAGGCATTAAAATGAAAATGAAATATGTTATATTGATTTGATCTCCCTCCATTGTTTCATTTTTACAATTGAATGGTTCCAACTTATAAGTAATTAAATCAATAACTTTTTATTCGATGAATTTACTTCGAAGACCAACTTGCGCAAACAAAGATTTCGGTGACTCGAGAGAAATGCAAATCATATATTTTAAGTTTTAAGATTATATAAAAAGCTTATATACTCTCCAATAGTCAAATGATATAACTCACTCTCCTGGCCTCCTCCCAATTGATATGAAGCATACTTTGAACCTCAAATTTAAATAAATAAACCTAAACAAATTCTAGCATCATTTCATATAAATAAAAATAGGAAGAAAAAACACAAATATAAATACCATAAGTAGACTAGTGAAATTGAGTCATTTGAACAGAATGGGTATAAAAAATTTATATAAATCAAGAAAATAAACGATTGAATATTTGTTGCCATGAATGAACCAGTTATTCAATAGTAATTGAAAACAATCGCACCTAGTTTTACTCTTTCAATAAGCCTCTAGCAATCATTTCTCGGAGAATTTTCTCTGCCTTATCATTTTCATCTTTTTCAGATAGGGCACAAATAATTGTTCTAAAAGTTATAGCATTGGGCATGCAACCTTTGCCTTCCATTTTTGACTTCAAATCCATCGCTTCACCAAACAGGCCTGCTTTACAAAGCCCATTGATCATAACATTATATGGCCAAACATTCAGATGACAGCCTTTAACCAAAAGATGCTGGAAAAACTCCTTTGCAATCTCAAGTCTTCCACCCTTGCACAGCCCATCAAGAAGTATTGTGTATGAGTATACATCTGGCTGAATTCCATGCTCTTTCATTTCCTTTAATAATGCAATTGCCCTCTCCAGATGATGATTTTTGCACAGACCATCAATAAGAGAATTATAAGTCACAATATCAGGAATCATATTTTTGTGCTTCATTTCTTCAAAGAGACTCATAGCTTCATCCACCATTTTTTTCTTACATAACCCATTAATCATGATAGTATAACACTGAACATTAGGAGTCACTCCCCTTTGAGCCATAGAATAGAATACATATTTTGCGTGTTTTACTTCATTAACCAAGAAGTATCCATCTATTAGAGAATTATAAGTAACAACATCAGGCTCAACACATGCTTTCATCATCACAGCTAACACAATTTTAGCTTCTTTCACCCTTCCTTTCTTGCCTAATGCATCAATCAATATGTTAAAGGTACAAACATCCGGGTTGATGTTTTTCAATTTCATTTCATTCAACAAGGAAAATGCTTCTTTCACCTTACCTTCCTTGCCTAATGCATCAATCAATACGCTAAAGGTATAAACATCCGGGTTGATGTTTTTCAATTTCATTTCATTCAACAAGGAAAATGCTTCTTTCATCTTACCTTCCTTGCCTAATGCATCAATCAATATGTTAAAGGTACAAAGATTGGGGTTGATGTTTTTCAATTTCATTTCATTTAACAAAGAAAATGCTTCTTTCAAATGACCCATGATGCAAAAGCCATGGATCAGAGTAGTGTAGGTGACAACATCCGGGGAAATTCCCTTAACAATCATTTCAGAGTACACATCACAGGCATCTCCCAGGAGTTTATTTTTGCATAAGCTATTAATTATTGTATTGTACATCACCACATCAGGTTTAACCGAGTGTCCTTCCAGCTTCCTCAGTAATCTTGCGACAGCCTTTGTCTCTCCTGCTTTGCACAAACCATTGATCAACGTCCCATAACTGACTTGGTCCAACTGGAACCCTTGAGCCACCACCTGATCGTGAAAGTAAAGTGTTTTTTTAATCTCCCCACGAAAACAGAGGCCTTTGATGAGTGTGTTGAGGGTAATTGCATCCGGATGAAAACCCCTCTTGAGGATGTTGGCGAATACAGAAAAAGCAAGAGTGATGTGAGCCTGATGGCAGAAACAATTGATGAGGATACTCAGAGTACAAAGGTCAGGTGTAATCCCATTTGGCTCGAATTGTTTAAAAAGGGAGATGACAGTGGGATAACGCTTGTTCTTGACAAGGGAACTCAGAATGTTGTTAAAAAGGAAGGTGGGTGGGGGAGGGCGCATAAGAAGCATGAGATTGAATGAGGCAACAGCATGATGGTGATAGTGAGGTTGAGAATGGGATTGATAATGGAGGGTTGCAGTTGGAATTGCAATTGGGGGATAAGGCGGAAAAAGAGAGAGCCTGAGTGTTCTTAAGAATGAGAAAGATGGCATTGCTAATGGAAAAGGAAAGAGAGTATAGATGAAGGATGAATCTCAGGATCGGCGGCGTTGTTCCTGACCTACTACTTTCCACACTAATATGTTATTCTCAGCATATTAATTTCCGGGTTTTTCTAATATGTTTTTATGCTTTCAAATTTTGATATTAACTGAATTTAAATAATAAAATGTAGTTTTACCTGAATATTAATGCCATAATTGCATGTATATATATATATATATATGGACAAAATTTAAATAATGAGGTGACACCATGAATCAACATACTTAAATTAAATTAATAGTAGGTGACAAAGTTAAAATTTTAAAAATATATAATAAAAATTATATATCTTGTAGACTGTAAACACAGAAAGAATTATATTAGAGGTTAAGCCCGTGAAATTATTCTAAATAACTCAGCGTGGTTGAAAATTAAATCTTACCCAGGCATATGTACGTAGCGCAACAAAAGCGCACACACAGCGACATTAACTTCCACGAGAAAGTTGGGTTGTAGCGTAGCACACCGAACCAAAAATGGATGTCGCCGTCGCCGGAAACTCCACACCCTATAACCGTTTGCAAGAACTAAAGGCCTTCGACGAATCCAAAGCTGGAGTTAAAGGCCTGGTCGACTCCGGCATCACCAAACTCCCAAAAATTTTCGTCCGGCCGCCGGAGGACCTCGCCGCCGCCGACCCAGTATCCGACAACCCTGCCGGTGCCCAGTTCACGATCCCCGTAATTGACCTCGACGGCCTTACCGGCGAGCGCTCCGGCGTGGTGGCTGGAGTCCGGCGGGCGGCGGAGACAATGGGGTTCTTCCAGGTGGTGAATCACGGAATTCCGCTGAAGGTGCTGGAGGAGACGATGGCGGCGGTCCATGAGTTCCACGAGCTGCCACAAGAGTTGAAGGCTGAGTATTATAGCAGGGAGCAGATGAAGAAGGTGAAGTATGGGAGCAACTTTGATTTGTATCAGTCAAAGTATGCTAATTGGAGGGACACTCTTTTCTGTGTGATGGGTCCTGACCCTCTTGATCCTCAAGAACTGCCTCCGATCTGTAGGTAACTTTGGACTTGCAAGATTCAAAATTTTGTATCTATGTGGATGAACTCAAGTTCCATCTGCATGTTATTGAGATTATTTACTCCAACAAAACAAACTTGGATGCAATTCAATTGGAGTTTTGACTCGATCATTCACTTGATAAAAGTTTGCATTAAATATCATTATGTTATGAGGTGAAAATCTAATTCTGATGATGGGTAAACAAAAATACACTTAAGGAAGTGCATCTAAGTCTGATCTCATTAGTTTAATTTCTATATACGGTTAGTGTAAAAAAAATTACACTATTAACCAATCAAAATTTATGGTTGATATGACTTTTAAGGTTAGGGACTTGGATATGGAGTGCTTAAGTCTCACATGGAGTAGTTTAAGATGCTCGTTGAGTATTTAAGTGCTTGAATCTCTCCTAAACAGCTAGTTTTTAAGGGTGTATTCCCAAGTGTTTGGGCTCTTATTGGTATCAGAATTGGTTGTGAGTGAATATCAATTGGAATTGAAAAACTTTTTTATTTTAGCCTTTTAATTTAAGCACTAGTACATAGGATAGGATAGAAAAAAAGAATCCTTGAATATGGGTTTATGTAATAATAGAAAAATGAAAAGGCAATATTTTTGTACCTAAAAAGACATTTTTATTGGGTGATTTGATCTTGGTTTGTAGGGATGTAGCAATGGAATACTCTAGGCAAGTTCAGTTGTTGGGGAGAGTTTTATTTGGGTTACTATCAGAAGCACTTGGACTCGACCCTGACCATCTTGAAGGCATGGATTGTGCAAAGGGCCACTCAATTTTGTTTCACTATTATCCATCATGTCCTGAGCCTGAACTCACTATGGGCACTACCAGGCACTCTGATCCTGATTTCCTCACAATTCTGCTTCAAGATCACATTGGAGGGCTCCAAGTTTTGGGCCCTTATGGATGGGTTGATGTTCCCCCTGTTCCTGGAGCTCTAGTAGTAAACATTGGAGATCTGCTACAGGTAACTTCATTCTATTTTTTCTCTTTTACTAGTCAAGGAATGAAACATAAAATGAGTCTGGTGTAAGAACTACTTATCTTTCTACATGCTAAGTTGTATGACCTAATTCACAAGGTTTACTTTGGAGGAGGCACAAGAAAGATATATAGTAATGAAAACGTACTTTGGTTTCTTTCCATTTATTAGATAACATTGTACACAAGGTTTTAAATTGCAGTTGTAGTTGCAGTTTCATCATTATCCTTAATATTGTGGGCAACTACGGACGAATGCAGCCACCATTGTGGTTGCGTTTACCCCCAAAAACCTTGATATTGTAGCTAAAATCATGGTCCTGGACTGTTTTTTAAAACATTGTACAGTTTGATGCTTTGAACATTCTAAATCTCAATGTTTGCCATATAGTATAGATGTGAATTCATTGAATTACATCAGATGAGTTATTTAGAAGTTCTTTTAACAATCACAACAACATCAGTTCATTTTTTGAGTCCAAGTTCTATTGTTCATCTTCAGCATACAGCATTAGCCATATCCTTAGCATACAGCATTAAAGCATATCCATGCCTTATCCTTCAGATCCTCAACATGGTAAAAGAAAAATTGAGCATTACTCGCACCATCATTTCACTTTTTTCCTATGAATATAAGGATTAGGCATCAACTGCAATGATCGGATAATGAGGCTCCATGGGGTAGATGTTGATGAACAACAGCGTCTGTCTATATAATTTGTAGGGCTAAAGATTACCCTTCCTTTCCTTTTTGGCTTATCACACACAACTCTCTGTCTTTTTAAGCTTGCAAGCTTGTGAATTCAGTTATTCAAATGAAGAAATGATTGGCTGAAAGTGGATTTTATGTTGCAAAATTGCAGCTAATATCCAATGACAAATTCAAAAGTGTGGAGCACCGTGTGCTTGCAAACCGCATAGGGCCTAGAGTATCAGTGGCATGTTTTTTCACTCTTCATCTCTACCCAACAACAAGAATATATGGGCCCATCAAGGAACTATTGTCAGAAGAAAAACCCCCGGTTTACAGGGAAACATCACTGAAAGATTTCATTGCTTACTATGATAATAAGGGACTTGATGGGAATTCAGCTCTTGACCATTTTATGATATCGCGTTAAATATGGAAGTGTAAGTCTGATTATTCATTGGCTTTCACAATCAGTTATTAAGTTGTCTTAAATTGCAATGATCATGCTTCTTATGAGCAACATCAACCGGTTACAGACATAATTTTGAATGTAAATTTGTGCACACTTTGACATACAAAGTATCTTCTAAATGAGAAATCCAATCCAGCTCAAACTTTCGGCTCCAACCTTCAGATCTGCTTGCTGGTTTTCTTAATTTTTGTGATAATTTATTGCCAGAAGATAATACTGTCTGCATTCGTTTATTTTAGTTACATATGGAAGAAATTATCATATTAAAATATGATAGCTATTTTAGTGGACTTCATACTCCCACTGCAAAGTGTGTGTTTGTAATTTGATTGCTATCAAGGTTTTAAAAAAAACGGTCTGTGACCTTGACCTTGATTCGGGCTGCAACATCAAGGTTTTTTAATTGTCTGCCACGGCAGTTGGAACCTCATCGGTTGCATTTGTTGCGATATCAACAAACGCAACAAAACTACAACCTCGTCGGTTGCATTTGTCGCGATATCAACAAACGCAACAAAACTACAACGCCACAGCAGCCAATATTTGAAACATCGACTGCTATAGAAACTACACATTGTAGCAATTAAAGAAGGCCAACGGCATTCTCTTCATTGACTTAATGTCTCAACCTGTCTCATAGCTAATCATGAATTAGTTTCTAACCCTTCATGGCAGGCTCAACGAGTTATAGTAGCATGCTTTATCAGGTAGCATCTTTCATCCAACAATTCAAGACTCTATGGACCTAGAAGGGAGTTGCTGACAGAGAAAAACACTCGAGTTTACTAGGACATCACAGTTGGAACACTATGCAGAACACTACAATGCCAAAGGCTGAATGGTATTTCAGCACTAAAAAGTTAACTCTGTAAAACAAAAATTAAATAGGCATTAAAATGAAAATGAAATATGTTATATTGATTTGATCTCCCTCCAATGTTTCATTTTTACAATTGAATGGTTCCAACTTATAAGTAATTAAGTCAATAACTTTTTTATTCGATGAATTTACTTCGAAGACCAACATGGGCAAACAAAATTTTAGGTGACTCGAGAGAGAAAATAGATGAAGGGTGAATCTTTGGGTCTGCGGCGTAGTTCCTTTAGGCCTACTAAGTACGAACCATATTGACATTTTTCAAGAAATGGAAAATGTCTTGATTTGTTACAATTCGATGAATCATGATTCACCTGAATAAAAAAGAAATGAATTGTGATTATTTGAATAGGTTTAATGGATTGAACCTAGATCAAACTTTATGATCTTAATTAATTTTTTTTGGTAAATCCTGCAATATCACATTATTATGGAGATTTCTCTAACTTTTTACTTTAATAGAAAATTAAATTTTATCATCTTAAATAATTTTTTGTAACTCCCACATTAAACACATCTTTAAATATTTATTTACAATTTACTTTAAAATAATTAAACTAATTAATTATATATTTTAATTACAAAAATATTTGTCAATTCCCCCTCCCCTTAAGCCGTCCTCCCTCCATGCCCCCATCCTCTCTCTCCTCCCTCAAATTTGTAATTTTTGGTTTGTTGTTATTGTTGTTATTCTTCTCCTTATACTTCCTTCGTTTTGTTTTGTTTTTTTTTTCTTCTCTTGTTTCCCGCTTTAGTTGTGGAGAGAGGCTTTAAAATAACATCTTCTGGGTTCATGGGTAAATCCTTGTTGTTCTTGTAAAAGAACAAATCTTCACGATGGAGATTTATGTTTTTACTCCAATAACAACAGATCTTAAGAAGATTAAATTTTACATAGAAGATTAGGGTGTAAAAACACCTATTGTAAAAGGTTGAATAGATGTACAATAATTTAAATTTAAATTTTATTATTATTATTGTACACAATATTTGGTGTTTTGAAGATGGGAACAGTTGTTAACTCAGTCAAAGTTAGTATTTAATAGTAAAATATAAAATATAACTATATATATATATATATATATATATATATATATATATATTATTTGTATCATAAGTTTAGTGATTATTCATGGTGAAATCTAGTGGTAATTTGATTTGGATTGATTATACCACTGATTCTTGATCCATTTTGTGGGATCGATCAATCCGAACCAATTTAAAACACTAATTAGAAATATGCTCAACATGTTAGTTTTCAGTTTTTGACAGAAAATATCTTGACTTTAAAAGAAAGAAAAATAAAGTAGTGAAGTGTATATGAACAAAATAATAGCCCCTACTGACATTTTATGCGAATATTAATACCATGAGGACAACTAATTAGAATTAATTAGCTGTAAAAAAAACTAAATAGAACTAATTACGACACAACTTATAATTGTTCTTAAGTTTATAAAGAAATACTGTATCAAATAGAACGTGATACCGATGTGAGATTAAATAATTCATAGTGTAATTTTTTAAAAGTAACCATATGTGATTCTCGATTTGCCAGCTCTACCGAAATGTACTTCCGTAAGTGGGTTTAATTTTAAACTCTTAATTAATCTGCTTGTAACTGTTGCCACGTATTTATATAATATAAAGTTGTTATTAATAATATACAATGAGATACGACAAGGAGGAAAATCTTTGGCAAGTCCCATGTAAATTTTTAAATGCAGGTGAAGTGTAGCATTATTCTTTAATCTTGATTTCACATATTCTAATTGAAGATTCGATATCCTTCAATGACTTGAACATAAAACATTCTTCTACGTGAAAGGGGCCAAGGATGAGAGGAAATTTCTAGGTATTAATTTTTAACTTAAGATGGAAAATGTAAGGAAAAGAAAGGTAATATTTCAAAATTTCTCATAATATATATTGTTTTATTTTTATAATTTAGAAATAAGGAAGATGAGCTTAGCAGCACGGAACAATAAAATGAAATCAAGGCCAGAGGAAAAGGAGAAATGATGGTGACATGAGAAATTGGAAATAAGGAGACAAATTACAATTATGTGGATACACGCAAAAATAATGATTTGGTTCCCTATTAATCATATTAATTTAATATTAGGAATAAAAACATAAATATTTTTTTAAGTTTTTTTTTCAATAATCACACTAAAATCCATACCTAAAATCTCATAAATACAATCCGAACCTCCTATCACTAAGTGTGGTTCATTTTCAAGTTTAATTTAAACAACTTTTTATTCTTATAAAAAGATTAATTTTTTATTTATTTTTTATATTTTAATATTTTGTCCTAATACTTAATTTTAGAGTCAAAAGAAATTCCCCTAATTGCAATACCAGAGGTACCAAAACTGTCACAAAAGTTTTATTATAGATACATGTACAATAATTTCAAGAATTACTTTTTTGAGCAAATGTTGTGAGGATTGTTACATATCCTAGCTTGCTTAAGAAGATACTGTCTTGCCTAGGAGATTGAAGATTGAATATGGTGCAACATAATATTAATTTATTATATTTGTTTTCGGGTTGGATGTTATAATATATTTATTGTTTCATATTTTTAATATTATTAATTGACTTATATTAATTTATTATATTTGTTTTCGGGTTGGATGTTATAATATATTTATTGTTTCATATTTTTAATATTATTAATTGACTTATTTATATACAGATATGTACATGACTAATGTATCTAACTTTAAAATAATTTTCATATGCACACAGGCACGTTAGTCAATTAGTAATGCTAAAAAATTATAAGTAGTAAACATATTACAACATTCAACATATCTAAGTGCAACCAATTTTGGTAGAATGTATTCAATTACATTCGTTAAATAACATCATATATAATTATTAGGATAAAAATGTATTATTTGGTAAACTTAAAAGATCAGACTCAAATCATCTAAAAAAACTCAAAGTACCAAAATAGTTCTAGAACTATTTAAAAATATAAAAAACCAAAATAAAACAACTTAAAATGATATCATTTCAATTAACTTATATGACATTTCACTTCAACAAAAAGTAAAACGCCACCCTTCAAAAAAAATATTTTAAAATTTAATGTATCAAAACGAAAAAAAAAAAACACTAAAACATAAAGAAAAAAATTAACATTGAACCTATTATAAAGCATTTTTCAAAATTTATCAATTCTCATTATAAAATTTTGACCTCTAAATATTTAACATTATTTCATATTCTCAATCCACCATAAACTCTCAAGTATTCAAGTAGAAAATAATCATGTGAGGATTTTAGGTAAAAAATTTGATGAAATGATAAAATTTACAATCGGAAAAATAAATTAACTTAAAAAGAACACAATAAAATATAATTACACATAATGTAAATTAGAAAGAACAAAAGTGCATCAAGTTTTGTTCTCTGCATGGGATGCCTAATTGTTGGATCTCAGCATATATCTACTAATTATATTCATATCTTGTTTGAGTGTATCTTTGATAGGGAAATAAAGATCAATCCCTCGAGAAATCCATTTAAGAAAATTAAGTCGATAATGGGTGCTCAAATGAGTGATGGTAGGGGACAGGAGGAGCATGGGGTAAACCAGATAAAATAATACTTATTTTCATAATAATAAAGTCTCACATTATTTAAAAATTAAAATAATTATTTATATATATTTTTTCTCAACTTATTAAAACACTTTTTAATAAAGATAATATCGTGATAGTTGAATGAATATCTAACCAAATAATATCTTTAAGATACAAAATATGGGAACTCTAACCATGTTAATAAACTTGAGGTCGAAATAATACCTACAATAAAAAAATGAAACAAAATTCATGTAAAAAATCATTTATTTTTCCTATTTCAAACACACATTTTTTTTTATAGTTTTCATCGTGAGCATTATCGTTAGTGCTCCTTTTTGTTTTCCACCAGTGAGGATTGCATATTCTCAAAGGTAACAGAACCAAATTTTGCAATTATTAGCATTTTGACCTAATCAGCACTTTGTTTTATGACTTGGTTGGACAAATCAAACCAATCCTCGATGCCTACTCAGCCTTATGCTGACTCAGTGCCAGGTATGCATTATTTGTTCTGCATTCCTCGACGAAACACACGAGAGCCAGAGAACTAGTGGATGTACGCAATTTTAAAGAAAATTTGAAGGGGTAAAGAAACTTAATTATTAATCTCCTATCAACTTCAACTACATTATATATAATATTCAAATTTGTGGCTTAAATTTTTTTACCTTTATATAAGACTTGTGGGGTCCAAATTTTATGAGTAAAAAAAAAAGAAATAGGAAAGAGAGACTATGTTAAAAGTTTGGTATTATTATTATTACTATTATTTTAAGTTAGGTAAAAAATTATAGATATCCCACAACACATTAGGTCAATTAGGGATGATATATATGATAAAATGCAGTATTATCCTTCGTTCAAAAAACTTCACAAACAATAAAAATTAAATACAAATTTTTTTTAGTAATTAAATTGTTCTTAATAAATGCATCAAGATTTTATACTGTGACAACCACAACCCTTTGGGTTAATGTCAACTTATCTATGATATTCATTATAAAAAAATTATTATATAAACTACACTTATTCTGTGAATTCTTGAAATTGCATACATTCTCTCTTTTTTTTTTTTTTTTGCGTTTGTAACATGATGCAATATTTAAAATAATAATTAAAGGAGTTAGTATAATATATAATTGTATAAATGATATCATTGTAATGCTTCTCAAATAATTGAGAATAATTAGTGTAAAGGTAAAAAATGGAAAATATTGAAAAAAAATTGACGAAATTATATAGAGTGCCAGTATAACTTATTTAAAATTATTTTAACAAAAGAAAGGATGACTTTTCACTTTTTTGTTAAAGAAAAAGTGAAAATACTTTTTTATATATAATTAGTGAAAGATACTAAATTACACGTAATGTATAGAAGTTAATTAATTAATAATCTTGTCTCTCTCTGTAAAACAGCAAGATAGGACCACCAATTCTTTTATTTTAAGGTATCAATGGATCATGCCTATGCTTTTAGGTTCAAACAATCGATAGATGCCAATGTACGACCTTTGCATCGACACCTCCATATATTAGGTAAATAAATATATGTCTTTGTTTTTGTTTTTGTTTTTGTTTGATGTGCTTGCTAGACGTAACAGCGAACAACACTATTTTGTTTCTTATGCCTGAAACCCAAAGTGGATAAGATCGTACTCTGGCCACAAGTCTAGAATATAGGAAACAATTTTTTTATAAGAATACTCGGAAGATTAATTTAAAATGAAGAAGGAGAAGAAAGAAACCACAGTTATTATATTATATGCTAAATTATAATTGTAATCCTTATGTACTTTTAAATATGTAATTTTGGTTTTTTATTTTTAAATCAAAATATTTAGTTTTCTTATTTTTTAAAATAAATATTTTTAGTCATTTTCATCATTTGATCATCAAAAGTGAAACATTAATTTTGATGTAGTGTTTTGGATGGCTGATATGTCACTTGTATAGACAATTGACTTGATGCATATATAATAAGAGATTAAATAAAGTGAAAATAATTTTTTTTTATAGAAATTGAAATTTATGTCATTTTATTTAAAGATAAACTAATAAATCATTAAAATACTTAGTTAATTTTATAAATATTATATTATATGTATCATGGTTGATTAGTCAAGAGTTATTATTTTTTTTAATTACAAAAATTTATAAATTAAAATAAAATATTTAATATTTAATTTTACATGAATTTTTATTATAAAATTTTATTTTAATATAAATTAATATATATATATATATATATAATTGTTCTTATTTTATTATAATTTTAAGAAAAATTATATAAACTAATATATAGATTTTTAAAAAATTACTTTATGTAATTTATACAAATTTTGTAAATTTAAAATAATATTTAAATAATATAAAAATTAAAAATTTATTACTTTTGATAATTAGAATTTTTTTATTATTTATATATAAATATAAATGTACATAATTTTTATAAATTACATCAAATAATTTATATATTAATTTATGTAATTTTCTTGATTTATATAATTGGTATTAAAAAATTATTTACTAAATAGTTTTTTGTAGTTAAGACAAAACTATTAACATATAAGTTTCCTAAAAAATTAAATACTAAAATTTTATTAATTTATATAATTAGAATTAGAATTTAAAAAATACATATTAATTGATACAATTATATTAATTTATATAATTAAAGTAAAAATAATATTTATATTAAAATAAAATTATAAAATAATTAATGTAAATAACTTATATATTAATTTATGAAATTTAATCATAAATTTGTAAAATAAAAATAAAAATATGTAAACTACGTAAAATTGAAATATATAAAATTATATGAAATAAAATTAAAAATATTTATATATTAAATTTTAATTTATCAATTTTTATCATTTAAAAAAATTAATAACTCTTGACTAGTGATACATACAAAATAATATTTATAAAGTTAACTAAATGTGTCTTTAAGGATTTATTATCATATTCTTGAATAAAGGTCATAAGTTTAACTCCTATCAATTTTTTTTTTATTTTTCATTTTACTTAATCTCTTGTCACATAAGCACATGTTATTACTAATACATTACTTCAAAGTCAATATTTAATTTTGGATGATCAACTAACGGTCACATGATGAAAGAATCAAAATTATTTATTCTGAAAAATATAAAGAGACTAAATATCTTAATTTAAAAATAAGAAGACCAAAATTACAAATTTTAAATTATAAAGAGACAAAAATCGTGGAACACCAAATTACAATTTAGTCTATATTATAATATAAAATATATTTATACTCCTTTATTTCATTGCAATTTTGTTTTTATCTTTCAAAAAAAAGTATGAATGCTTTTAATTCTAAAAAAATTAATCATGAAATTTAGTTCTTCCCATATCTCTTACTTTTTAAATGATGATATGTCAGTCATATTACTTTCCACACACATTTTATCACAAATGAGAGCCATATGGCAAAATGTATGTGTGGAACTTTTGTTATTTAGTTTTTGGTGGTGGATGCAGAACGGTTATGGTGGTATTTTGGTGCTTGGGATGTTGATTCATTGGATTTTGTTGGCAATGGTGGAGTGTTGTCGTGCATTATGGCAAGTCTGGAGTGTGGTAGCTAGTGTTAATGGTATACATATGGTGTTGACATGCATGGTGTTATTGAGTATTGTAGGTGTTATTATGTTATAATGTGTTGTTTATCATGCATGCTTAAGTCTCAACTTGCTATATTGCAGGTAGTAGAAAAGTTTATACTCGATTTCAACTTCTAGAATAAGGCTCAAATTAACCTGATTTGTACTAACCTTTTGCATGTTAACGCCCAGATCAAACCATGACCTTTTGATTTTTACTTAAGATTTGATTTCAAAATATGAAAATTGAACAGCCCAAAAATTTGTAACTAATATAATTATGAAAATGAAAATTAGTTTTAATTTTTAAATTTTCCAAAATTTAAAATTGTCAATCATACTCAACAAAGTCTTAAACTATTTTTTCCTACATACTACACTCAATAATTTCATATAAATTTGACTTCCAAACAATTATATAATAAAAGATAAAATCCTTATCGACAAGAAATGAGTACAATAAATAAGTCGTACTCTTAATCATAAAACCAAGTCTAAATTTAAAGAATTTATTTTTTAAAAAAATCCTTGTCAATGTACAAAAACATAATTGCAAAAATAACTTGAAAGCTAAGCTTTCATATGGAATATACATCTTTTTTCTTGTATTTATATTTAAGAGATTGTCTGTTATAGAAAAAAATAATATATATATAAGTTGATTTTATATAAAATTAATTAGTATTTTTTTACATAACTAATAATAAACTATTTCGTAACAAAATTTGTGTGTTTTTCTAAAAACATTTATTGCTAGTGAATAATCTAAAAAGCAAGGTTTGATTGATATGCTTTGCAAATGTTTTATTGGTTTCTTTTATTGTGCCATAGTTAATCAAATTATTTCTTTCAACATCGAAAAACAAGACTTTCCAAAAATAAAATAGAAACTCCAAAATTAATGTGTTGAAACTTGAAATGAACTTGCCACATGGATACCGCACCAAATCTTCTAATCGAGACTTCTGATCTTACGATGTGACTTTCCAGTTCGTAATATTAATGAATGAATTTAATTCAATCCATGCACTTTGGATAAGTGTCTCCCCATAACTTAATTCTCTTTCAATTTTCAAATCTATCGCTCTTTGATCTTAACAAGTGCGACGGCACAGTTTGCTACATAAACATCAGCCAAAGTTGGCATGCATTGAATTGTTCTAAAGTGCAAATTGAGATTATTTTTTTGGATGACTTAAACTACATACCCGTTTACTAAATATTTAAAAGTTTGTTAGTTCATTTAATTGTTTGACTGAAAGTTTCCCTGAACATCCTTCTTAACCAATAAATTAGTTCATGAACCCATTAATTAGAAAGTTCTTCTTCTTTTAGATAAAAGTTCTTTGTTGTATGTACTAAACAAAAAAAATTATAACCAAATGGGGTTTAACACAATTAGTAGATAATTAAATTCATTGAGCATGTTGTTAAGGATTAGATTCTCGTCATATGTATGGAAAAAAATTGTTGAGAAAAACAAAACTTATTTTAATATTTTTATGCGTCAAAAGAAATTATTCTTTCAACTATATGTTGGGATATTATTAGTGAAAACAAAAAAGATAAAAAGCTTTTATCATATGAGTAAGATTTATAATTTTTAAACCAATTGATAATATATATTATATATCAAAATTAATGTATAATACATATTATATATATATATATATATATATATATATATAATATTATTAATTATATTATATCATTATTAACCATATCTGTTACAAAATCTAATGCAAGTAATCAAGATAACATATATTTACGATTTAATGATTAAATCAATAAAAAAACATTTAATAAACTTTTAAATAGCCTAAAAATATTATATATGCTTTAAATCAATGTAAATCGACCTTCTACAAAAACAAAAGCTTCCAACCTCTCGTTGCGTAGAAGTTAGAACTTAGAATATTGAACGCTGAATTTTATTAAAAATGAGACGAGATTTATAGGGATTATTGGCATCGAATACCATATTCTAATCCATATCCACAACAACAAAAATAATACAAATTTGAAGAAAGAAAAAAACATCAGCTAGGAGGGAGAATATAGCTAGCCGAATAGGCCACCCACAGTCTCCACACATAATAATCGAAAAAGGATGCAATTAAATGAATTAATCAACACCCCACAAAGTCCCCCATATGATATTCGTGCACACTCATGGACACGTCCACTTTTTTATTTAATTACCAATTATTTTTCATGTTCCAAATTAGAAGAAGAAATGGACCCAAATAATTAATTTTCACTTTTAATTATTATACTATACTTTTGCTCAAGCTCCCCACCACAAGTGGTCTTTCTTATAAAGCCAAAAATTCAATGTGTCACAACCCCTTCTCTTTCTTCATCCAAACTCAAACACAATAAAATGCAAACACCTTCATCAGTTGCTCCTTCTTTCTCTCTTATGCTCTATCACCTTCTCCTTTACCACTGAACCAACACAACAACAACCCCTTTATATACTCTCCAATCTCTTCAATTCAACAAACCCAACACATATATCATTCTTTTGTGTTCTCAATTTTCATAAACTATATGGGGGCCGGTGTTTCTACAACTGCAATAGAAAATGATGATGGGGGCACTTTTTCTTTGTCAACAAAGACTACCCTTGATGATATCCCTGAGAATTGCATCTCTTCAATGATGATGAGTTTTGATCCACAAGAGATTTGCACATTGGCAAGAGTGAATAAGGCCTTTCACAGAGCTTCCTCTGCTGACTTTGTGTGGGAATCAAAGTTGCCCCCAAGCTATAAATTCCTTCTAAATAAAGTACTTGGTGAACAAAATCTTGGTTCCATGACCAAGAAAGAGATCTATGCCAAACTGTGTAGACCAAATTTCTTTGATGGTGCCAACAAAGTAAGTTGCTCAATAATCTTCATAGTTATATAGTGGATCGGTTCTTCAGCATCATTATCTTTCATTAATGATTAATTTCAGATTAGTGGTGTGCCTTTCCCTTTCAAATTTTATTTTTGTGTTTTCAATTTTCACTTTCTCTTCATTGCATTGACAAGTTTGATTCGATTTAATTTGTAACATTTGTTCCTTTGTGATATGATTGTTTAGGAAGTTTGGCTGGACAGAAGCAGAGGACAAGTTTGTATGTTCATTTCATCAAAATCCTTCAAGATTACAGGAATAGATGATAGAAGATATTGGAATAATATTCCAACTGAGGAATCCAGGTGAGAGAGTAGCAGATATTTTTTTTATGAATTTCAATTTTTTTAAATTGAAAATTTACCAAATATAGTTTTTTTTAATCAAATTTTATATATACACGCAATACAAGAAACTAAGATCGTGTAACTGGTTAAGGTTGTAAGATAGGCTTGCCTGTGTTTTCATAAATTGGAAGGAAAAAAAAATTAAGGTATATGTCTATATGAAGAGAAAAGTCAAAAAACAGATCATTACGCGTGTATTTCTTTTGATTATATAATTTATTTTCTTATGGTTCATGTTGCAATCAACATTAAGCTTGTTTTCTTCATCGATGAGGTAAATATATAAAATTTTAAATAGAACTTTTTCAGTAAAAGTCATTTTCGAACAAATCCATCATCAACACATGGAAGGGAAAGTCGTTTTCTTGTTGTATATATGCATTTGGCGCGTCCTTTCTATAAGTACAATCAGGCACATATATATAGTAAACGTTTATTTTCTGCAAAATAATAAATGGTTATTTTAATTAATTATTTGAAGAATAAAATAATAATAGTTATTTATTTAAAATAAGTTGAACCATACATCCACTATAATTCAACTCCAAACAAATTATCCTCTGTGATTTAAGTATACATACTGTAAAGTAAACGGCAATTTCTTTTCTGAAATGCTTTCATCATAAAATTTTGCAATTATTTTCATTTTTTTTATCAAACAAATTATCAAAACCTCTCTTTCAGTTATGCACATCGTTTCTTAAAGTAACTATTCGTCTTTGACTTATTTTACTTATATTTTTAATATACGTTTTTCTTTATCAGAGTGCATTGCACTTTATGAGAGTATTAGAAATTTTCTCATTTTCAACCTTATTAATTAATACAAGCAAAAAAGTTTAGGTGTAGAGTCTACTTACCGTGATTTAGGGACAAAGAAAGAATTCGCATATGATTATACGCCCATATTTTAATAAAAATAATTGACCTTATTTTAATGTCCCCCCTTTGATAACCTTGTAAGAAATTCAAACTATTTGCTTGAGGGAAACATTGATATTTTTATTAATTACGATGGCAAGAACACTTATAAAATGTTTTATGACTCTTGATGATAGAAAATCCATGACAAGTGGCTTGTTTTGGTATATTTTTCTCAAAAAGCCTCTTGGCAATTTGCTTTACCATATTCGGGAAAGCGATTCGTCCTAGTCAGCCATTCACATCTTGTAGGTAATTAAAGAACAAAGAACGAAAGTGCAAGCAATTTGCACTTAGAGAATTCCTTAAAAATAAGTTGAGAAGGACTTCTATAGAAAAGTAATCAAGCAATTATTAAAGATCAGACTATTGTCTACTAACTCTTCCTAGTCACCATCTTGTAGATAAATAAAGAACAAAGAACAAGAGTGCAAGCAAGTTGCATTTATAAAATGTTATGAAATAGCTGAAAAGGACTTCTATTCAAGGAAAAGTAACATTAATCAATTAACATTGTATATTTAAGGCATGGTAGTTGAAGATCATATATCCAAACACAACGAAAGCATCTTTGTTCTGTTGTTTCTCTTTTACTAATAAAAAGTCATCTATCATAAATTACTTATAGTAAAAATTGTTCATAAAATTGAAAACATGCAATAAAATTGGCTCAGGAATTTTTTTTCCAATAAAACATTATCGCATACTTGTAGCATGTTATGTAAAATTATCATTACATTCGTATTTGGATACATGCAATCTCAATTAGTTTACAAGTTACAAATTTTCCTATCAATAAAACAAATAGAACTCCTTTTGTGTCTTAACCCCTACCCTCTTTATAAAATGATATCTATGGAGATGCTCTAGCTAATGAGCCGAAAGCAAAAAGAAAAGGTTCTGTTTTCCACGGTTAAACAAGGATTCCAACTCCACTACATATTAAGGTTATTTTGCTTTTTCCTTAAAATTTTTGAATAAAAATTTAATAATATATTTTATATGAGAAATTATACAATAATTCATTCCCAAAAAAATGTCAGTTTTAAAGATGAAATTATCTTATTATAACAAAAAAAAACAGAAATACTTATGCGCAAAATTGGTGAAAATTTGCACAATAATTATCTTTGCCCTCTTAATATGAAACTAAGAAGCTCTTAATTAGAACAAGGAATCCAAATCTCAATTTTATGCAATACATTACTTATTGCAAATATTTGATTTAAATCTCTTTGAGTCGAAATAAAACAAGCTTA
The DNA here is from genome assembly GCF_000004515.6 of Glycine max. Taxonomy (NCBI): domain Eukaryota; kingdom Viridiplantae; phylum Streptophyta; class Magnoliopsida; order Fabales; family Fabaceae; genus Glycine; species Glycine max. The sequence goes on from NC_038252.2 coordinate 36,117,341, forward strand.
GTTTAACATTGTTTATAATCATGCAGGTTCAAGAGTGTTGCATATCTTCAACAAATGTGGTGGGTTGAAGTAATAGGGGAGCTAGAGTTTGAGTTTCCAAAAGGGAACTATAGTGTATTTTTCAAGCTTCAATTGGGCAAGCCCTCAAAGAGATTGGGCCGGCGAGTGTGCAACCTTGATCAAGTGCATGGATGGGACATCAAGCCCGTTAGATTTCAACTATCTACATCGGACGGCCAGCGTTCACTCTCCCAGTGCTATTTGCGTGGGTCCGGAGAGTGGGCCCACTACCATGTTGGTGACTTTGCAATCGATAAGCCCAATGGGCCAACCAACATCAACTTCTCCTTGGCCCAAATTGATTGCACTCACACCAAAGGTGGTCTTTGCATAGATGGGGTAGTGATTTGCCCGAAGGAGTTCACAGAAAGATTGAAACAATTTTAGCAAAGTATAATTTAGTTTGTGTTTTTAATCAATCACTTTTGTGAGAGCAAAATTAGGTCTAGGTCTCTCTCTCTTTTGTGTATTTTTTAATTATTTTAGAATTTTCAAATTATTGGCTCTTTTAGGAAGACTTACTTAGGGGCACTCTATTTTTGTTAGAAAGGAAGTCTTAAATGATGTGGGAAGAGAAAAAGAAAGTGGAAAAGAATAATGAATTTTGAGCCCAAACAGTTTAGGGACAAAGATTTGTGTTACTTAAACCACAACTCTTGTACTGGGTGCTCTTATTTTTGTGCAGCTGTGAGTATCTCTTTGCTTGTTTGTAAAAAAATTAAAATATGTGAAATAGTTTTGAGTTTTGACTGTTGCATTTAATGTTATATAATATGGAGTAACTTGTGAAGTTTGTGATTGTTTACCTTCGGACTGCTATTCTCACCCCTTCCCTTCATTTTTGCTATTCCCACTTCCTTCCTTTGGAAAGGATATTTTTGGAATAAGAAAGATACACTAAAGCTTGGGATGGGAATAGCAAAAAGAAATGTGAGAATGGCAACTCTCTTTACCTTCATATTTTAAACCATTCTCTATCAAATTTACTAATGTCTTTCTTTTGTATATCAAACAAAAATACGTATTAATAATACATTTTGTAACACAGTTTCTATTATTATTTAAAATTTAAGCAAAACTACTAAATAATGTAATTTTTATTATATTTAATGAATCTCATTTATATTTTATAATTTAATAATTTTTAATTAATAATAAATAATATTTTAAAAATAATGTACTTAAAATTGTTTTAATAGTGTTTTACTTCCATATAAAATAAAAAATACTTTTGTAAATTACACGAATAATTGATTTTTTCACTGTAGGGAAATAATATTTTATTTTTATGTTGACGTCGTGAGGATACAAGGTGATCTTGTCGAGAGGAAGCGAAAATGGACAACAAATCAATACACTTCTCAATTTACATTTATAAACTATCTAAACATACACTGAATATTGTACTTACTGTTTAAGATAAGTTAGCCAAGTCAAATCACTTTAATTATTTTTGTAATCAACTAATCATACAATCACATGGTCTGTGATCCAAAAAACTCAGAATTTGAAAAAAAAAATACCGGTTAAATTAACTTCTAGATTCTATATGTCTGAATTATTTAAGTTATTAATTATTTTAACTAGGTCTTAAATTTATATGTACTTTTAATTAAGTCCTAATGCAGTATGTAATTAAAAAAACAAATACAAAGACCTAATTAAATGACAAATACAAGATCTGTGACTCAATTAAAATAAAAAAATTCAAGGATATAGTTAAAATTTAATAAAAGTTCATAAACCCATAGAGTAATTAAACCAATTTTATCCTACTCAATTTTTCTTTTTTCTCTTTTTCACCTTTCCCACCTTTTTTTTGTCCTTCTTCTCAAAAACCTATTTTGTTATTTATATGTTTCTTCAACATTCTTCTCTTTAAAAAAAGGTTAAATTACCATTTCAATCTTCCTATAATTTTTAATATGTATTTTTTATCATCTTGCTTTAATTGTTATTATAATTGTGGTCCTCTATTTTTAAAAAAAATCACAATTTTAATTCATTCTTCAATTTTACATATATATATATATATATATATTTTTTTTTTTTTATTTTGGTCCAATTGTATTCTAGACACAGCATATTCACTTACAATAGCATAAAAAATAATTTAATTAATTGAAATATAAAAGTGTACCTAAAATTGTAAACTGAACCAAAATTGCAAAAAAATTTAAAATAGGAACACTCAAATCGCAAAAACAAAAAAGAAGATCAAAATCACAAATTAAATATTGCATGAGAATCAAAATTATAAATTAACCTAAAAAATTGGAAAAAAAAAAACTACATTTTTTCCTCTGTACTTCTCCCTCCCAAATTTCATCCTTTTCATGTTGATTGTATTATCATATGTTTTTTTCTTCTAAACCATAAGTATTCTCAAATAGAGGAATTCTATTCGAGTAAGATAGATATGAACATAAAATATTTTTTTAAGACTTAAATCTGATACCACTAATTAATCTAAAATAACTTAATCACAATTAATTAATAAATCACGCTTGGACTATAACAAAACACTTATGAAAAATAAAATATTTTAATAGTATCAAATAGCATAGTGGTACAAGCAAAAATCACATTTTTTATTTATAAGAATTAAATAAATATATCAAGAAAAAAGTTATACATCGTTTTTATATAAATGAATGTAATAAAATAAATTTTATACCTCATATTAATTTGTCTCCAAATCAAAAACAATTATTATCATAAAAAGATAATTTTGATTCACCTTAAAAACATAAAAATATTAAAATAAACTTTTAAAAGATAAAAGAAAAAAATATAACAAAAAGAACATAAAAGTGTATTTTAGTGTAATTTACAGTAATTGAAGTTTTGTGTTGTAAGTATATCCATTATTTATTCATAAAATAATGGTACAATAAAGAATTAACAAAATAGTATACAATAATTTATTCGATCCTGTCTTATCCTCTACGAACCTGCCTTAAAATTAATTGATTGTTCCCATCATCAATATCTACGCTAAAATTGATCTAAATAGATTGTTCTACTCAACAATATCTACGCTAAATTCATCATCGTGATGATGTTTCTGTTTCTTCTGAAAAAGGTATCACACATAAATCTAGAGAAGTGTTGACCCATTCTCATCTGCAACTACAAACACTCTCTGTCCTTGACAGACAGCTGTTCCAAACCCAACATCATTCACCTGCTCCCACCATTCCATTTCCTCTTTCTTTCTCCCACCTCTCTCATATCTTCAGATCCATCACTCTCTTTGCAGAAAAAAAAGGTTACCCCTTTTCCATATTTTACCTTTCAAACTCTCTCTCTCTGTATGTATATATAAAGTCTCTTTCTCATGTTTCCTTACTTGGGTGTAGCTTTATTTGGTCATCAATTTAATTGCCTGACCAAAGTAACCATCTCGTTCCCTTTTCTGCTTTGTTGAAATGCCATGACAGTTCAGATTTGTAGGAAGCTTATTGGAAGAAAAATAGTAAGTTAGAAATAGACATGTTTAGATATTTTCCTTTTTTTTAAAAAAAAAATCTTTTTTGGCTCATAATTTAGTCAATTTTCAAGTGACACAATTTTTGTATAGTTGAATAATTTTTGGGTAGCCAATTCGTTAAGTCAATTTCTCTGCTTGCCAAACTTTGGGGTAGTCAAAATTTTCAAGTTTTTGATGTCCAGTGCTTTAATTGCGATAGGGTCTATGATTTTTAATGAAGGAAATAATTTCAACTCGTTATGTGGAATTTTCCTTAAATTCCACCAAACTTAATTGATTTTTGGTGAAATGCTAGTTGCTTGAAGAAATTTTCTTCCAAATCACCAAGTGTTTTGGCATCAGTATGGGTGGCATTGATGATTGATCTTTGGCTGTTCTGTTTGTTATCAGGCTTTGATATTTGGAAATGTCTGAAGTGAGAAACAAAGTGGATTTCATCCAGTTGCTTGGACCTGACATGTCAATCAAGATTCTCACCCATTTGGATGACCCTTGTGATCTTATTCGGGTTTCTTCTGTTTCCAGTTCTTGGCACCGATTTGGTAAGCCATTAGAGTTTAATTACTTGTAGTGGTAGCGTTTGTGTTTTTGACTTTTTGTCCAAAAAGTGCATATTGCTTGAATGCTGATTTCTTTGGAAAGGTTTTGTTTATGCTATATTAAATTTGTTATGGCTTCTAAATTTTTTAAGTTAAATAATGCTATATTGTCCTGTATGTTTTATTTTCGATATGCTCTGATTTTTTATTTGAAGTTTGAAATATAGTGCATTGAGTAATCATTGTTCTTTGGCTTTATTATGCTATTTATATGGTATTAATACCCAGTCTAAATATTCTGCAGTTATTGAACATGGCCTCTGCAAGCAACTTTGCTTGAAAATGTTTCCTGAAATATCTGGTGTTGCTCATATAATTGAGCTTGACAACATTATTGAACCACTAAGCAACACTCTTGGCAGTTATGTAAGTTGGGAGTCTCATAAGAGAAATCATAGAGTCTATGCATTTTTGGCTTCTGGTCTTACTCCTATGAGGAAAAATTGCATCTCAAAAGCCATTAGTGCATCCAGCACTGATAACTACCCTGAAGAAAGCATTCTACATACGTTGGAGCCTGGGGATAGAACTGAATATAGAGCATCATACTGGTCAAGCAAAGGGGAAAGCGATCCTTCTGTTCCTGAGACTTTAGTTTATGAGCTAGCTTCAAAATTATGTCTTGTTACGGAGATTTATGTCCATCCATTCCAAGGTTAGCCTGGTAGCTAAATTAAACTCCATTGTGTATCAAGTTAATCTGAAAAATGGGTATGTTGAGGATCATGAACTTTTGCTTAATCATCTGACAAAGAATCTATGTTTACTTGTCAGCATATTTTCAGCATGGCTTCCCTATATATTCTGCTAAGGCTGTCCGATTCAGAATGGGCCATTCGAAACACCCAATGGAATTAGAGAGTCCTGTGGACAACATGGCTGCTAATCACGTCTTGGGCAATAATCAATTCATATGGACATATACATCACCTGAATTTCCAATGCTTCAAGTGAGTTGCACTATCAAAATGCAGGTTTTGCATATTCTTTTTTATCCATTCAATTTATTCAACGAAGAGGAAGCTTGAAGTTGAGATTCATCTACTGGCTTTTTTCTGGGAATCATCCACTTATGAAATTCTCATTCTTGGTTTACTGGTAGTTGGTAGTTGCAGACTGCAGCTATATTAATTACTGGGTAGTAATGCTAACAATATTCTGAAAGCCTTAAATCTTGCTTTTAGATAGCAAAGAGGAATTGCTTGCATCCTTTGGGACCTGAGTCCTGTGATCTGAGGCACACTTCAGGTATCATTCAGATGGAGAATTTATGTCAAGAACAGGATCAGTCAGGGCAGCTATAGTGGATGTACGGGTACCCTTTCTGGTTCAGGGAACACTTTTGTTGGGCTTATTCAAGAATAACACTGATTCAATTAATGATTCAGAAAAAAAAAATAGTGTGCAAAAGGGAAGTAGAGCTACAATGTGCTCCACCATTCATAAGCCCAGTAGCCATAGGGGATACACACAACAAAGCAGCGAGCTAGGGAGCTGTCATATCAGGAATTTGGCAGAAGGGAAAAGGGTAGATGTTTTCAGTGTGGCCTACCATTTGGTCTCATGCCTAGGTGCCTCAAAGTAAGTATGAGGGTCATGATTTTGACAGATGAATGTGTGTGAAAAGGGGGGATTGTTAAAGATGGTAATTCTGGGAGGAAGGACAGTGTGAAGGATATGGCTACTATAGTACTATCAGATCTTGGTTCCCCAATTTCACCATTGTGGACAAGGTTGAGGTTATGGTTCTGATAGGCTCACATGAGTAGTAATGTCTAAATAGTTAAGTGGTTTGGCGGATAAAATTGTTAACATTAGGGTCTTGTATATATAGTAGAAGAGGGGTAAAAGAGGGCAATCAGATTTGTTAGTTTTGGAAACAGAATAGGGACTCTGTTGTGAAAGGGGCAACACGTTGTTGTAGGGAAAACTCGTGAAACTCGGAAGCAGAATTCTATCCCTTTTCTGTTGAGATTCAACAAACCCTTGCAATTTTGTTCTCTTTCTCTCAAGCTTTCTCAGTTCTTTCTGTTGTGGGTTTGTAACAGTTTTAGTAATAGCAAATCTTCAGTTTGATTAATTGGCAGGTTGGGATGAATGAAGTGACCAAATGTTAATATTTAATGAAATGAACGCTGGATTATCACTCAAGTCTATTTTTTTTCTTTCTTTTTTTTGGCGGAGTGACCTCATGTTTTACCTGCTGAATATAGCAAGCATGGATTAGACATTTATCCATTTTAGATTGAAAATGTATTTTTTTTTTTACAATACAGTATTCTATGCATGTGTTTGACACTTGCAATAGGTTAGTGACATACTGACTTTACAGGAAAACCGCTTGCAAAAATTCAAGCTACCTGAACCTGTTCTGTGCATTGGAGGTGTACTGCTAGTTGAGCTGTTGGGTAGAGTTCAAAAGCAAGAAATGGATGAATTATTCTATATATGGTTTGTTTCTCAAACCTTCTGTTTTTCTCTTTCAATTTAACGCTGAATCAGAATAGAGAACTTGATCTCTTTCCTTTCCATCTGTTCTTTCATGATATCCATGCCATTCACGGGTTTTGATGGAAATTCAGCATATTATTCCTTGCATTTATCTTCGAAAGATGAAAGCTAATGCAACAACAGATAATATTTTATTGAAATGCAATACTTCTATCTATACTGGATGCTGAATAATTTCATCATGTCAATTAGCTTCTTTCTTTAAGAGTTCTTTTTGTTAGTTCATTGCCTACATCTTAATTAGCTTTTCAGTTGTTTCTAACTTGATCAAAATTTCCAGTCCACGAGTTACTTGTCTTGATTTCCTAATGTAGAATGATTTTTTATTTTGAGAAACAATTGCCATCTGTTTGCTGATCTGTTTTTCATCTTTGATAAATTGGATTACTATATATGGTGCAGCATCTCTCATGTTCAAGTTATGGGACGACTGCTTTTTCCGGAATTTGATGTCAAAATTCATCATTGGTCAGGAAAGTGTACCTTGAAATACTGCCCTCAAACAGATTGTTATATGTCTTCTCCAACATCATCACCGAGAAGCAACTCGAGTAATCCGTCACGCCTGCGGACCATAACCTCAAGCATAATGCAGAGGGGTGTGAGACGTTGGGAGCAATTTCTCTTGGGTGCATTGCTTGGTACTGGTCCTGTTGTAGTTGATAATGAAGATCAATGAAAAAAAAAAATGTAAGTAATAAAGTACTTCCATTCTCAAATGGAAGATATTGGTCCCAATATCTGTATAGCATGGAATATGTTGAGCACAATAATAAGTAGGGGGAAGAGGCAAAGTTTCATCTTTATTTGTTTCTTTCTGTTACATAAGTCTTGTCTTCATGGCTAGTTATTAAGGATAGGTTGTACACAAATTTTCTGGCGGCTCGAATTGATAACGAAATTTGTATTGATGATAAGAAGGATGATGGAGTACTTCTACCACGTATTCTACATAATCACGTGTTCCAACCTGGTGGCAACTGATACAGACAATCCTCTTGTTTGAACCTTTAAAATATGCCATTCAGATTGGGTCCCTATGATGAAATATGTGCATATGCAAAATAATTGTAAGTATCATCATCATGTTGTTCCTGTCTTTGGTCATATTGGTAGGGATTGGTTACTTAGAATTTAATCTTATAATCATTTAATGCTATGTAACCAATTGGAGGTCTATAAATCTCTCTCCTTTGTAACTGATTGGCTTTCCCATACGTTATAATATATTCTATTTTGTTGACCAAAAACAAAAAATTGATTCATATAACGCCATACTCTGAAACTTTTGCTTTCTCATGGCAATCGGGTGCAAATGCGTTTCGTTTTCTTGGATTAGGTGTTTAGGTGGATCTGACCGAGTCTGTCAATTAATTCGATTCCATCCCATTTTATTAGAATTTTATAGTTTGGATTGGGTCATTAGATTAAAATTTATTTTATTTGTATAAATCTAATTGTTATTGGATTGAGTGACTAGTTTAAAATTTTGGCTTCATCAAAATCCAATCTAATCATGGTATACTAAAACAAATATAACAAAATACTAATTATATATTATGTACTAAAACTTAGTAGTAAATTATTAATATGAAAATTAGAAAGCTCTAAAAGTCACTCATTCTCAGCAGGCCGCAGTAGAGTTTCTTCCTAAAATCAGCATCATCTTAGTTGCTAGTTGTCACGACCATAATTGTAAAACCATAATAGAAGGAGGCATGGAGCAGAGGAACAAAGGAATGACATTAATTGGCTTATCTTTTGTAAAACAATTTGAGTTGTAAAATAATATATTTATGGTTTATCTTTTTCTATTTTTCTTATGAGAAATACAGTGTTTTATCCCTTACTTTTTTTGAGTTTGGAATTTTCTTTTCAAAAATTAAAGAAGGGATTATTTTTTAATGACCCAATCTGATAATCAACCAACCTAAATCTAATAAAATTTAATCCAATTCAAATCACTTACACATGTTCTAAGATGAATGGCACTTAGGTTTCCTAAGCGGCTATCTACACTTTGTTGAGTGGACACTGCATAAACAAAGCCTATAAATTCCATTCATTGTAACATTATTTCTTCTAAACTTGTTTCCTCTGTCACATTCTCTCGTTTCTCCCATTGCAACGAGTGTTCTCTCAAAGAGATGCAACCCTCTCTCTCTGGTGCTCAGTTCCCTCTTGGAGGAGGATTTTTTCATAAATTTATTTGTCCACTTTTTATAGGATTTTTTTTTTTAATTTCTAGATGAATTAATTATTTTTTTCTTACATACCTTTACTTAATTATTATCTCTCTAAATATTAATGAGAAATATTAAATTGATAGAAGGACAAGAAAAAATGTAATTTTTGAGTAATAATACAAATAATTAACATATTTAATATGATTAATTAAATTAACTACTTTTTTTAAAAAACATAAATTAGATAAAAAGTTCTTATAATTAATTATGGAGGAGAATTGTTAATGAGCATAACAACAACATTGATGAAAGCTTATCTTATCCCCAATTTGTTCCTAGATGCATGTCATTATTGCACCTCAAAGTGTGCTGTCTAAAAGATTACGGTGGTTCTGAGTGGGAATTTGTATTTGTAAGATATGTTAAGCAGAATGCAAGATCATTACGAGACATGACACTTAGCTGCAGTAATAAAGTAAATGAAGGGGAAAAGCACGAGATGTTAAGAAGACTATCATTGTGCACAAGGCTCTCTCCAACTTGTACACTTTGATTTACATAGTAGTAAAATGATCTTTGAGTAGCTGCAACTTGCAAGTAACTTTGTGATGTTTTCATTTGATAAGTTGACATTCAGATTGTCTGATTATGTCTCTAATCAAGTTGGACGGACAACAAATTCTTACATAATATTCTGCAATTACAGTGTATGCATTATGTATTGATTGTTATAATGTGCATTTAACATTATAAAGATGAGTTTTTTTTTTAGTAATTAAGGATAATTTGAAACTTATCAATTACTGAAATAGACCTTTGTGCTAACGTAAATCTAGCAAACTGTTTTTTTTATGTGGGGAAACGGTTGCTTCAATTATGCCTACGAGCAAATGCTATTTTAATTTCAAAATTTTCGCAACTAGCTAATACTCTATTTATAGGAATGTTATTAAGATGTTTCGTGGATAGTATGGTTTTATTCTAGAAAGGATTGTTAACAACATAATTTCTAAGTCTTTATACCATACTTTTTATCATTACAAAATTAAAAATTACAAAATTATGAGTTTGATCTATTAGTAATAAGTGAAACACATAAAACTGAGTAAATTTCTGTCGATGCTACGAATTTGGTGTGGGGATTAAAATAGAAACTAGTCACCGGATTGAATCAAAATTCAAACAACTCCGGAGACTATGAGTAAAATTTGGTTGCAAAGAAAATAAGTTTTAACTTTTTTTTATCCCAATTTTATTTTTATTTTTTTCTATACATAAAGGCTTATGAAAGATATTTATATATGCATTACTGTTGTTATTCAACTATTACTCCTTGGTGCTTGGTGGTTTTTATAAAATTCATTCAATAATGTCTCTTATATTAATTATTTAAACTAAAATACTACTAATTAAAAAAGAGAATGTAATGACAAACAAATAAAAGAGAAATAGAGAAATATTAATGATAAGGATAATTTTTTAAAATTAAATAAATTTATTGTTATTAAATATCAATTAAATTAATCATTCTCTTCAATACTAATGAATTAAGTAATTGAGCCATATAATTAATACTAAGAAAATATTTAACTATTTAATATGAATTTTTAACTAAAAGAACACTTAATGTGATTACTATTATTCAACTATTTATTAAGAATTTTTAACTAAGAACATTTAATATAATATATTTTTTGCTATTAGTTTAAATTATGTAATAGTATATGTATGAAGAAAGGCAATGTACCAGAAAATTCATGTAATAGTATCATTTTGTATAGTTTATTCCCTCTATCTTATAATAACTATCATGTTAGAAAAAATAAATTCCCAAATAATTATCAATTATTATTATTTTATTATTTTATTTGTATCCCTTATTCTCTATCCTTACACACTGAACAATTCCCTTCACTGTCTTCCATTCCCTTCAATTAAAATCCTTGGCTGTCCAAAACTTAGACTTCGTGCACCACATTAACTATCCTGGTTTTTTTTATGTATGTATTGCAATAGACCACTTGTTTTCATTTTTTCTGTAACCCGTCCCACAGTACGCACACGGCACACTTTTCTTCCTCGGGTCTGTCACTGAAACTGCAATTCAAGGCAAATATTTGATTAATTGAAATGCTTTTCTTCCTCGGGTCTGTCACTGAAACTAGTGCAATTCAAGGCATATATTTGATTAATTGAAATGCTATTCTGAGCTTTTCAGGTTAATACTGATTTGCATACGTCACGTTAATAATGCTGTCAATGGGAATGATTAAACTTATTTGACACGAAATGTAAGTGCCGTATAGAAAGCTAATTGTTCATTTAATTGTCCAATAGGTTACACTTGCAGGACAAAAACACTCAAATAAAATCTCTAAACACCTACTCGAGTCCGAGTCCAAACAAATTCCATCAAGAAAATGACAGGGAAAACCAAGGAGGAAAATAAATAAAAAAACCCATAAATTTAAAGTGTCCTGTACAAAGATAATAAGATAAACACTTCAACAAGATATGCCAATTACATGGCCAAGTTGTGCTAGTCATGCCTTCCAGCTGAAACCCATGTTGTCATCAAGATCGCTGTTAAAGAAGGGGTTATCCAAGAACTCATTGCCAATATCCTGAGCCACGTCTTGCAAATGTAGATTTTGTTGCATATCAGATGTTCTCTGGTTGAATCCATTGTTGCCACCGGCCGCAGAAGAATCACTATTTGAAGCTGTTTTGAAGCTATTATTCCTTGAAATGGGTCTATTGTTTCCTGGAACATTGGCAGAACCTCCGCTTAAAGATGGAGTATGGCCCCCAAAACCCATTGTGTTCTTTGAAATATTCCCATTTGCATTATGTCCACCAAGAGACTGTGATTGCAGTCCCCCATTGTTATTTGACATTTCCTGCAGCAGTTGCTGGATCATCTGCTGCTGCTGTAGAGCTTGATTTCCTTGGGACCCCTGTGAATGATTTTGTTGAAGTAAACCATTTGCACTTAATGTGCGCTGTTGAAGGAGTTGTTGTTGCTGCTGCTGTGGGGTTAGATGGGGACTTGGGAAACCACCTACAGGCGAGTTCTGCATTGAGCCTGGAATTAAAGCAGGACCAGTTCCTTGCAAAGCAGAAGAGGGACTCGGGTTTGAATTATTGAAAGAGGACCCTTCGCGCTGAAGTGAGCCAGGGCTAGAGTTCATTGAATTTTGCCTCATGAGAAGATTTTGGTAGTTGTTCAGTGCTAAAGCAGCTTGGGCTGACCCACTCAAAGCACCACGACCAACCATATTATTAGTGTTGTTCATATGGTTGTTCAATCCAGGATTCAGTGTCATTAGCTTGTTGAGTGTGTTTCGATCAGTTGGCAGACCTTGAACATTTGCCAGCTGTTCCATTTCCTGCATCTTTTGCATCTGGCCCTTTGAGGCTGTTGCTAGTCGAGGATAATTTTTCAGACTCTCTGCAGGTAAATGTTGGATTAATATACAAAGACCATTGACAATATAAAAATATATTTCCAAAAAACCTAAAATTGAAACAGATTCACACAACTAAAGATTAGGAGTCCAATGGGAGAAAAAGATGACAAAAAATAGAATTCAATAGGGTAATATAGTCATAAAAACCACAAGCAAATTACCAATTGCACCAATTTTGTGCTCCGAACAGATATCTATTAGGTCTTTCATGCTATTGACAACCTCCGAAATCTGTCAACCATCGTAGCAGGCAACTATAAGGTTAGAGAAAATATATAGAATAAAAAATGAATAGTTTTCTCTATGGTAAATACCACTCAACACTCAACATAAACTTCGAACTCAAACTTAACAGCATACCTGCAAACATCTCACGTATCTTTTAGAAAAGCCCAAATCATTCAGTGATTGCAACTCCAAAATCTTTGCAAGCTGGCGCCCTGCTGTCAATACCCTGGTGCAGAATAAACATTATTTTAAGCTGGGTCCAGTGTCGTTTTAATTGTTAACTTGAACTATGCTCATCCCACCAAACAAATCAATAAATATATGTAACACAATATACTTTTCTTATTAATTGAACTAGTAAATGTAACACAGACTGTTTTAACCAGATAATTTTTTACCAAACAACTTATAAAAGGCCCAACTAGAGAGTGTGGTTAACAAAAGGGAAGCAGAATCTCAAAAATCTACTCTATATTAAAGATGCCGTGAGACGCTCATAGTCTTGAATAATCTCCTTGTCAAAATTTGTCTGCATAACTTGAAACATCTCTATATATTTTTTTTTTAAAAAAGGGCACCAGAATATAAGCAAATATGCCAACAGAGGAAAATCTTATATTACAATAAGATCTCTCTGTTTCTGTTTTTTGGTTATTGACTTACAATAAGGTTCTACATTTCGATTACCAAATTGTGTTCAAAAAAGCTAATAATAAAAATGCTTAATAACATTTTATTGAAGTAGTTTTTGGTGTTAAAAGTAATTACAACACAAAACATGTTCAAGCCCAAACGAGCCCCAATCACCTTATCACTAACACCCTTTGCCACCCCCCCCCCCCCCCCCCCCCCCCCAATGCAAGAAAACGAAAACACACAGAGAATCTAAAAAATATGAAGAAATATAGTTTGCATCATATCCTTCTGGAGTTGTTTCTCCATCTATCTAGCCAAAATACAGTATGCACCATTTCAAGATAGCAGGCATCATATAAGGTGTGCAGTAAAGAGAAATATCTCAGCTAAGGAGGATTTACTAAATACACCAATCATTAAAGAACAACAATGTATTAACTTACATGTTGCTGTTTGTTTGTAAGTCTTGCTGAGAAACCCCATCAGCCCCACTTTCAGCAATTGTACTCTGGCATTTTTGAGCTACCTGAACTAATTGGTTGACCTGAAACATTGTAAATCATCTGAATTAGCTTCCAAATCAACCTCTATATTGCCATACCAATCAACTTTACTTCGGAGAGGTGTGCATTTTTTCATGCCTTGCCTCTGACGCATTCAAACCCCCTAGTGCCTTATGGGTACCATTCACCTTTAATTTCCGTGATCTACACTTCATAAAATAAGAAAGGAAGTTTCACCAGTGCCTACCAATTTTTGTACCCAAATGTCCATATACTGTTGCCATTCACCAATTTTCATTTGCACATACAGTCACGAGAAATATGATAGAAGAATAAAAGCATACAAGGAGTTAATTATACAATCATGTACACATGCAGAATTTTTTCTACAGAAATATTCAGAACATGCAAAGTGGACCACTCCAGGGTAATCCCAACTTGATTAAAACCAGGCAATAAACGAAGATCTACTTCAAAGAAATATTCTACCAAATAGCACCATCATCTATTCAAAACAAAGAGTGGCTGCAAAAGTGAAAAGCATTCTAAAGAATGCAGAATCATACCTGTGGTGCAACCAACCTTCGAGGAAGAAGTTCTTCGTGGCGTCTTGCACAGAACTCCCAAGATAAGATCTGTGCATATCAACAAGAATTTCAGGAGGTCATTATAAAAAAGATTCAACTAGAAAATACATTTAACTGTAATAACAATTTTGTAACCTTCAAGTCTTGAGTGAATATGATGCGAAGTTGACCTTCACGAACAACACGAAGCTGCTCATATACACTCTCTTGAATTGCTTTTGCATATTCCAACATCATCACACCAGAAGGAAATCTTGTTTCACGAGGCAAGTCCAGAAACAAAAGTTCATCAATCACTCCACTTCCAAATTTGATTTCATTAAGCCTAGGTAACACTTCATAAGTTGCCTCTGTACACAATGCACAATGGACATAGTATTAGTTACAAGATTTACATAAAAAATTTAAAGAAATAACATGCTAATCATCTACCTTACAGGCACATCCAATGCACAAATTATGCATCTTCAGTTAAGAATCACTCAGTTATTTGACTTGCTTATTATTGATCGCATTTAGCTCAAGTTTGTTTTGTTCTGTCTAACTTTCAAGTTTAAAACTAAGTTACAATTAAGAATGTGGTCGCTGGCCAGTTCACAGGGTACTTATAAGCCAGAAAGTTAAACACATATTGGAATTTTACAATGAAACTAAATTCTCACATTAACATATTATAGAATAACAACACAATGGCCACTTTGGTTTGGTTCAATAAAGCAGTTTCCATTTTCATTTGTTTTCAAAATATTCACAAATATGTCACTTTGTTTTCACTCTGTTTCCTATTTTTAGAAATTTGAATAGGAAATAGCGAAAACAGCAAATCTCCAGTTTATAGTTTCTTAAACAAATCTTTGAAAACAGGAAACAAAGTAAAATTTTTGTAATTATTATGAGAACAGTGAATGAAGATATAAAAAGGTTTTCTCAAACCATATAGGACTAAATATTTAAATTTCCAATATACTTACCAAATCCCCTTCCAGATTTAGAACCACACATGTCACATTGCCATGCATCCTGAACAAAGAAATATCAATGTCAATTTATGTATTCATCAAAGATTCACTAGCACTAAGATTAAAAAAGCAAACTGGTGTAGACCTAAAATAGAAAATAAAATAAATGCAATAATTTCAGACATAACTTTGGTATAGAGGCATTTTTAAGAGTTGTTAACAATTACATGATAAGCTAATGCAATCGATTAACATTTTGAATGCAAGATTGAACAATTGACTATTAGCAAATATTAAGGCATCACCCTATTTATGAAGCAAGAAAAACAAGGATAAATGAGAAGTGCAAAAACTTACCATAGCTGCTTGGGGGAAAACACCAAGTGCATGATGCCCAACATTGCTATATAATGACAAGCACCACCGTTTCTTTGCACGAGGAGAGTAATATTCAGCAACAAATTTTCTCCAATAGGCAATACTATTATCCTGAAGCAAACAAAAAATTCAACAGCAGAGTTGTAACTAATCTAGAACTTCAAAAATACTCAACACATACAAATGTGTTCAGATATACCATGTTCCTGAAACCAAAGGAGTAATCTTGAAAAAGAAAACAAAAATGAACTGATAATATAATGAATCTCAAATAGATTTAAATAGATTTAACACTAAGCACATGCAGCAAATAAACAGAACTCACATTTGGCCTTTGCCTTTGATGATAGAGATACTGCATCAATCGACGGGCACATACCCCACTAACACCACTGTCATATGGACGCTTGCCAGCAGAAGAGGGCTGCATCACTTGTTGCTGTAATTGCTGCCTCAATTGCATTTGTTGTTGTTGATGCTGTTGTTGTTGTTGCTGTTGCTGCTGCTGTTGCAAGTGCGCTCGCTGTAATTGTGGCATTGACTGAAAGATTTGTTGTTGTCTCAGTCTCTGCTGCTGCTGAAGCAAAGCCTGTAACTGGGGATTACGACCCTGGAATTGCATGGAATCTTGTCTCTGAAGAATCTGTTGTATAACCTGCTGCTGCATTACATCTTCCTGTTTGATATCCATTCTAGGTTTCTTTGACAGATGAGACATATTATTTGGATCTTGAATGAAAGATCCTGGGACTTGTGCACCCATTTGGAGGGGAGACAGACCAGTCTGCGATGCAGGCAAAGATGTAGCACTTGAAGCACCCTGCGGCTGCTGCTGATTCTGCTGCAATTGTTGAACATTCTGATCTTGGTGAGAGCTCTGTTGTACCACAGAGGAACCATCCATCACCGATGAGCCAGAAATACTTATATTATTCGATGTAAATGACATAGGAGAGGCAGGTAATCGTAAGTATGAGTCTGTGTTAACACTGGCACTTCTCTGCAAATGGGGGCCACCAGAGAGAGCAGAATTTGCATCCGTGACTAAAGAACTGGCTCCAACACTTGGTGCTGAGTTTGGCACACTGTTCAAAACTGCATTATTCATACCCCCAGAAACCGGACCCAAGTTTGAACGACCGGCTCCTGGAACCGTGCTAGACGAGTTAACAAAAGATGAGCTTAAGTCAGAGTTAACTACATTCTGTGACTGCCCATCTCCTTGAAAGAAAATTCCAGAATGCGAAGATGATTGGGCTAACCCTCCTGCCACCCGAGAAGGTGTCATGGGGGGCATCCCCCCTTGGTTGGAATCTAAGTAGCTCTCCAGAGCCAAACCTAACTGGTACTTTAAATATTCTCAAATAGCTCATGAACTCTACGTAACAGACAGATTGCGTGTCAACCCCTGATCGTATTTCTTCTATCTCTTCTTAAATGTCCAAGCTTCACTCTATCACACAACCTTCTATCAAATCCACAAACTCCTGTTCAATCATAATGCACCCAAAATTGTTATTTCCTTCTCAACACCGGACAATTGCTGATATGAATCTAAGTAATCTAACAACAACAACAAAGAACAAAACATATATACATATTCATCAGCACAAGGAAAACTCCAGCTAAAACTAATAAAAATTAAATCAGCAAACAAACACGTCTGCAAATTGACCAACACCTCAATACCCTTATCCAGGAAGGAAAACCACAACCCAACAATTTAACACACCAAATTCTAATTCTAACAGTTTTACCTCCTCTTAAGAGAGAATTTCACTTCAAAGAGAAAAGTAAGGTAACAGTTAACACTATAATGCCAGTGACAAAACATTAAGATGTCTAAATCCACTCCCTTTATTTTCTCATGAAAGCTATAACTACTCACTTTTCCATTTAAAGTGAATCAAAACCCAAATCCAATGATCTCCACGAAAAGGATCAACATTTTAGGGATAAAAAAAATCCGAAGCTCTGAATTGACACATTCAAAACCCAAAATCAAATTTTAAAACCTAACAAAGGAACTGAGAAAAACAAACAAGAGCCCCAAATTCCATTCCCGGCATGCACAACAATTCAGAATCATAAAAAACTACTAAGTAATACGAGAATGTCCCAACTCGCATCACCAAACAACGGGAAAACGCGAACCTTAAACATAACACCACGAAAATTGAAAAGACAAAAAACGAAAGAAAAAAAAAGTAAATTGTGCACAATTCTCTAAAAATAAATTAAGATAAAAAAAACTAAAGGATTCGAGATCGATCAGTAGCGAATAACCTCCCAATGAAGCTCGCAAAACAGTTCAGAGCCAAAACGAATCGTTTAGAGCTACTCTGCGAGCTGCAAAAAAAGCGAAGCGTGTAATGAATTGAAATCATAGAGAAGAAAAAAGAAAAGAAAATGTGAGAGAAGAGAGTGGTGTTTTATAACAGTGTGTGGTGACCGCTTTTACCTGCCACGCGCTATCGCGTTACCTGCAGTGGCCGGTCACGACTGAGACACGCGCCGCGAAAGTGATTGTGGAACTTAGTCGGTGAGTGATAGATCCGCAGACGCTTGGAGACCACATTGATGACGTGGCGACTTTTCATTGGCCTAAAGTTTTAAGCACGAGAGAAACTGTGGGTAGGTAATATTCGCTCTTCCCGCAACATCCATAACTCCAATGTATTTTTCCAGTGTAAAAGTCCTTCAATGTCTTATCTTACAATTTTTTGGGGCGTGGTATATTTTTTTTTTTATTTTTGTTTTTAATTTTTTTAAGGAGAAATCAAAATGTTAACAAGAAGACTTACAATATAAATATTGTAAACTAATCAACATTGAATGGTAGAATAAAATTTTGCGGGAATATTTATATTTAAAATATTTGCTTCTAACGACAAATGAATTACTCTTTTTTTTTTTTTGAGGAAATGACTTACTTTTAGGTACACCAAATAAATGAATTGTTCTTATCTAGAATTTGTGTGTAACTTAAATATTAACTAATTAAACTTTAAATAATTATTATCGCTAAAAATTATTACATTAAAAATTTGTGTGGCATTATACTATAAAAACTTACTGATATGTTTAGAATTTATTAATAAAATCATCCTCCTTAAATTAAAAATATTTCAATTTTGTTCATGTAAAATTTTTGGGAGAAATCAAATGTTAACCATGGCACTCACAATATAAATTTTGCGGCACATATTTATATTAAAAACATTTGCTTCTAAAGACAAATGAATTACTCTTATGTACACCAAATAAATGAATTGCTCTTATCTAGAATTTGTATGCAATTAAAAAATAATTATTATATAGAGAGGGAATAAAGTATAATTTAAATAATACATTAACTAGAGTCTAATTGTACATAGCCCACCTTGAGAGTGGGGGTCAATTTAATTGTATCCCGAGAGTGAAGAAAGTGTACCTTACTTTTATTCACCTTCAACAGTAACTCGCTAAAGTACAAAGATTGTTGATTTAATTTATTTATTGTCAGTGTGAATCTCAATCCTGGAAGTCTTCGTAAGTTGAATTTCAATTCATTTTAATTATTTGCTCTTTCTAATTTAAATTCTAAACCTGCAGTTTTCTCATCTCAATTCTTATTTTACTTTTTAATTCTCACTTTAATCCCATTAAAATTAGCAACAATTACGTAGCTAAATGCACGATCCTTGTCAAAATAACAATTTATTACTTAATGACACCCGTACACTTGCAATTTGTGTCACTAAATTATATATTACTGCTATTATGTAACAAGTTAACTTGTAACAAAAAAAATTAACAACTTAACTCATTAGAACTATTATTAAAAAAACTTTACACAAAAGTAATTTAAATGCATAATAGAAATTAGTTTCCATTGGGGAGTTAATTGACATAAGGGATGTCAATCTTATTAAACATCGGAAACTAGTTTCGTATTTTTTTACCAAAAAAAAGGGCTAAGTGGACAGATAAAAAAAAAAAGTGTAACAAGTTAAGAAATCTGTTCTGGTAAAAATTGATTAAATAAGCAACAAAAATAGGATTTAAGTTAAGAAATCAAGATGAGTGGTAACATTGAAATAAAAATTAGTAAGCATTTACAATGTAACAGGTTAAGATAAATAGCCCAAATTAAGATGTCACATTATATGTAAGCTTAATACGAGGCAAATATTCCAATGTGCCTATTTGGAACGCTGCGAGTGCTATCAATGGTATTTGATTTAAACTTGCCACGAAATGTGAGTGCCGTATAATAAACTAACTGTTCATTAAATTGTCCAATAGATTACACTTGCAGGACAAAAACCCTCAAATAAAATCTCTAAAAACCTACTCGAGTCCGAGTCCGAGTCCAAACAAATTCCATCAAGAAAATAACAGGGAAAAACAAGGAAAAAAACAGCATCTATTTAAAGTGTCCTGTACAAAGATAATAAGATAAACACTTCATCAACACATGATATGCCGATTTCATGTCCAAGATTGTGTTAGTCATGCCTTCCAGCCAAAACCCATGTTATCATCAAGATCACTGTTAAGGAAGGGATTATCCGTGAATTCATTGCCAATATCCTGAACCACATCTTGCAAATGTAGATTTTGTGGCATCTCAGATGTTCTCTGGTTTAATCCATTGTTGCCACCAGCAGCAGAAGAATCACTATTTGCAGTTGTTTTGAAGCTATTATTCCTTGACATAGGTCCATTGTTTCCTGTAACATTGGCAGAACCTCCACTTAAGGATGGATAATGGCCCCCAAACCCCAGTGCATTCTTTGCCATATTTGCACTGGGTCCACCAAGAGACTGTGGTTGCACTCCCCCGTTGTTATTTGACATCTCCTGCAGTAGTTGATGGATCATCTGCTGCTGCAGAGCTTGATTTCCTTGGGAACCCTGTGAATGATTTTGTTGCAGTAAAGCATTTGCACTTAATGAGGGCTGTTGTAGGTGGTGTTGCTGCTGCTGTGGGGGTAGACGGGGGCTTGGGAAACCACTAACAGATGAATTCTGCATTGGGCCTGGAATTAAAGCAGGACCAGCTCCTTGCAAAGCTGAAGATGGACTCTGGTTTGAATTATTGAAAGAGGACCCTTCGCGCTGAAGTGAGCCAGGGCTAGAGTTCATTGAATTTTGCCTCATGAGAAGATTTTGGTAGTTGTTCAGTGCTAAAGCAGCTTGGGCTGACCCACTCAAAGCACCACGATTAACCATATTATGAGGGTTGTTTATATGGTTGTTCAATCCAGGATTCAGTGCCATTAGCTTATTGAGTGTGTTTCGATCAGTTGGCAGACCTTGAACATTTGCTAGCTGTTCCATTTCCTGCATCTTCTGCATCTGGACCTTTGAGGCTGTTGCTAGACGAGGAAAATTTTTCAAACTCTCTGCAGTAAATGTTGGATCAATATACAAAGACCATTGACAATATACAAATTTATTTCCAAAAAATCTAAAATTGAAACAGCTTCATACAACTAAAGATTAGGAGTCCAATGAGAGAGAAAGATAAAAATTAGAACTCAATCGGGTATAGTCATAAAAACCACAAGCAAAATTACCAATGGCACCAATTTTGTGATCTGCACAGATATCTATTAGGTCTTTCATGCTATTGACAACCTCCGAAATCTGTAAACCATTGGAGTAGGCAACTATTAGAAGCCTTAATAGAATAAGAAATGAATAATTTTCTCTATACTACTCAACACTCAACAGAAACTTCGAAGTTTGAAGTAGAATTTAACAACATACTTGCAAACATCTCACGTATCTTTTAGAAAAGCCCAACTCATTTAGCGATTGCATCTCCAAAATCTTCGCAAGCTGACCCCCAGCTGTCAACAACCTGATGCAAAATAAACATTATTTGAAGCCCGAGTCAGTCTCACCCCACCAAACAAATAGATAAATACATTTAACAGAATAAATGTACTTTTCCTTATTAATTGAACTAGTAAATGTAACACAGACTGTTTTAATCAGATACTTTTTCAACCAAAGCAAGCTTATAGAATGCCCAACTAGGAGATATGGTTATAAAGTTTAGACAAAAGAGAAGAATCTCAAATTATAATCCATATTTAAAATGCAGTGAGATGCTCTAATCTTGAATAACCTCCTTGTCAAAATTTGATTGCATGACTTAAACATCTGTATGTGCTAAAAATGTTAATTTAGAGGACCACCAGAATGCAAGCAAATGTGCCAACAAAGGAAAATCTTATACTACTATAAGATCATTTTGTTTCCAATTTTTGTTATTGACTTGCAATAACTTGTATTTTATCTCATTTTTAGCATGGTTCCATTTCTCCTTTTCTGTGTTATAATTACCATATTGTGTTAGAAAATCTAATTAATGTTCAATAACATTTACTGAAGTTGTCTTTTGTGTAAAAAGTAAAATAAAACATGTAAAGCCCAAAAGGGCCTGCATCACTTTATCTCTAACAACTTTTGCACCAACACCACACCCCAACAAAAAAGAAAAGATAACATAGAGAATCCGATAAATATGTAGAAACTATATAGTTTGCATCATCTTATTCTTTCTGGAGTTGTTTCTCCATCTAGCCAAAAAACAGGGTGCACCATTCCAAGATTACATCATCCCAAGGCATGCAATCAAGAGAAATATATCATCAGAGAAGGCAGATTTAGTAAACACACAGTTGTTGAGGAATAACAATCTTACATGTTGCTGTTTGTTTGGATGTCTTGTTGAGAAACCCCATCAGAACCACTTTCAGCAATTGTACTTTGACATTTTTTAGCTACCTGAACTAACTGGTTGACCTGCAAATGTGAGAATCATGAATTAGCTTCCAAAACAATATCTCTAGTATTGCTACAAGGATTAAGTAAATATAAATTTGGAATTGCACTATCTCTATCAGTGTAATTAGAGGTGCTGAAATGAGGCAATGCAACAGAAGGAGCTGGTGGCTCTTGGTGTTTCAGGTGAGAATCAGTTTAGAGGGCACAATTCTAGCTCTTCATAATTCTCTGGTTTAGGAGAGGTTCCCTTTCAATCCTTTTAGTTCATTTTCCAAGACTATCATTAATAGCTAACAGGTTTTGGCGTTCACCTTTACTTTTCTTGATCTCCACCTTAATAAGAAAGAAAGTTTCACTGATGCATACCAATTTCCACACCCAAATGTCCATATTACTACTTGTCACCATTCGGCAGTATTCAATTGTGCATACAATCACAAGAAATACGATGGAAGAATACATGCATGCAAGGAGTCAATTATACAACAATGTGCACATGCAGAATTTCCGACGGAAATATGCTGAAGATACAAAGTAGACAACTCCAGGTTAGTCCCAACTTTTGATTAAAACCAGGCAATAAATAAGGATCTACTTCACAGAAATATTCTACCAAATAGCCCCATCATCTATTCAAAACAAAGAGTGGCTGCAGAAGTGAAAAGCATTCAAGAATGCAGAATCATACCTGTGGTGCAACCAACCTTCGAGGAAGAAGTTCCTCATGGCACCTTGCACAGAACTCCCAAGATAATATCTGTGCAAATTAACAGGAATTCAAGGTCATTATATAGAAAATGTTCAAATGGAAAATATATTTAACAAATAACAATTTTGTAACCTTCAAGTCTTGAGTGAATATGATACGAAGTTGACCTTCACGAACAACACGAAGCTGCTCATATACACTCTCTTGAACTGCTTTTCCATATTCTAACATCATCGCACCAGAAGCGAATCTCATTTCACGTGGCATGTCCAGAAACAATAGTTCATCAATTACTCCACTGCCAAATTTGATTTCATTAAGTCTAGGTAATACTTCATAAGTTGCCTCTGCAAATGAAACCCAGAACAGACATATTATTAGATTACGAGATTTACATCATCAGA
Source organism: Glycine max (assembly GCF_000004515.6). NCBI lineage: Eukaryota > Viridiplantae > Streptophyta > Magnoliopsida > Fabales > Fabaceae > Glycine > Glycine max. The sequence continues at coordinate 36,140,847 of NC_038252.2, forward strand.
AACTTAAAAGAAATAACATGTTAATGATCTAGTTTACAGGTAAATGCAGTATACAAATTGTACATTTACCACTATTGCCCACTAAAAAACACTCAGTTACAAGATTTACTAATTATTGGCCACATTCGTTTCTGTAAGTTTCGTCAAACTTTTAGGTTTAAACTAAAGCTACAATTCAGAAAATGATAACTAGCAGTAGTCAGCACCATAATAGGATAACAACATAAGGGCCAGCATGGTTTGATAAAGCACTTTCTGATTTCAAATCTTTTTTTCAAAAATGATTAAAAAAATATCATTGTTTCACTCCATTTCCTAATTTTAAAAGCATAGGAAATAGTGAAAACAACAAAAATCCTATAAATTGGTTTTATATACAAATCTTTGAAAACAAAAAATAAAGTAAAGACAAGATGACATATTATTGTAATTTGGGAGAACAGGAAGTGAAAATAGAGAAAGTCCACACTCCTCAAACCATATATGCGGGATAGGCCTCAATATTTTCATATACTTACCAAATCCCCTTCCAGATTTAGAACCACATATGTCACAGTGCCATGCATCCTGAACAAAGTACTATCCATGTCAGTATGCATTCATCAAAGATTGAAGTGCACTAACAAATTAGAAGGGCAAAATAGTGCATTCCTAAAATAGAAAACAAAACAAATGCAATTACCTTAGATATAACTATTGTATAGAGGCATTATTAGGAGTTGTCAACAATTACATGTAAGCTAATGCAATCTATTAACATTTTGAATGCGCAATTGATCATTAGCAATTATGAAGGCATCATCTGATTTATTAAGCAAGAAATGCAACAATAATTTGATAAATAACTAGTTTTACCATAGATGCTTGGGGAAAAACACCAAGTGCGTGATGCCCAACATTACTATATAATGACAAGCACCACCGTTTCTTTGCACGAGGAGAGTAATATTCAGCCACAAATTTTCTCCAATAGGCAATACTATTATCCTGAAGCAAAAAGAAAAATTGAATAATAGTTGTAACTAATCAAGAACTTCAAAAGTAGCCAAAATATAAAACAAGTGTGTTCAGATATAACATAATAAACTATTTTCCTGAAATAAAAGGACTACTCTTAACAAAAAATAAAAACAAAAGGATGATATAGTGAATCTCAATAAGCAGATGCAGCAATTAAACCGAACTCACATTTGGTCGTTGCCTTTGATGATAGAGATACTGCATCAATCGACGGGCACATACCCCACTAACACTACTGTCATATGGACGCTTGACCACAGAAGAGGGCTGCATCACTTGCTGTTGCTGTTGTTGTTGTTGTTGTTGTTGTTGTTGTTGTTGTTGTTGTTGTTGTTGTTGTTGTTGTTGCTGCTGCTGCTGCTGCTGCCTCAATTGCATTTGTTGTTGTTGTTGCTGCTGCTGCAAGTGTGCTCGGTGTAATTGTGGCATTTGCTGAAACATTTGTTGTTGTCTCAGTCTCTGCTGCTGCTGCTGAAGGAAAGCCTGTAACTGGGGATTACGACCCTGGAATTGCATGGAATCTTGTCTCTGAAGAATCTGTTGTATAACCTGCTGCTGCATCATATCTTCCTGTTTGATATCCATTCTAGGTTTCTTTGACAGATGAGACATATTATTTGGATCTTGAATGAAAGATCCTGGGATTTGTGCACCCATTTGGAGCATAGAAGGGCCAGTTTGAGATGCAGACAAAGACATAGCACTTGAAGCACCCTGTGGCTGCTGCTGATTCTGCTGCAATTGTTGAACATTCTGATCTTGATGAGAGCTCTGTTGTACTACAGAGGAAACATCCATCACTGATGATCCAGAAATACTGATATTATTTGATGTAAATGACATAGGTGAGGCAGGTAATCGTAAGTATGAGTCTGTGTTAACGCTGGCACTTCTCTGCAAATGTGGGCCACCAGAGAGTGCAGAATTTGCATCTGTAACTAAAGAGCTGGCTCCTACACTTGGTGCTGAGTTTGCCACACTGTTCAAAACTGCATTATTCATATCCCCAGAAACCGGACCCAGGTTTGAACGAGAAGCTCCAGAAACCGTGCTAGACGAGTTAACAAAAGATGAGCTTAAGTGAGAGTTAACTACATTCTGTGACTGCCCATCTCCTTGATAGAAAATTCCAGAATTTGATGATGATTGGGTTAATCCACCTGCCACTCGCAAAGGTGTCATAGGGGGCAGCCCCCTTGGTGACTGGAATCTATGTAACTGACCAGAGCCTGACACAACTGGTACTTCAAATATTCTTAAATTGCTTGAGAACTCCACGTAACAGACAGATTGAGTATCAACCCCTGATAGTATTTCTTCTCTTTTTTAAATCTGAGTTTCACTCTACCACACAATCTTTTACAAATCCACAAACTCCTGTTTCAACCAAATGCACCCAGAATTGTTATTTTCTTCTCAACACTGGACAATTGCCGATATAGATCTAACAACAAAGAAAAAAAGACATACACATATTCATCAGCACAAGGAAAATTCTTAAAATCCAGCTAAAACTAATAAAATTAAATGACCAAATAAACTCTTGAATAGCATCATTTTTTTTTTAAAAAAAAAAGCAGCCACAAATGGAATAATTTCCCAATACCCTTTTCCAGGAAAGAAAATCCCAATCCAACAATTTCATGAACCGAAACCTAATTCTAACGGCTTTACCTCCTCTAAAGAGTGGAATTTGCTTCAAAGAGAAAAGTAAGGTAAGATTGTAATATAGTGCATGCCAATGACAAACAATGAGGATGCATAAAGTAAATCAGAACCCAAATCAAATTCTAATTAACATTAGGACAGTGGTCTCCATGAAAAGATGGATAATACAAAATCAGAGAAAAACAAAAACAAAATCCAAAGCTCTCAATTCACACGTTCAAAAACCCAAAACCCAAAACCCAAAAATCAAATAGCAAGACCTAAAAAAGAAACCGCATGGAAAGAGAGAAAAAATAACCCAAATTGCACCAAAATTCAAAAGGGCATTGCGGTTTGTTACCAACGAAAAAACGCACGAAAAACGCGAAAAGTGACGTGGAATCATGACATTCTAAAAAAATAACAAGTATTAATAAAAAAAAAAAGAAAAAGAAAGGATCAGATTTGGCAGGAACCACGCTGGTGCGATTTTTGACGAAGATTTATTCGTAAGAATTAGCATTTTTCGAATTCAGAATACCCAAAAACCAGAAACTCCCATCTCGCATCCCCAAACAACGGAAAACGAAAACCTTAAACCCAACACAGCAAAAATTGAAAGAAAGAAACAAAAAAGATTAAAAGGAAAGCAAACAAATTACAACTCTAAATAGGAATTTAATTAAAACATATAAATTAAAGGGTTCAGTTCAAGATGGATGAGTAGGTTAAAAAAAATTGAAAACCCTTGAATGAACCGTTCAGTGGCAAAAACGATTCGTTTAGGAACTACTCACATAGAAACCGCAGAGCTGAAAAAAGAAAGCGAAGCGTCGCTTTTCGGAATTAGGGAACTCGCAGAGAATAAAAAAAGGAAAGGAGTGAGAAGAGTTTATTAATATCAGAGTGGGGAGTGACCGGTTCAACCGGTCACGGGCTATCAGGTTACCTGCAGTGGCCAGTGAATCCAAACTCCATCCGACATGTGAACACCCGTGTCCAACAACTCATAGTTGGGGTTCTATCCACCCAAGTGTTTCTCACACACAAACTCTGCTTGCTTTGGCAAACGTTAGCCAGACACAAACATGAACATAGTCTGTTTCAAACCCTGCATTCCTTCCTCATTACTATGCCCCAGAACCAGCTTCAGAAAATTCCCACTAACAATTCCACGTTTCAGTCTTCAAGATTCTCAGCAGCAGCAGCAGCAACAACAACAACAACAACTCAACCTCTCCGTTCTTCGCTTCACATTGGGTCTCTCTCTCCTCTCTCTCTCAAGAGAATAAATAACTAATCTTACTTAACCAACTGTAGGTAAATGCATGGTTAAAATAAAATCAATTTTAATCAGTTTGTTATGACACTTAGAGGAATCAATTTTAGTTATCCAACCATAATAACTAATTTTTCTTATCCATATATATAATATTATACTTTGTGTGAATTGGTGATTTTGGCTTTGGTGCAGGGATTCCAGGGTTGGATGAGTCTTACTTGCCCAGATGGATTGGTTATGGCTTTGGTTCACTTCTGCTCTTGAATCACTTTCTTGGGTCTGACTCAGCCACTGTTACACCGGCTCAGCTTGTAAGAAAATTTGAAGATTGAAACTGAACTGCATTTTTGTTTTATATTTTTCTTTTTTTGTTTGGTTAAGTTTGTTTACTTTTCTGGGGTGTGTTTCAGTTGTGTTTTTCCTTGTTGTGTAGAGTACAGAGGTTTTGGGTCTGTCTTTGGCTTCCTTCTCGATTGTGCTGCCTTACCTTGGTAAATTTCTCAAGGTAATTAACTAGCTTTGTCCATGTAGAATTAATTCAACGTTTCTACCCTGAATAAAATTAATAATTTCAGTTAGACTTGGAGATATATACAACAACGCCTTATCCCACTAGGTGGGGTCGGCTACATGGATCAACTTCCGCCATAATGTTCTATCAAGTACCATACTTCTATCCAAATCATTAAGTTCGAGATCCTTTTTTATAACCTCTCTTATAGTCTTTTTGGGTCTTCCTCTGTCTCGAATTGTTTGCCTTCTCTCCATCTGGTCTACTCTCCTCACTACAGAGTCTACCGGTCTTCTCTCTACATGCCCAAACCACCTAAGTCTATTTTCCACCATCTTCTCTACAATAGGCGCTACTCCAACCCTCTCTCTAATAGCTTCATTTCTAATTTTATCCTGTCGAGTCTTACCACACATCTACCGCAACATCCTCATCTCCGCTACACCTACTTTATTCTCATGTTGGCTCTTAACTGCCCAACATTCTGTTCCGTACAATATCGCCGGTCTTACCGCAGTCCGATAAAACTTTCCCTTTAGCTTGATCGGTACCTTTGCATCACATAACACCCCCGATGCTTTTCTCCATTTCATCCATCCTGCTTGAATGCGATGATTCACATCCCCTTCAATTTCTCCATCATCCTGTATTACAGACCCAAGATATTTAAACCGTGTGACTTGAGGGATAATATGGTCTCCTATTTTCACCTCTGAGTTTTTTCCCTCCATAGACTTGGAGATATATATGGAGGGAAAAAACTTAGATCCAGTTCTATAAGTATTGTTTGTGTTGTTTTCCGGTGGTTTGAATTGAGTTTCACATCGGTAACAAAAGTTTGCATTTAAGGATTATGAAGATTACGGAAGTGAAACTCCAATTTTGATTAGAGATTAATCCAATCAACACCTAAGAAACCGTGTTTAAGTTTCGTCCTATTTGGGCTCCATAAATTCATCAGCCTTCCAGTTTCAAGAAGACTACTCTTTTTCTTTTTTCCTTTTTGATATGTATAACAATTAAATAACTCTACTTTTTTTTTCACGGTTTAAATTGTGGTTGTGTCTGCAATTTTGTCATAATCCTTAATATTGCTGAAAATTGCAGACAAATGTGGCCAATGTATGTAGCTGCAATTGTGGTTGCAGAGGTGTGAAAAACCTTGATGCTGTTGCTGCAATTGTAGTTATGTACTGATTTTTAAAACCTTGCTTTTGTATGTAAGTAAATATAAATATATATAGAGCTCAAATATGAATTTTTTCATTTAAGATATTGATCCTCAACCCAAACTGGGAAACTGTTAGGGTGCTCAACCAGTGGATGAAAAGACTATACCGGATGGTACAGAGCAAATATTTGTCATGTCAACAGATAGAGTGGATGGCCTGAAGGAGGACCTGGCTTGGGCATCATATGTTCTGTTGTGCAATACAAATGCCATAGCTATGGTATGTCTTGTATATTATCATTATTAATTTAAAGAAACTCATGGTAGGTTGATTGCTGTTGGGGTTTTTCATTTGTAGGTTACCTTTAAATACCACTTTTATTGTGAATGAAAAACCAAAAACATATGATAGGTTTACCCTAAAATGAAGAAAAGGAAAAAGCCAAAAGGGGCAATGATATGGATGGTTGTGATCATACAATAATATTTGTTGTGTTGATTTGAACTATATTTGTTTAAGGTGAAAGTTCGAAATTACTAGTTCAAAAGGTAAACTTGTCAAGTAATCAATGTGTAAATTGCTTGTCATTTCTGCTAGAGTATATGGATTACTCAGCCTGCTGAGCTGACAGAGGTTATTAGGACTGATTAGATTTGTCAGAAGTTAGCTACCCATACAGTTAGATGTTTACATTGTAGATAAAGGTTATCATGTAAAATATACATAGCAAACTCGATGTTCTTTCATCAGTTCAATCCAGAGTTACTATTCATTTTCTCCATCTTGCTCTCTTTCTTTCTGCTGTTAAGCATTTATTCTTCTACCTTATTCTTGCACAATTTTCAATCTGTTCAGCTAATTTTTATTCAAGGAGAAATATGTGCAAGGGGATACTGGAACATACCGGATGATACATCAAAAGAAATTCTTCCTGGTTGGTTTAAGAAAAAAATTGAAAATGCTGGCCTATATGATTTGAAAGACACCCTATATTTTCCTCAAGATGCAGGTATTGATAATATTTTTTAAGTTTTGGTTAAGTAAGTATATGGAAGCTGAATTATGAAAGTAGCTGGTTTTTCCAGTTAATTGCTAGGAGCTAGAAAAGCATCTGCACATTCAGTTGATTTTTTTTAATTGTCTAGAACTAGAATATATGCCCAATTAAAATCTTAAACTAAAACGTGGTTGAAAAAATGTTTTTACCTAAGGTTATATCCCACAACAACTCTGTCTGGAACAAACATGTTATTTTATGAAGTGTTTCCTTTATCTTGAAAGGTATTTGACCAAATTGAAAATTATGATCATGAAGCCTATGCCTATCCAACCTTTGCTCATTGACTTGAAAAGGATAGCTGATTTTATTTCAAATACACAGTAATGCTGTATCGTAATATTTTTTATGCCTCTGGTTGGATGGAGTATATATATGCTAAAGTTCTATTTTGTGCTTCAGCTTTTTTCCTGACTTTCCCCTTCTTTCCCTACTTACTGATTCAACAAAAAAAATCAGGAACTGGAAATATTTATAAAGATGTAGAACGCCATATGGAAACTGCCACATAAATTGTAGATCTTTTAGACTCTTATTAGGAGATATGTGCATTGTTGTGTTTTGTTATTTACTAAACATTTACGACTCTTACAAAAATCTTTACTATGTATTTCTGTACAAGGGTCTTTAGCTGACTGAGTCGAGTCTAAGAAAAAACTTATTACTCAACTGAATATAAGGCTTTAATTTTTTTGACTGAAAATATAAGGCTGCAATTAATAATATTAGCAATGAATTTCTTATTTTATTAAATGAATCCTTACTGGCATGAATTTCTTACTTTATTAAATGAATCCTTACTGGCATGAATTTCTTACTTTATTAAATGAATCCTTACTGGCATGAATTTCACTTCATGTTTAACATTGTATGGTTCTGTACTTTTGTTCAAAAATCTGAAAGTTTGATGAATGCTTCAGATTCTGAATTTCAGGATCTGGTACCTATAGGGACTCGCTGTCTTCTAATCCAACCAGTGTTACAAGTTTCTAATGAAAGTGATACTGGCTTGCAAAAACCTGGGGGATTCATTCTGCTGGCCTCAACTACAAGATATGCATTTAGCAATAAAGACAAAGCCTGGATTGCAGCCGTGGCAAACAAATTTAGAGGTAATAGCATTAGCATGTTTGAAGATTTGTAGAAGAGTTTACACTTCATTTTTAATAAACAAGTCTGGATTTCATAGGAGGCCTTTTTCTTCCTATTTAGATGTATGACTGTCATGTAGCTTTATTGTTGGTATAGCTAATGGATTTTTTTTATGCTCATGTGAAACTGAAATAGGTGGCCTATAGCATATTTACAACCTTCTATGAAAATGATTCTAAGCATTTGAATATTTCATAAGATGTGTTTTTCAATTGTATCATTTAGTTGATTTGTAGATTTCAAGATATAAAGGAAATACTATGAAAATATTGGTTTGTTTACAACTCATTGTCTTATATCTTAATTTATATATGCTTGAGAATTGAGTTGAAGTTCCATGAGCTGTAAATCTATTTAGCATATAGGTATTCTCTCCACCCACCTAATGTGTTTCTTTTATTGATAATATTTTGCAATTAATAAGCAAAGCCTTCTGTTTATCAAAGATTACAAGCGACATAACCGTAAATCTAATTCAATGATGAGAATAAAAAATTAAAGAGACAAAGAACATTCTTCGTGGTTTGGTGTCTATTTGGATTATGTGAAACAAGGTTGTGTTGCAGGGTATTCTTTTTTACTCTAATGGTGTTTTGGACTTGATATAAGTTAGATCTTTGGCTTGGTATAAGTCCAAAAAGGGTAGGGCTCATTGTTTTTTTCTGATTGGTGTATAGATCCTTTAGCTCGTCTCTATCTGTCAATTCTATAAAACCTGGTGAAATCATTGAATACAGGTTGGAGTACCTCTTGCAATCTATTTTCTAATAAAGCTTTGCACACACATATATATATATATAATGAAAAACAGAAAAAGAACATTTATTTGGTTGATACCTTTTAGGCCATATCATATGTTTGTACAATCTTTACTATTGGAAGGATTTGAATACCTCAATCAATTTGTTTTTAGCACGGTTATGATCATGTATGGTTATGAGAAAGCTTTACTTGGTTTAGAAAATTGAACCATATATGTTATACAATTCCATATACAGGAAAGGTTTAACCATCTGATTACCTACTGCAATGCAAGAGTATCTGGAGTACAAAGAAAATGAAGCATGAAATCTATGTGATACAGGGCAATGGATTGCATAGGATTTAACAGCTCAAAATCCGGATTTTCTCGGTTAAATTAAGGGAAGAAATTAGAAAATGAAGACTCGTGTGGAATATGTGATGGCGAGGTTGATTTGCAAGAATTAGGATGTGGATGGTCGTCAGTGGCAGTTTTTGTGTTATGAACAGTACTTGTGAATTTTGGAAAAGTGGGTGCATTGAATCAATAATTATGGAAAAGTCGGCGCATTGAATCAAAGGAGGCATCTCAAATTTGAAAAATTAACATTATGCATATATATAACTTGGTCTTCCTGTTGTAGTTATCTTGTTAATGATATAAGAAATTTGGGTTAGCCATGTTCTAGTTTTTTTTGTCCGAGTCCCATACTAGCTACTCTATACTCTTATCACCATATCAACAAAATGCTCCATGATGCATGAGCTCTGAGTTCTATTTGTATATACGAAATAATCATTCATGAATTTCATTGGATCATTGTTGATTTGTCTAATGAACTTTCATTCATGCTAGCAACTCTTTTGTCACTTTTCCATTGAGCGTACTTTTAGGGTGGCCTGATGGGTTTCCAAACGTAGCTTTAAGTGTATGTTTAGATCTTTAATGCAGATTGTCACCTCTCCATGTCTATAAGAAATAGCTTCAGCATGTGTTATGTGGACATGTTGATGTGATATCTATAGTAGATGTGTGAGGATGTTATTCCACACAGGCACGACTATTTTGGTTATTGTAATGAATGTTGTAGGGGAATTGCTATTGGTCCTTACAATCCTCAAAATTCCAAGATATCATTCTCTGAAAAGTTAACATCGTGTTTTCACTTCACAAAAGGAGGTATAAATTTTTTCACAACGGAATCACAGAATACACACAATAGAATCTTGATTCCTTTGTAAAGGGGGTGTTAAAACATGACAATACTATAAAAGTGTGATTCTTTTTTGATTTTATTTTTAAAAAAAGAAATTTACAATGAATTCACACTTTTGTTTAGTATCTTTTTTTATAAAAAAAATATACAACAAAAATGTGAAATATTGCATAGTAGAATCATGATTTTATTGTAACAAAATGAAATTGTAATTCTACCAAAAAAAAAAATGACTGTGTGAGTGCAAGTGGGGTAGAGAAGGATAGTTTAGTAATTATGCTTGATTGATAGGAGTCAAGAACAATTTTGTTGGGGTCAATAATAACACACATGTAAACAAATAGGTTAAATGTAAAAAAAAAAAAACAGAAAAAAAAACGTAACTTATGCCTATTGATAAGGTTAGGATTCAAATTTATGATCATCTCACTAGTTACTACTCCGACATCACATATTTTTCCATTCTTGTTGGTGAATCACATATTTTTCCATCTAATGAAACTCTTCAGGGTTTCGTTGCAGCAATATTGTTCCTATGGATAGTGTTGGTGCAACAGACAACACTAAAATTAATTAAAAGCCACAAAAGAACAGCAGGTTTAGGAGCAAGTTTCATCCGAAAATCTTCAACCATAACTACATTGACCAGAAACTATTAAAGAGAAAGCAGAAATAAGTTATAACAACAGGGAAACTTTTTAATGTCTCTCATCTTGTGGTCATCATCTTGGCCTACTAGCTACTAACTTATGATTCAGACCATTCAAGTAACGCGTTTTTCATGCCAAATTCTGTTGTCTATTTAAGAATGAATCATTATTTAACAAGATAGCAGTATGATGTACGTCACACTAACATTATCTTATTTTATTGAAGTCAGAAGTCTGACATTAAATATGCCTTTCATAGGTTATTTAAGTATACATCCTATTTTCTTACGTGCCTGAGATGGACCAAGCTGACTTGTCTGAGGTGAATTGTTCATTGGAACTGAACTCTGATGAATGTTGGATAAATAAGACTCTTGAGTGGATTGAGGTATGAGATCTTCTGAATTTTGTGAGTTCTCTAGCTAGGCTAAGACTATGAAAAAGGATGAATACTCATGAAAAACACTTCGACACTTATGTTAGTAAAGATTCAACACAAATATAATATATGTTAGGGTGCATGTGTAATGAAATTATAAAAATTAGGAGAAATTTGTATAGAAGTTCAACTATGAGGAGAGGTGAATGTAATAAGTGCAAAACACAACAAAGATGTGTGTAATTTGCTCTTATATATAATACATTAGATGTCCTGTAAGTGAATATTGACTTCAGTGAACACTTGTAATTTGGGTTGAGGTGACTCACTATACGAATTGGATCTCAAGCCCGGTCTAAAAGCATTTTTCTTTTAATATGAAATAGTAATTTTCTCTCTTTTTAAAGCTAATCTATAAATCTATTGCTAATTTAATTGGTAAAAGTATTATATTACGGATACAATTACCTCAACATAAAACATCATATATAAGTATTGATTCAATGATATGATCCATTATAATGTCATCTGCACAAGAATCCCACTTAAAAAAACATTTGTATTTTTCTTGTAATAAAACAAATTGCGCTCTAAGTAATATTTCTCTCACCAATAATTCATATAAGCATTTTAATATATATATATATATATATATATATATATATATATATATATATATATATATATATATATATTCTCGGTGATTTTTATACTAACTGATTTAAATATTTTCTGTATCAATTATTTGTTTAGAAAAATACCTTCAATAATGAGTCATTTTTCTGAATTTAATAAATAGTGAGTGAAATATATTAGTGTCTTCAACTCTTCAAGAGTCTAACTTTATCTTGTATGAAGAGTATTTTGAAAATCTTAATTATTCACATGCATAGCCAATAAAAATTGAAAACGAATATATTAATAGAGAGAAAGATTAAAAGAATTAAAACTGATAAAAATATTTAAAAAAAGAATACTAGCATATCTCATTAATGTTAGAAAAAAAATTATAAAAAAAATATTAATATGAGATAAATTTAATGTTACTAAATAAATAAATTATTTTTTTAGTCTTGATAAACTAATTAATTGAATCTTATAAAATAACAAATTTTGCCAACTAATTAAAGTTGCTATGGTGACAAGTCCCAACTTGTCATGAATTAAGGAGGGGTCAGTGAAATCATAAAATCAATTACAACTGTTGCCTTGGACTGCTGAATTGCGCCATTCAAAGACACAATGGATGACAGCAGATGTGATTAAATAATTCTAAGTTTGTTACCACTTCACATTAACTGATATAGATAACCCAAAACCATACATAGTAAGCAATATTCATTATTGGCATTTCTTGGGGGACCCTCAGGTCACAGTCACAGACCTAGTAGAATTCAATCTTATTTAAAGATTAAAGACAACTTGAAGAAGTTGGTTTGGCTTTATTGCATCAGAAGAGAAACTCAAAGCAAAACACCTTGGCCAAATTTAGATTAGCTTCTAACTCATGACAGCTTTACAATTGTATAATCTTACTACTAAGACAAGAATGTTCAACTTTGTAAGATTTGTAATTACGTGTTTGGATTTCCATTCACACAATTTAAACGTGGATCACAGAAGCAATTTTTAATTGCTTTTGGTACATCTTAACAGGAAAATTTGATCATCCGTGGACCACAGATGCTAATCCAAACAGGTACTAAGTGTTTACAAAAAAGTTAGACCAGAGATTCTGGAAAAGTTGATATGCATGAGTCAATTTTAATTTATGCGAAAGATTTGGTTTATTATGTTGCTTTAATTTATTTTAATTTTCTCATCAATAAGTGTTTGTTAAGAAATGTATACAAATTGCTTCTACCATCTGCCTTCATTCCTCTGGCATTAAATTAACCTCAACCACAAGCTACACCCCTATTTCATTGGCTGCTTCATTTATTGCTATCAGTTTCCCAAAGGGATGCAGAATGCATGGAGCACATTTGTTAGCATTGAATCAAAGCAAAATACTATTGAAAATGCAGCATATATCATGTTAAGCAGGAACCGAAATTCTTGGACATTTTGAGAATTCAAGTCTTCTGCCCCAAGAGAAGATCCTATTTTTACGCGACCATGTAGAGCATATGCCCCCTCTCCCCTCTTTGTTTTTAAGGAAGGACTTTTCATTGATTGATAGAGTAGAACTTTATAGGTGGGGATTTTGTGCCAGTGATTCAGACAAAATGTTTGGCAGGCTTGCCTTGAAGCAGATGCCAAGTGGTCCATGTGTGATATCAAATGTGAGTAGTCAAATATCAATATATGTCACACTAGACTTGGCCAGAAATAAAGAACAAAAACGGCCAAAAATACTAAACATGAGATATTGAATGGGAAAAAAACAAAAATAATTCAAAGTTCTGCTCAATTTGGCACCCCCTAAGATAAAGTATATATTTTGCTGAATGCAAGTAAAGACATTGTATTTCACAAACTTGTCATGATTTGTTTATGGGTCAACTTAGAGTATTTCCTCAAATTACTAAGATTTATTTAAGAGATTAAAATCTCAATAAATATTTTTTATACACATAGACTTAAGTTTAGATCAATTTCTTAAGACCCTAACTACATGCTTTAAGAGATCACTATCTCAAAGATAAAATTATCTATCAATCATATAATATATCATGTTAATACATATCATGATTTCTTAACACAGTTAACTTGAATATATTTAATATTTGAATGGTTACAATTTGAACTAATTCAACAAATGGTTTTTCATATATACGGGCATGAGATCAAATCTCTCATCATATATTTAAGAGACATGATTATTTGTCAATCATATTACACCATATTGATATTTGTCATGATTTGTGAATAAGAGTCACTTGAACACACTTAACATTTGAATTTGAAACTGATTCAAAAGTTGGGCAGCGTGATTTCCAAACTTGGTCATTGGCAAATTGTTACATGCTTCAACAATTGGAAACATCATCTTATTTAGCAAGTCTAAAGGGAATGTTCTTACACGTTACTCATATGATGGCCATTGGAAACACCATTTCATTTCCATTTTCCAACATTGGTAACCAAACACGAAGGGAGGGCTCACCGATGTTTTTGTGCACTCTTTGAGTGGAAATCCAGTTTCTCAAAGATCCCAGGTTTCTGTTCTTTTGGTGGGTCTTCGAGATCCTTCTATCTTACCTACATACGTTGTGTTGCATGTGATAAAAAAAATAGCACTAGTGTTTATTTTGGTCTTCCAAAGATGTATATAACATTACGTTACACATGCTTGGAAATTATTAAAAACGGGAAATAACTAATATCTTTTTTAAGAATTCTTTCAGCTAGGGGGTTGCAAAATAAATAAAAAAGGAAAGAAAATTATGGGGTGATCAATTGTCAATAGCAAATAATATACCAATATGGAATGCATATTTGATCTTATGATAGGATGAATCAATCATGAAAATCGAAATTGGAGTTAAACTTCGTGCAAGAAACTTAATACCTATGCTTTTCCAACTTCATGCACAAAGTATTGGAAAAGAAAGAATGAAAGTATTTTCATCAATTGAAAAGTGCATAGAAAATAGTCTTAATTTCATATACAATAAGGACGAGTCTTACAGTTTTTGCTAACAAGATTTTTTGAAAGATATCTTCATTCCTCTCGAGCTTTGAGATTTCATTGACAAAAATTTTGAAACCCTCTAAAAATGTTCATACCTTTTCTTTTGCATTTCAAAGAGCTTAGAATTTACATGGATCTATTTTTGCATTTGCGTCTAGCCAAGGCAAATATAAGCAGTTTCAAGTGCCTCTTCATGATTGTATGATGAAGTATTATTCAGTTTAGTCATCATTTAGGTATCAGGTCGGGCACACACGAAACCCAAACCAACCCAAATCTATATCATTATATATATATATATATATATATATATATATATATATATATATATATATATATATATATATATATATATATATATATATATATATATATATATATATATATATATATATATATATATATATATATATATATATATATATATATATATATATATATATATATATATATATATATATATATATATATATATATATATATATATATATATATATATATATATATATATATATATATATATATATATATATATATATATATATATATTGTATAATTTATATTTCTATAATTTTTATGTTATATAATTCTATAATATTGAGATAGTACAACAACTTTATTTCAGTCTTATATGATTTTTTATTAATATTTTTCCATATTTTTTTTAAATGTCTGGTTACACGTCGTCTTAACTCAATTATGATTGATTGGTCTAGTTTAAGTTGTTAATATACCCCCTCAAAAAAAAAAAAAGTTGTTAATATGCCTGATCACATATTAAATTGAATTGGTCAGACCGATTAATATTGATAAGTTTGGAACTAAATTATTTATATCTCCTAAGTTAGTAATTACTAACTACTGTTAATAGAAGTTGTTAATTTGTGACTCCCTGCAAGGCTTATTGTAAAAGCCTCTGTTGGATTTGATTAATTAATCACTTTTGTTGTTCAGAATTAATAACTTTTTAAATTTGTTTTAATAGTTTCAAAAGTCGTATAAATTTTATTAAAATTTTAATTTATCTAAAAAGATGAAGGTTTGATGTGAAATTGCTAAAGCCCGCGTATAGGCTAGGCTATGGGATGGATTGACCTGTTCTTGCTGAAGCATCCAACTAAGGCTGAGTGTATGGTGTTTAAGGGTCGAATTCGATCGGGTTTAACTTAATTCTGTCACCCAATTTGATTAAAACTTAATGGACTAAGTTGAGTCTGGTTTATGTATTTTTTTTTATATATAAATTTGATCCAAACTAATCTAATAATAAACGGATTGGATTAATTGAATCTAAATATTTTTAAAAATATTTTTTATTTAGTAAAAAATAAAAAATTTTAGAACAATAATTTAATTTTATTAAAGTTTTATAAGTATATAATAACTAAATATATTTTTAAAAAAATCAAATTATAATAATATTTGACTAATATAATTAATGATTTTAATGCTAATATATTATTTTTATTTTAGATAAAAATAAAATATTATATTAGCATAAGAAAATATAAATAAAATCAAGATAAACATAAAAAATAACTTAAAATGAAAAAAATATGAGTAGTTTAATTTAATTATTTAATAAATTATATAGACTAAAAATTAATATGTTTTGTATTTAATAATTAAAATAATAATAAATTTAATTATATGATAGGAGTTAGATCAAATTAAAAAAATAAAATTCGTTATTCAATCTATTTATGATCATATATTAATTAAGTTTAATTCAATACAATTTTAATACTTTAAAAACTAATCCAATATAATTGAATGGGTTGACCCATAAACTAACACCCATAAACACTCCTATCCGAGGGAGATTTAAGTCTTGAATAATATACCAGAATAATAAACAAGGAAAAAAAGATTTTTAGTTTAGTTTAGTTTTCTTAAGGATGGCTTATTATAAAAATCCATCATATATCCGCTTGAGATGAGTTGGTACTGCTGTAAAAAAGAAAAAGGATGAGTTGGTGCACAACGTGCTTAATGGCCATCACAAAATAGCTGAATATCATGATATCATCAGATCTTATATGTTAACGACTATAAAGTGCAACAAATCCAAAAGTGACACAAGGCAATCCCACCTCCAATCATAATGTCCCTTCAACCATTACGTAATACTCAAATGATAACATTTTTTTTTTTATATGTAATAGATATATTTATTAATTCACTATTTATATTTTAAGTTCAAATAAATTGATCCAATATGCACATGAGAACTTCAATTTTTATGTTATTAGGTCATTTGTTGGCCAATATGTTTAAAATTTTTAAAAAAGTAATTTTAAACACGTAATTTTTTAAAAAAAATATTTTTTTAAGGAGATAGAAATTGTTTCTTAAAAAAATATTTTTTTATAAAAGTTGTCTAGACAAACACATCAAAAAAGCATAAAATTATTTATTCTATTAAAATGGATTAAATATGATTTTGATCCTCCAAAATATTGACTCAATTGATTTTAATCCTCCTAAAATAATTCCATTATATTTGATTCCTAGAAATTTTCAAAATTCTCCTTTTTAAATAATTTATTTAACTCCATTAATTTTTCAATTAAAACTTTACAACAATGGTTATTCCAACATTAGCATTTTTAAGTTTAGCATTACTATTCCGTATGCCAGAATAAAAAAAATGATAACTTTATTATTTTTAAACAAGTACATATAATTAAACTCTCATATAACTGATATGTTAGATTCAAACTTGATTTTTTCATTAACAAAATGAAAATAAGCTAGGAGAGTGTCTATCTACTTTTTTAAATAAAATAAAATAAAGGAGGAAAGAGAAGGGAGGTTTAATAAAAAGTGAGCGTAGTTAATTTTATAGAGAATGAAAACGAGTTAAATAAAAAAATAAAATCTTAAGGAGTATAGTAGTTACTGTATTTTATAAAAATTAAAGATAAAATTTTCTAACAAAAAGTAGAAACTAAAATGAGAAATATTGCTTATAATTAGTATATAGATTATAAATTTTGTGTTTGAGTCTTTGAGTTATGGTAAATTCTTCGATTTTTACATTAGAAAAAGATTATAGATTTTAAAAAACCACTCTTATCTATCAATTATTTTATTAAAAGAATAAGATTTTTTTCAACAACAAAAAATAATTTCAAGGTCAATCCAATGGTAATGGTAAGGCTAGTTAAAAAGAAAAAGTCACATATATTAACATGTAATTCTTTTTGTTTAAATAAAAAGTGTTTTAAAATTTACTTTAATGTTACTTAATTTTGGGTTGACTGCGATAATTTTTAAAAATATGAATCATATGGGTCAATGGTTAATTTTCCCTATTTAATTGGATCAAAAGCAAAGTTTTGATTCTTCAATTATAAATTCTTACAAGAAGGCACAAAAGAAGGAAACATCACGTGTATATGTACTAATAAAAAACCCTAGAAGCGTGTAATCAAAGAATCAAACACTTGTTGGATTCATCTCAGTTTCACAAAGGGTTAAAAATTACCCTCCGTACTTGGTCCTTTTGCAAGGAGGAACAGCACACGTGCGAGTGACCAATGAGAAGCTTTGGCGGGTAAAACTTGACTGTTTGAACTACTCCCCTCATCAAAAGATAACTCTCCACTGCCCAACAACAATGATTGGTCTATCCCTAAATTCCCTTATTGCCCCTACATTGACACGTGCCATCTAGCAAACAAGGGACACAACATCTCTATGATGAATCCAAAGGCACCAAAACAATAACACCACACAGTTCACTTCTCTCCGTCGGTTTCTTAACCATTTATGAAAAAATTAAGATTGCTTTGCCGGCTTTGCTTGTCTCGTTCTCTTCCTTTCCACCCACCATTTTCATTTTCTTTCTTTCTCATTGAGGATTAAACAAGTTGTTAATAAAGAGGTAGAAGATTTTTCATTTGGGTTATCGTTAACTAATTGAAAGCATGACTTGAGCATTTTTTTTCCTCAACTGATATAGGTATATTTTTATATTGTCAATACCAAAAACTCATCTTAAGTCTGATTTTTAAAATAGTCATTATAAAAACTAATAATATAACAATTAAATAATAATATAAAATTGTTAGTGTCTTAGAATTAAATACTTATTTTTATACTATTGTAGGAACGTCTTTTAAGTGTAAATATTTATAAATTAAGTAATTATTTTAAATCAAATTAATTCTGACAAAGACTAAGTCAAAATGATCTAAAATGAAAAAAAAAAAAAACAATTTGATCATTGGCTCATGAATTGCTTCATTTTACTAGTCGGGCACAAGAAACAAAAGAATAGTTGATCATATGATATTTTTAAGGACAATTATTAAAAACTGAATGATTTAAAAGTAATTAATTAAATGGTTAATGTATATGAATATCACAGAGGGGCCAGCATAGGTAGCTGGCCACTCGTTTTTATATTCATATTTTCTCTGTTTTCATTTCATTATTTTCTTCTTCTCCCTTCGATTTCTCCAGAACAGCAAGGGAGAATCAATTCCTCATCGTTGCAATTTTTCTTTCACTCTCTAGATTCTCATCTTTCCTCTCTTCTACCCCTTCAGAAAAAACCATGTCTTCATATTATATGTATATCTAGCTCTTCATTTTTTCTTGCTCAAGATTATGCTGTAAAATTCTGAAACTCACAGTTTCAGCCACATTTTAGACTTAAAGATCTGCGCGTTGACCCTTGGCAGGTTCAGCTTTTGGAGTTGTTCATCCTCATAAGCCTTTGATTAGTCCAAGTTTTTCTTTTTTTTCTCTCTCTCTCTCTCTCAAGTTCAAAGTTTTGTTTCCTTTTTCCCGTGTCTTTCTCTCTCCCTTGCTGTGGACTTGTGGAATGCTAAGGTCAGAGATTTCTGAGACATGTTCTAGCAGACTTTTGGTGAATTGGGTCACTGTGGTTTCTGTCATGGGTGGCAGAGAATCTGGATCCACAGAGATCTAAGCCTCTCTCTCTGGTGTTTTGTTCATCACACACCCTTTTGTCTGGCATAGTCGTGAAAGTGAAAGAGTGAGAGAAGATGATGAAAATGAAAAATATCAATAGTAGTAATAACAATAAGACAAATGGTCTTTCTTCCATCATTAACAATGGAGGTTCAGATGGTAACAGAGCCGAGCCTGGTTCAAAGGAATGGGAGATGAGGCCAGGTGGAATGCTGGTTCAGATGAGAACAACTGACTCGGATCGGAACTCAGCACTTGTGCCCACAATTAGAGTTAGGGTCAAATATGGTTCAATTTATCATGAAGTCAACATTAGTTCACAAGCTACATTTGGTAACTCTTCACTTTTTTTCAGTTCTTATTGTTATTTATTTCCCTTTATGTTCTCTCTTCTGTCGGTTGTCTTTACCTTTCTCTTATTGGACAAAACTTAGATACAGATTTTTAGGTGTTTCTGATTGTTCTTCTATCAGAAATAAAGGTACCTGGTAATCTGTGTGATAAAAGTCTGCATTAAATGTCGACCTAGATTGTTGAGGTGAAGCATCTATTTTGGTAGTGTAACATCAAAAGCATTCAAGGAACTGTATCCAAGTTTTGTCCTTTTTTGTTTTGGTTACATTGGTTATTGTGTGTTTATGTGTGTGTTTAATTTCTGGGGTTGGAGGGGAGTTGAAGAAAATGCTGTCTGGGCCAACTGGGTTACACCATGAAGATCAAAAGCTGTTATACAAAGACAAGGAGAGGGATTCAAAGGCTTTTCTTGACATGGTTGGGGTGAAGGACAAATCCAAGATAGTGCTAGTGGAAGACCCTATTAGTCAAGAGAAGAGGTTGTTAGAGAGAAGGAAGAATGCTAAGATGGAGAAAGCTGCAAAGTCGATCTCAGAAATCAGCTTGGAAGTAGATAGGCTTGCAGGACGGGTATGTATTATGGTTATTAATTTGTTTTAATGTTTTTTGAATTTTTCCTTATAATTTTCAAGCACTTAATTATGAGTGAGGTGGGATTGTATTAAATGCTTGAGTAGTTGGAAGCTGATAAGTGATTGGAATTAGTTAGGTATCAGCCTTTGAGTCAATTATTAGCAAAGGTGGGAGAGTTGTGGAAACAGATTTGCTTAATCTGATTGAGTTATTGATGAATCAATTGCTTAAATTGGATGGTATAGTAGCTGATGGGGATGTCAAATTACAGAGGAAAATGCAGGTAATGTATAGACTTGCTCACTTTTGTGTTATTAGTACATCTCAAATTGCATTTGCTAATAATGGTAGTGAGACATTAATTTTGAAGGTAAAAAGAGTTCAAAAGTATGTTGAAACTCTGGATGTGCTGAAAGTTAAGAATTCCATGCCTAGTAGCAATGGAGGCCATGCCCCAGTGCAGCCTCAACAGAAGCATTCAAATGGGCAAAGGCAGGGACCAGTTCAAGAGAAAAAACAACAAAAGCATTCAAATGGACATCATAGATTGGCCTTAGCACCAATTCAGGAGCAGGAACAACAACAACCCTCAAGGAATTCCACCTCAGGAGTTGTAGTTACCACAAATTGGGAATTGTTTGATTCTGTCCCACCATTAATCCCTGTGCCATCCACATCCCCATCACCACACCCCCCGGTGACCAATAATTCAGGTCCTCACAAGTTCAATTGGGAATTCGTCAACCAATTACCATAGTGTTTTACTTGTGTTGATATGATTTGGGTTTGTCTTCCACTTGGAGTGTTATATGTTTTACATTCTTTTCTGTATTTAGATTTGTTTAGCAACCCCTATAATCTGTCATTTACTTCAGAAATAAATGGGGTTGATATGATAGTGATTATCATAAAAAAAGTTACATTTCTGTGATTTTGGTGTCCACCGAATTCATTTACCTGTATGGGCCTATTTTTTATGGATATATTATATACAATATTATTGTAAGCATTTGTAACTTTGTTAATAGAAACATTAGGATTTAGCCACATCTTAAGGACAGGTATATTTCAGAGTCTAAAATCCCATTTAAAAATGATTTTGCTTTCTATCCATTTCCATTATTACTTTAGGTTTTGTTGTATTTCTTGGTGAAGCAGCATTGGACCATTGGTTGATGACATAATAACAGTTTTTCAGTATCTTAGCTTCTTGTGGGGGCTACAAGTGACAAAAAGACTCGCATCTATTAAAGGGTTTTACTAATCCATCCAATCATAGGAAGCCAAGTCCAAAAAGTGTTTTAAAAGAAGAGAAGATGAAATGATAAGTATGGATTAGAAATTACTATTAATAAATCAAAAAGTTTGCTAATGTTAGTGTTTCTGGACACAGGCTATTCCACATTTAGAAACATTCCCTTCTTTGGCCTCAAGCAAAGACCGTGAGGCCGGAGGAGTGAAGAATAAGCGTGTTTCAATCTGCTAAGCTTGCTGCAGTGCAATTAAAATGGCTATGATAATTCATGCAATGATTACGTAGTAGAGGCATTGAAATTTGTCTTAGTAAGCCTACAAAATAGTCAACTTTTTTTGTAGGTAATGATCGTAATTTACAACTGCATAAATGAACATTTATGGACTTGAAATAAAAGCAAATTTTCAAACACGATCCTCCTTCTATCTAAGAGCAAGCTGTGCTGATCCATGAAGGTACCTGGCAAATTCAAATTTAAAAAAGTCCTTACTTTTAACATGGTCTTCCTGGAGTCTGCGTCCTTAAGTCAGAGAGTTGGTTATAAATTAAAAAAAAAAGAAGAAGGGAGTGGAAGTTATTTTATCTTTTACTCTTTTTTGAAATTAAAATATACTTTGTGAGTGACTCCGAAGGAGCTTCTTAGGATAGGAAAGTACATGAATAACATCATGGAGTTTCGAATTGTAAAATCTCTTAACTCTCTTCTTTTAATTTCTTCATGTGTATGAGGTTGTTCATTTGCTTGTCTATGTCCATGGCTGGCTTGGTTCTTCTTTTCTGGGTTACAATGTAATCTACTTATGGACCTCAATTTCTATTAATGATATTTGGTCTTTCATCAGACAATTAATTTGTTTTGCTACGTTTAATTTCTTTTTAGAATTTACCACTCTATTTATCAGTCTTTTATGTATTTGTGACCAACTTCTTATGATTGACGGAATTAGAATGAATCTATTAAAATAGCGAATGATAAAACATAATTTAGGGGGTTTTGGCCAGATTATTCATTTATAATCATTCTCTATGAACTTATGCTTCCACCAAATTTGAACCCTAACTGACCAAGTTGGAATTGAATTAGGGGAAAGACTGCTAATAGTGTTTGATCAGACCTATTAACTAATTTTAGAGAAGTCAGTAATTCAAGATTAATTAGAAATTCGATTAGGTTAGGAATTGGGAAATTTATTTGCATGATTAGAATCATAACCTTAGGCTTTTTTAGCTGTTAATCTCTTACACTATTATTGCTTGCTCTTTGAATTATATTTTCTTGCGAGTAATTGAACATCAATCCTCAAACTGTCGATTTAAACCAAATTATTTAGTTTCGTGCAAAATTGGATTATTTTGGAATTGTCATTGAATACTGTATTCAAACTTAGATCCACCATAATTACCACATAGAATATATTTATCTTTAGCGAATATATTTTATGCATAAAAATATCTATATATAACATCACCTCCTAAAACAAAAACAAAAAAATACACACAATATGTATATTTTATTTTTTAATAATGATTTTCTACAATTTTATTTGTTGTAACACCTCCATTTTTTTCTTTCTATTTCTCTCTTTCTTTCTTATCACATTTTTCTATTACACTACATAAAATAGTGATGCTACATCGTCCTAACTTTTGAAAAATCATCTTTACTCCTTTGATGATTTCAAACACTTTCAAAAACATTTTTATTTGTTTCGAAATGTTTTCACAAGATTTCTTACGCACTTGTTATTATGTGTAGTGTGTGTAAAAAAGATCTTTCAATATCTAGCCAGTGTAACTAACTTGAGTTTGTTTTACAAGAAAAATTAATAAGATTTCAAGTTGCTAAGATAATGTAATACAAACTATGCTAGAGGATGGAGAAAAGAGCAACAGTGAAGTGAAAGATGTCACTTCATTGGAGTAAACCTCTTTGTTGTAACCAAAGACATATATGCATCATTCAACTTCTAAAAACATTTTGATGATAACAAAAAATATTAAAATTTATGTTAAACTAACAGTGTGTTACATGTGCAATAAAACACTCAATAACTTGTTTTATAATTTGCTTTTGAAAACATGATATGAAAACAAATAAATTTTCACATATTCTGCCTTCTAACATTACATAATACCCAAATAATTACACTTTATCATATTTTTGAAATGTGATAGATATACTTATTGTTATTTTTTAATTAAATTTGAAGTATTTATTAGTCGAGAATTAAGAATTAATTCCTCGAAATACTAAGATGCATGTAAGATACCAATATCTCATACTAAATATTTTTCATAGGTGTAAACTTGAGATCAAAATCTAATCACATATTTAACAACAAGATTACTTACCAATCATATCATACTATATTAATAATAGATATATTTATTAATTTCCTATTTATAGAATTTGAAAGTTAATCCCAAAGTTGTTGAAAATATGAAAACGTTTATTATTAATCTGCCTCCAAGAACTGTAATTTTTATGTTACTTGGTCATTTATGTAATTAGAGTGTCTATGAGTCTATGCCCGAGTGCTTTCAAGTATTTTTTTTATGCAACTTTCATTTTTTATAACCAAATTGAAATTTAGTACAAGTTATAAGAATTTGTATTACCGACACCTTAAATTCAAATTTGATTTCTTCATTAACAAAATGAAAAAGAAAGAACTATTTTCTTTTTAGGTAAGCGATAAGATATACAAGTAAGGCGTATGTGTGCCTAATTAATATGGGACTAGCTAGAAATTGTCACGCATATTACATTTAATTTAAAGATTGAGGAGCATGCATTAACCAAAAGTGTGATCCATATGCATTATTTGTTTATGGTTGTGGTAGATGAAGAGCTTGTTGTTTGTGGATGTGTCAATTTGTGACCGAAAAAAATGTTAATATGTCAATTTTTTGGAAAATGGAAGTGAGCATCAAATCCGGTGGGTGTTTGACTTAATAATAATAATAATAATATGACGCCAATTGCGTATTGATAATGGCATAGGGCATGCCTTTATGGGAAGGAAGCATCTTAGCCTTGCAATTGCATGGTGTTCTATCATTTTCATAGCAGCTGGGTTTTGGTTATACATAGCAATTAACAACCATTTTTGGTGAAAATTTTAAATTTCCAAGTTTATTAGAAACGTCTTTGCAATTCATGATCATTGAAACATCTGAAAAGTACCCACTTGGGCCTGCAGTGTTTTGAATGTTTGCAAATTACATGTACACAGTCATTTATTTCTGCATCACAAAGAAAGGAATTGTCCACTGAAATCAAACATCTCTTTTTTCCTTTGTCAGAGTGAAGGATTTCTTCTTTATTCCCCCCCCTTCTTGGTCTATTTTTTTTTCTTTTTTGGACATTTCTGTACCGACAGTGTTTTTATTTAACCTAAGTTTCCCTAGGTATGACAGAAAGACGAAAATTAGTCTATATACTCTGTTTATTTCTAATTTTATGATTATTGTTATGTTATAATGTTATTTTCGGTGATTTTCTACTTTTGTTTTCTTTATGTCTTCATATTTCGTGAAAAAAAAGTTGTTAGATTCTTCTTTTCAAAGGTGACAGTACTACTTGCAAGTACATAGACACCCTACCATATCTTTAGCTTTACAACGCTTTAATTTGACACTTTGAGCCAAAGTGTATATCGATTTAATCAAACTTAGCACAAATAATCATTCACTAATGAAGAGAAAAAGTTGTCTTTCCAAAATGCATAACCCTCTGTTTTGTATCATAAGATAAATTTTGTTAAAATATTCTAGAAAATGTAGCTTAATTTCCATCCCAACCAAAGCCATATATACATTATGTGAAATGTTTACCATGTTATTTTTCATCCACTAAAAAAATGCTAGCCTTTATTTATTTTTATTTTTTTGTTAAAGTTAAGGTGAGTTGAATTTTAAAAGTTTATCAAGATCTAGATAAGTTTCCCGTGTCAAATAGTAATTAAAAATATGTTTATAGATTACTTCCAATAAAATTCTCATATTCTTGGTGAAATTTAATTTAAACTCACATCCTAGTTTTTATTTTAAAATGAAACCTACATCCTCATTGGTAGAGGTGTGTAAAAAATTGAATTAAATTTAACTATTCTAAAATCAAATTAAACCAAACCATAATAAACCATAATAATCAATTTGTTTTGAATAAAATTGAATCAAATTAATTTATAAAAAAGATTCGAATAAAATTATTTGCATAAAATGGTTCAATTCAAACAATGCAAGGGTGTGAAAAAGAAAATAAACCAAGCCAACCTACAAAATCCGAACAATTTTAAGAAAAAATCTAATTGAATCATTTTAAATAATTTTATATTCAAATCAAATTATTTTTATAAACCGAATTATGCACAACTTTATTTGTAGGATATGAGACTTATCCTTATCAATCATCCTAACTTTCTTTTGCCAACCAATTATGTTATACTTTAGAATCAAAATAAAATTCTCCCTATTATTTTCTAATTGGTAGTGGGGAGAGAACCGATACATATTAATAAACATATTTGTACATGTGATATGTGTAACAACGAAAGATATAGACAATCAATAAACTGTTACTCACATACTCCAACTAATAATCATTAAGGGTGGAAGAATGGACAAAGCAGACTGAAACCTAGACATGCCCGTGATGTTGTTGCCTTGGACATTGATAAATTGTTTTTTAGAAATAAAGTGAGTGCAGAAGTTTCCAAGTTTTGTGTAGTTGTTGTGATAGTGAATCAAAAAACAAGCCAAAATCACTAACAGTAACACCTTACAACAACAACAACAACAACATGCATCTTGTAGAGGTTTCCTTTGTTATTCCCTTAAATTATAAGACTTGTTGTGTTTCTGGTTTTCCCTTTGACCACACTCCACAGTCCACCCCACTCCACATGCTTACACATGCATATGGCTTCGACACTAACCATACGCTAGCACAAAAAGCTATACAAACATTCTAGTTCTACCTAACTTATTATTATCTTTATCAGTATTGTCCCATAAAGCACTTCCTCTATTTTATTTTTTCTCTTTAGTCTTCTTTAATTTTCATTTTTCTCTTACCTTTATGTGTGTGTGATACATTTCTTCCACATGGAACTATATATGCCCTGGTAATCGAATATAATGGAACTGAGTCCCTTTGTCTATGTAATAAGAAGCATTTTTTATTATTTATTTATTTATGTATATCTTTCATATGGAACCCATTTTAACGTGTACATTATAATAATTAATTTAATTTTTTATGTCACGCTTGAAAATTAGTTATATTTTACAATAGTACTACAGCAGATTCAAGTTATCTCAGTATCAAACTACATGTTTCAATAATTAAAAATGAATTTAGTGATTGGTCATGAATATAAAAGATTAATTTGACTTGTTACATTCTAGTTTATCTCCCTAAATAATATAGTGACGACAAAAGAAAACTCACGGAGGGTGATATAATAACTGACCATATCGATCATTAGGGTCAACTTAAAACGATGTTTCGTAATATAATTGTTATTTTCGTGATCTATAAAAATAAAATAAAGTAATATCTACAAATATATGAACAGTTATAGTTGGCTGCATATACAGAAAAACCAGTTCAAGCGTTGTGATTCCATTGATACATCTTTTCTAATTTTTCTTTTAAATGTTAAACATGTATAATTTTTATAAGAATTTATTATAAGATATACTAGCTATATGTTAACAGTTGACGAGTAATATCATATCAATTCATCACCAAACATATTATCGCTTAAAATTTAATATGTATAAGGTTTTCCGTACATAATCCTCTTGCTTTATGACATTGACGATCTTGATACCCCGGTGCCTCTTATTGTAAACATCACACTATTTTGTATAAAAAGAGACATTAAATAAAAATTATCTACATTTTATTATTTCTTTTTTTTATAAAAATAATAACACAGATAAATTTAATGCAAAATTTAATGTATAATGATGCATTGCATAAGAGTACCATTGATGCATTAAAAATCACTCATAATCTTATACTTAGAAGTTAATTCTAAAGCTAGTAGCTAGCAAACAAAAATTGAAATATATTTCTAGAGTAACTGTACAATAATATTATTTAATATTAATTATTTTATGTTTAGAAGGTTAATTATAGAGTATTTTTTAGATAGTGTTTTGTCTAGATTTTTTTTTTAAAAATAATTTTCATGAAATGATTTAAAATGTCATTAATTTAAAATAAACGTGACCATATTGTGAAATCGAGAACTATATAAAAAAATAATTAATCAACAATTTTCGTCTTTCTATCTTAACATGGTGCCAATAATCAGAAACGACTATTATCATTAGGAAATTAAGTCATCTAAAATTGTTAAAAATTCTTAAATTTACACCAAGTCCATAATATTTGTGATATAGGGGTTCAATGTTATTCACTTCGTTCCTAATTATAACATATTTTTTAAATATTTGTTTCACTTTTTTATAAAATCATTTTCTAATTTTTAGATACATTAAATATTTATTTTACATATTTTACTTAATTATTCTCTTTTTAAATACTAATGAAAAATAAATAAATAAATAAATAAATAAATAAAAATTAATAATTTTAAAATAATAATATTAATAATTGACATATTTAATTTAATTTAATTAAATAAATTATTTTTTTAAAAGACATAAATTAGTTAAAATTGTTTTATAATTAAGAACGGAAGAAGGAGTATAAAACTACACTCTAGATCTCAACGTTTATCCAGGCAAGGAAAAAGTAAAAGAAAATCGTGTTCCAAAGTTATTATAATCATATTTATTAGTGAATTCAGTTTTGTTTTTGAGTGTATTTTTTCTTTAGAACGTGAGAGGTTAGTTACTTCCGTTAAAATGAACTCTTATTAATAAGTGAGTGATTTAACTTTATGTTAAGAAATCTAATTTTGTATTTCCTCCACCTCGAGAATATATGACGTCTTAAAAAAATTATTTTAAAATATGTCGTTTTATAAAATTAATCATAAATCAATTTTTTTTCTAAAAATATATTTAATAAGTACTTAATAGGAGTAATACATAAAAAATAAAAACAAATCATTAATTAAAGATAAAAGATGTATTAAAAAATTATCTAATATTTTCTTTAAAACTTAACAAATTAATTACATTTTTTTAATACTTATATAAAAATCTTTAACATCACATATTATGGAACTAAGTATATTTTTTTTCATAAAATTCGTGTATAAAGTCTTTAGTTATTTGCAATTGGACGGTACCTTGTCCACCATCAGATGTCTCATTGTGAACTGCCCAGTCCCCTAAACAACAATTTTATATTTTGAACTAATTCCCATCGATGCTTAGAAAAAGCATATATCTAATCTCCATTAATACTCAGATCGAGACGCACTAATAATGATATATATAATATTCTTAAATTGCATACCTATCTATTTTACTTCACATAATAATATAAAAAAATTTAAAAAATATTTTTTTATTGATATATAAAAAGAGATACACCCACATCTTTATTTTGTGGTGTAATTATATATTGTAATCTATGATAACAATATATAATTTTATTTGGTCCTATATGGTCAAAAATATTTTTATCACTCTTTAAATCACCTACTACTTTTTTAATATAAACTCTCATGTGTCAAATTCATTATATTAAACTTAAAAATATAATAAATTTTTAAAAAATATAGTATTTTTAAAAGAAATAAAATACGTGGTTAGACAAACTCGTGTTTCTTTCTATGTATAATAAATTTATTAATTTTTTTTAATAATTACCTTAGAAGTTTAAATACAAAGTTTGGTTCATAGTATTAAGGTTTTACACTAATATTGCATGAGAATTAAACTCTAACTAAAATGATTCATTAGAGATGGCTTATTGAGAGATTTGATCGAATAATATGCAGAGTCATAAATTCTAATCTCAGTATAACTATTACAAATAAAAAATCTAAACAAATATTATAAACTATAATACACACAACCTATAGAATGAGATCCTCACTTTCTTTACTTACTCATTTATAAATTCTTCAAATTTTTCTTCTTTTATTTGAATGCGCATTTCACACCCGCGTCCCTACAATTAACAAAAGAAAAAAAAAACTCTCAATTTTCTCCAAGTACATTTTATCTTTATTTATATATTTTATTATTTTTAATTGTTGATCCCTTTTAATCCATTTTTTTTATCTCTCTTCAAAAATAAATTTATATCATAATTTAAATTATTTATTGTGAATCTAAAATAAAATTTATATACTAAAATATATCTATTTTGTTATGAATTTTAATTAAATATAATTTCTATATTTAAAATATTTTTTACCAGATATTTAAAATATTTACTCGTTACAAATTTTAGCTATATAAAAAATAAGCATTTGAAGTATTCAATGCATAAGTGAAAAAATACTAAAATTCATTAATACCAACTTAATAATGAAAGCTTGATAGTTTATACGAGGGCTTAAGTTCAAACTTCATTATTATTACCATTATACATAATAAAAAAGCTAAAATATTACTCCGGAGTAGTAGTAGTAGTTATAATAGTCTTTTTTTAAGGGCTGCTAAACGGCTAAAGTATTGGTTATTATATAAATTAAAAAATGTGCAAAACTTAAAAGAAAAAAGAATATATTTTTTAATTTGCAATTGCATGCATAGTTAGCCAACAACCACAGTAGGTAGAACCGTCACCGTTTCGTAGCACTTTCTCACGTGCGACGAAGCTCGCGCGTGCCAAAACTGTCGGTGGATCCTAAATGGAGGAGACACCCTTTGAATTTGAGCAGTGACATTATGTCGAAAAAGCTGTAGTTTGCTTGTCTTTTCGTATCTTAGTCATGCCTCCGATGCGCGCCACGTGTACCTACATTCCTTGATGTCCTTCTTCTTTTTCTTGTCTCACAATTTTGGTTTGGTATATTTATTCAATCAGAGTAATAATTATTCTTGCCCTAAGAAACCTATTAGTAGTAGATATTCCATTCCAAGAGCTTGCTTTAAAACATTAACAAATCTCACAAAAATGAAGAACTTAGTTTTAAAATTAAATTTCATATAGGTTGCTTTTTTATTTTGACAAATGCTAACTAATGATTCGGAGATTAATGAATTAAAAAAATAATTTATTGATATACGTAAAGTTATGTTATTTATAATTTTTTTAATATTTTCCTGTGATTTACACAATAAATATATATTTTTATTTTTTTAACCAATAATCTAAGACCTAAATTAACATCATCCTCTTATTTTTACTTACATGCATGAAGTCTTATATCTTTGATTCTGAAAGAAAAAGCAAAAGCCAATAGTTTGTTGGTTAGGTTGCATTGGAAAATAAATTTATGTATTATACCAGATTTTACTAACTGTACGCTACTTATATATTTATGCTTCAATCACAAAAAGAAAATGTTTTTATTTTTGTTTATAGCATAAAACTATTAAATGTATATGAAGAAACAAAAAGAAATATAGTGCTTGTCTATTTTATCAATAAGACCTGTCATTTCGATTTCGCTTTTAAACACCAAAACTTGTTGAGTTCTATAAATAACAATTGATAATGTATAGTCCCTATTTTCATCATAAAAAAGAAATTGAACAATTTGATAAAATGATACATTTTAATTTAATGTTTTTATAATATTTTTTTAATCACAACACTCATCTTAATTATTTTATATTTTCCTATTATTTTCTTATCTCTTTCTCATTGTTAAAAAATATTGTGAGAATTTTAAATAAAAATAACATGCAATTATATATATAGACACCCCTTTATTGTTTTCTCTACTCTATGGACAAATTTGCATTGCTCGCAATTAGATTGAGCATTGATGAGGATGAAGTATTGGACTTAATTAACGACAAAGATAACTAGTCCAAATTAAATCAATTATACCATTAACCGACGATGGAGAAAGACATGCACAAGTGGTTTAGTTTACAGAAATTTTGAAAATACTATAAAATGGTAAAAAAGGACAGATATCATAATTGTCTGTTTAATAGAGTAAAAGACAAGCTAACCTAGTGTTTCCATTAAATGAAGCTATTGGCATGCAATTCCATCAAAAACGAAATTTTACCCGAATCGAAAGGGACCAAAGTGCTTGGCCTCCATTTTTGAATTCTTCCCTTCATTCTAGTTAAGTACTATATAATCACAGAAAACAATAAGTGGGTGATCTCATATAATATTCTAATATATATTTACATAAGTTTTGACTGATCTGATCATTCTCTTTTGTACAAACTATACATTTCAAACACAAGCAATATTTGCCCAAAGTAATAGATCTTAGTTCTCATGGAGTATTATAGTGTGGTTGCTTTTGATTATTGTGAAAGAAAATACATATTTTTTATTATAAACTATTCTAAGTACAATAAATCATGAGCTGTGTTAAATCTAGTTGTGTTTCATTGCGTTTTTATTATTATTAATGTTTTAAAATATTTTATAAAATAATTTTCAAAAACTGTTTTTTAGAAAATGAGAGAAAAATATGTAGAAGTGCAAGAAAAATATAATAATAGAAAAATTAAAATGGAAAATCAAAATAACTTAGAATTGTTATGAATTTTTGGTATTTAAAACTAAAAGAAAGACATTAATTTTACAAATTTTTTAAAAAATACTCCTGTTTTTATTTATTTTCAAAAACAAAAAATAATTTTTAAATACAGGAAACAAATGGGTCAATGGTTATTTTTCCCTGTTGTAATTTTAAAACATGAAAAGTAGGAGTATGGCTTACTATTTAATTGGTTCAAAAGCAAAGTTTTGATCCTTAAATTATACTATTGTTACAAAAAAAGGCATAAAAGAAGGAAACAGCACGTGTATATGCATGTACTAATAAAAAACACCTAGAAGCAAGTAATAAAACTCTTGATGGTTTCACTTTCAAGTTTTCACCAAGGGTTAAAAGTTACCCACCCCACTTGGTCCTTTTGCAAGGAGGGACAGCACACGTGCGAGTGACCAATGAGAGGCTTTGGCGGGTAAAACTTGACTGTTTGAACTACTCCCCTCATCAAAAGATAACTCTCCACTGCCCAACAACAATGATTGGTCTATCCCTAAATTCCCTATCTACCCCTACAAAGACACGTGTCATCCAGATAACAAGGGGCACAACATCTTTATGCTGAACCAAACAGCACCAGAACTCTAACACAACACAATTCACTTCCCTCCGTCGGTTTTCTTAACCATTTATGAAGAAATTAAGATTGCTTTGCCGGCTTTGCTGGCTCCTTTTCTTTCTTTCCAACCATTATTTTTCTTTTCTTTTCATTTATACATAACTTAATTCTTCTATTTTTTTCAAAAAAATTATCATGGACTAAACAAATTTTTAATAAAGAGAAATCACCTATAAAAGAAATATTAATTTGTCACTACAATGATCGTCAATTAATTAAAAGTATGTTTGGAGTGAAATTAATTTCTCTCCAATAGCATAGGGATATATTAATAAGGAAAATAAAAATATTTAAAAGTAAATAATTAATGTCACTTTTAAGATAAAAATGTCAGTTCATTTAAATTGTTAATTCTTATTTTTATACTACTATGATGCTTTTTCTAAAGTGTAGAATAGGTTACTTTGCACATGGTACATATTAATTAGCATAAGGGAAGTGAAAATTAAAATTAAGTGCATCCTTACTTTTAATTATTTTCAAAACAAATTATTTCAGACTTGCACAAAGTCAAAATGATCTAAAAAGTAAACAAAAATAATTATAATTTGATCAGCGTGAGATGCTTCTTCATCTTCATTTCATTAGTCGGGCACAAGAAACAAAAGAATAATTGATCATATGATATTTTTTAAGGACAATTATTAAAAACTTAACTATTTAAATTAATTAATTAAATGCATAGTATATATGAATATCACAGGGTGTCAGCATAGTTAGCTGGCCACTCGTTTTTATATTATTATTATTTTTCTGTGTTTCCATTTCACCACTTTCTCCCTCCGATTTCTCCAGAACAGCAAGGGAGAATCAATTCCTCATCGCTGCAATTCTTCTTTCACTCTCTAGTTTCTCTTCTTTCTTTCTTCCAACCTCTTCTCTTCTATACCCTTCAGAAAAGAAATTAAAAAACGTAGCTTCAGATTATTCTAGCTCTTCATTTTTCCATGTTCAATATTATGCTGTAAATTTCTCAAACTCACTGTTTCAGCCACATTTTGGTCTAAAGATCCGTGCTTTGACCCTTGGCAGGTTCAGCTTTTGAAGGGGTTGGAGTTTTTCTTCCTCATAAGCCATTGATTAGTCCATGTTTTTCTTTTTCTCTCTCTAAAGTTCAAAGTTTTTGTTGTTTTCCCCCCGTGTCTTTCTCTCTCTTGTGGTGGACTTGAGGAATGCTGGGGTCAGAGGTTTCTGAGACATGTTCTAGCAGACTTTTGGTGAATTGGGTCACTGTGGTTTCTGTCATGGGTGGTAGAGAATCTGAGTCCTCAGAGATCTAAGCCTCTCTGTCTGGTGTTTTGTTCATCACAGACCCTTTTGCTGTGGCATAGTTGTGAAAGTGAAAAAGTGAGAGAAGATGATGAAGATGAAGAATATTAGTAGTAGCAACAATAATAATAGGACAAATGGTCTTTCTTCCATCATGAATGGAGGAGGCTCAGGTGGTTGTAGATCTGAGCCTGGTTCCAAGGAATGGGAGATGAGGCCAGGTGGAATGCTGGTTCAGATGAGAACTGCTGACTCTGATCGGAACCCAGCACTTGTGCCCACAATTAGAGTTAGGGTCAAGTATGGTTCAATTTACCATGAAGTCAACATTAGTTCACAAGCTACATTTGGTAACACTTCACTCTTTTATTTAATTTATTTTTTTTCTTTCTTCAAGTTTTAATGTTATTTATATTTATTTGCCTCTTATGTTCTCTCTTGGTTTTCTTTACCTTTTTCTTGATTGACAAAACTTAGATACATATGTTTAGGCGTTTTTGGTGCTGTTGCTGTTCTTTGATTGAAATTAGAGTTTCTCCATGTAATTTGTGTAATAAAGGTTCGCATTAAATTTAAATGTCAACATAGATTACTGGGGTGAAACTCCGGTTCTGATTGAGAACAATACCAAAAGCACTCAAGGAACTGTGTCTAAGTTTTGTCCTTTCTTGTTTTTGGTTATGTCGGTTATTGTGTATGTGTTTAATTTCTGGGGTTGCAGGGGAGTTGAAGAAAATGCTGTCTGGGCCAACTGGGTTACACCATGAAGATCAAAAGCTGTTATACAAAGACAAGGAGAGGGATTCAAAGGCTTTTCTTGACATGGTTGGGGTGAAGGACAAATCCAAGATAGTGCTAATGGAAGACCCTATTAGTCAAGAGAAGAGGTTGTTAGAGAGAAGAAAGAATGCTAAGATGGAGAAAGCTGCAAAGTCGATCTCAGAAATCAGCTTGGAAATAGATAGACTTGCAGGGAGGGTATGTATTATGCTTGCTATTGATATTACTATTATTATTTTTTTTGTGAATTTTTTCTTTTCATTTTCGAACACTTAATTATGATTGAGGTGAGATTGTATTAAATGCTTGAGTAGTTGGAAGCTGATAAGTGATTGGAATTGGTTAGGTATCAGCCTTTGAGTCAATTATTAGCAAAGGTGGGAAAGTTGTGGAAACAGATGTGCATAATCTGATTGAGTTATTGATGAATCAGTTGCTCAAATTGGATGGTATAATGGCTGATGGGGATGTGAAACTACAAAGGAAGATGCAGGTAATGATGGAGACTTAGGTGCATTTTACTTATTTTTGTGTTATTACTTATTAGTATATCTGAAATTGCATTTGGTTATGCACTCATGGTTCTAATGGCAGTGAAACATTAATTTTGAAGGTAAAAAGAGTTCAAAAGTATGTTGAAACTCTTGATGTGCTGAAAGTTAAGAATTCTATGCCTAGTAGCAATGGAGACCATGCCCCAGTGCAGCCTCAACAGAAGCATTCAAATGGGCAACAACAAAAGTATTCAAATGGACATCATAGATTAGCCTTAGTACCAATTCAGGAGCAGCAACAAGAACAACCAAGGAACTCAAATGAGAATTCTCTGGAACTATACCAAGAGCAACAACACCAACCCTCAAGGAATTCCACCTCAGGAGTTGTAGTTACCACAAATTGGGAGTTGTTTGATTCTGTCCCACCATTAATCCCTGTGCAATCCACATCCCCACCCTCCTCAGTGACCAATAATTCAGGTCCTCCCAAGTTCAATTGGGAATTCTTCGACTAAGTACCATATCACGTGCTTTTACTTGTGTGGATGTGATTTGGGTTTGTCTTCCACTTGGAGTGTTATATGTTTTACATTCTTTTCTGTATTTAGATTTGTTTAGCAACCCCCTTATAATCTGTCATTTACTTGAAAAATAAATGGGATTGCTATGATAGTGATTATCATAAAAAAAAGAAGATAAATTTCTGTGATTTTGTTGTCCACCGAATTCATTTACCAAATGTATGGGCCTATTTTTGATGGATATATGTAATATTATTATAAGCATTTGCCACTTTGTTATTGGAAACATTAGGATTTAACCACATCTGAATTTCAGAGTCTAAAGTCCCATTTATTTCTTGGTGAAGTAGCATTGGACCATTTGGTTGATGACATAGATAACAAATTAGTATCTTAGCTTCTTGTGGGGACTACAAGTGAGAAAAAGATTAGCATCTATTAAAGGATTTTACTAATCCATCCAATGATAGGAAGCCAAGTGCAAAAAGTGTTTAAAAAGCAGAGAGGTTTAAATGATAACAATGGATTATAAATTTCTATTAACAAATCAAAAAGTTTGATAATGTTACCGTTTCCGGACACATGCTATTCCACATTTAAAACTTTCCCTACTTTGGCCTCAAGCAAAGGCCGTGAGAATGGAGGGGTCAACAATAAGCCTGTTTCAGTTTGCTTAGCTTTCTGCAGTGCAATTTAAACTGCTTATGATAATTTATGCAATGATTGCATAGTAGAGACATTGAAATTTATCCTAGTAAGCCTACAAAATCATCAACTTCTATGTGGGTAATGATCGTAATATACAAATGTGGAAGAAAGCAATCCTCCCCGGGAATGATTACTGGATAAATAATCATGTATGGACCTGAAATAACAAAGTGCAGGGCTCATGTTAATGGTAATTATTGAAATTTTCATATCCACCTCAGAAAAGCTGAAAATCACAATTTGAAAAATTAGACATATAACCCAACTCTTTCTCCAAGCAACCTACTCTTCAGTGCACCTTAATTATTGCTCTATTAGTTTGGGTTATAAAAATGTTTTCTGCTTAATTTAAATTACATTATGGTTCTATTAATTCAATCACCAATTAAGATGCAACTGTCAATGCTTATTAAATCAAGCTCACACTCTTTGTTCTGCATGTTAACACCCTTTGTTCTCTTTCTTTGTGTTTTCCCTTAACCTTCTTTACAAAAACCAGGCTTTGATGATATATTTATATTTGATCAATTTTTTCAAAATTTATAAGATAGTATATCATTATAATTCAACAGTTAAATATATGAAATAAGCAGTTATGCACTTGTAGCTAAGACAGTTGAATTCGAACTAAACCGAACTGTCTTGAATTGTTTCGAACTGCTTATGCCATTTAAAGCATGCCTTTGCTTTCTTTCCATCTCTATGATTGCTATAGGTTTCTGTGGTATTTTTTAGTGAAGCAAACATTGGTTGAAAACTGAGAAGATGAAATGATAACAAATTGCTATTTTTTGGTGAAGCAACATAATAACAAATTTTTGGCGCATACATATCTGGCCAAAAGACTCGTATCTATGAAAGGGTTTTTTTTACTAATCCGTCCAATGATAGGAAGCCAAGTCACGAAAAAGTGTTTTGAAAGCTGAGAAGATGAAATGATAACTGTGGATTAGAAATTTACTATTAATAAATCAGAAAGTTGGCTAATGCTACCCTCTCTACACAGGCTATTCCAAAATTAGAAAGTTTCCTTCTTTGACCTCAAGCAAAGGTCGTGAGAACGGTGGAGTGAAGAATAAGTTCGTGAGTTTGATGCACTGCAATTTAATTTAAACCAACAATAATTCATGCAATGATTACGTAGTAGAGAGCATCAACATATTTGTCCTAATAAGCCTATAGAATCATCAACTTTTTTGTAGGTAATGATCGTGATACACAAATGTGGAAGAAAGCAATCCTCCCCGGGAATGACATCTGCAAAAGACAATCTTGTATGAACTTGAAATAACAAAGTACAAGGTTCGTGCTGTGGGTGGTTTGTTCACATGACCAAACTGCTCCTTGAAAGTTAGGAATTGATTTAGTAAAGACTAAATTATACAATTTTTTTTGTTTAGGTTTAAAGAAATTATATATATTTTTTTATTTCTTGAAATCTACACAAACCTTTCTAAAGATTTAAAAAATTATGTTTTTTTTTTCTGTTTTTAAAATATATTTAGATTTAATATTATTATTGTTGGTATAAAATTGATTCAGATTTTGTGCGTTAGGTCATTAATGACTTGATTAGAGTAATTTCATTTTGGTTTTTGAAAGTTATAATTGTTTATTTGACTTATAAATTTACTAGAGTGAGATTGGTTTAATGATTTTATTACTCACGGTGTTCATTTGACTTATAGGTTTTTGGAATGATAACTTGATTGAAGTTTTTGTAACTTATTTTTTTTATATCAAAATTTTCTTAGTGTCAAATGTTTGGGTGACATTTAGGGAGATTTGTGTGGGTTTTAAAAATTAAGGAAGATGTGTAATTTTCTTAAATCTTATGGGAGGTTTGTGTAGGTTTTGAAAAAGAAGGAAATACATGTATAATTTTTTAAAACCTTAAGGAAGATTTGTATAATTTCCTCTTTTAGTAAATTATCTCTATTCAATGTTTTTTTTGGGGTGCATGCTATTCAATGAAAACTAAACCAAAAGAAATAAAGAGGTAGAAAATATTTGTGTTTGAAATTGCTTGAGATTGGAAATTCAAATAAAAGCAATCAATTAAAATTAGGAGTTGGGTATACAATTGCATAAAATACTTGGAGAAATTTTTTTGTTACACATAGTGGTCCTACTTAACTCAAACAAAATTATTTTCACACAAAAATATCTATGGTTTAAACATTTTTTTTAGGAGAAATCAATTAATAAGAGGAAACTTTCAAGATTGGGGATTCACTCAATGACTTTCTATTGGATTAATTTTTTATGTATGCTTTCTAATTTATTCTCTTTGAAGGTGAAATAATTTAAGGTAATCTTTGTTTCCTTTTAGAATATAAAGATGTATCTAATTAAAATGATTTCTAGCTTCATTAAACTCTTTGTTAATTCAATTGTTCCTCAAAGGATTAAACTCACTTTCATGATCTAAAGACTAAGTTCTTTCCTTTTAGGTAACAATGTCTAGGTTCACCTTTCAATTCTTCCTTACATGTCTAAGGTTTTCAAAAATGGTGATAAAGCATTTCACATCATAAACAAAATCAATGCGTCCTTCACTCCATAAATTGTTTCTGGTTCCAATAAAAAATATAAAATTATATTTTGGATTAACCTTTTTAGAAGGTTAAAAAAGGTCCAGGAAACATTTTTTAGGTGCTGGAAGCATAAGTCCCAAATCAAACTAATTTTTTTTTGCCTCGTTTGAGCCTGGCCTGAACTTCATCAGCACCACTTACGTCCTTTTGATTTTTAATATAGTTTTGGACAAACAGTAATGAATACAATGTGTTTTGTTTGGATGAAGCATATGGTAGATGGGGGTATTGTTATTGATCCTACTAAATTTGTTATTGGTAATATGTACTTGGGTGCCTTTTTATGATGCATCCAAATAGCCCTTTGATAGGAAAAAAACAAAAATATGATTCCGTCTTGCAAATAGGGTGAAAAAATAATTAACAACAAAATTATGATTTTGTTATTTAAGTGTATAGTAAAATTATGATTCGGTTAATTTTTTTCACTCCTTATTTGTAAAGAGTGAAAATATGTTTTTGTTGTACATTTTAATAGTTACACAACAGAAATGTGTTTCTGTTATACTATTTTTTAGTCATTTTTATTTATGCAAGGTTGTTGAGTTGAGAAATTGTCCAATAAAAATGTGTTTCCATAGTTATATTTTTTGTTGATGCATTGTGTGTAATGAAATTTCACAACAATTAGCAAACTTTATATTCCACATTAACTGAATAAAAACATTAATCAGGGTTTTACCAAGTGTCATGACTTACAACATTATCAAACTTTATAGTTCACATTAAATGAATAATAACATTAACTAGAGTTTTACCAAGTGTCAAATGAATACACATAACAATACTTAATAAAAGAGGAGTTAACT